>NW_020455455.1:3800543-3833543 GCF_003342845.1 Nothoprocta perdicaria
TCCTCCTTCTTGCCTTTTTTGAAGACCCGAGTGATGTTGGCTTTCTTCCAGTCCTCCGGCACCTCCCCCATTCTCCAGGACCTTCCAAAGATGATGACGAGCGGCTTGGCTAGGACATCTGCCAGTTCCCGCAACACTCTGGGGTGCATGTCTTAATGTTAAGTTGCTTGTAAGCTTCTGAACAAAGAGGACACTTCAAGCCATAAGATCAAAGGAGGGTTAAAAAAAAGTCTGTCTCTCTAAATTACTTTTGTTACTCAGCCTTGCTGTCTCTGTTTTGTTCACACCCTGCCCCCCTCCGCCTATAATTTCATTTACCAGATTCAAGTATAATACTTGAAATATGATATACCATGCCATATTTAAAAATCTACCTATAGCCTTGGATTTTAAGCCTTTTAATCTGTATTTACTACTGTGAAAAAAGTAAAGTGAACAAACTGTTTCTCAGAGCCTATGAGGAACTGCCTAAGAATTTTGGATGTGTCAACAGACTTGATCTTGTTCTGATGCAAACAGATGTGAGTGTGAGACAGAATACTTGCTTAATACGCATGGATTTATTGAGCTGGCTAGGAAGAATTTCGGCCTATCTTTTACTTCCATTCAGGATCCATCAGGTCCACAAGTTCTCAGAACCACAACATGCTTTTCCCTAGCTTTTCAAAGGGAAAAATCTGTAATGTCCAAGAGAAGACACAGTGCTAGSCAGAGACAGGACACATGTTTTTCCTTGTCCTAGGCATGTTACTATCACCTTGCTCTTGACATGAGAACGAGAAAGAAGAGGAGAGAGAGAAGGAAGAATTTCCTCTCACCTCCTTCTTATTGACAATGTGTATTTCTCTGCATTTTATCAAAAGAACTTCTCTTGTGTTGCCCACCTCTGTTTCTCAGAAATACAAACACCAAATATCATAAGTATACYTACTTTATTTCGGAAGTATTAATGTAACACTGTAGGAATCTATGTATCTTAAAAGTTTCATACACTTATGTAGCACATCTAAAAGAAAATTGGCTGTGTTTTCATATTTTTCAACTTTCTGCACAGAAATGATTTCTATTCTCTGTCGTATTTTCATCTACAAATATCCTTTTTTTAATAATATACTTTGTTGTTAATATGAACACATTCCAATATGAACACATCCAATATGAACACATTCGTTAATGAATCTGAATCAAAACTGAGAAGCCAATATATTGGAAGGAACAGAGCAAATCACTCTAATGAGTTTTGTCTGTGACAAAGCATGCATCTTTTCAAGTTCTGAAAAGGAACAATGTTGCAAATCCTTGATTGGCCTCTTAAGTATCTATGTAGTAATCATTATGTATAAATATTTATGAAATCACATGCATTGTATTAAACCCTAAGGACGGGACATCAGTTCTGCCTGATTGCACAAATGCTTTATATTGTTCCTGACCAAAAAGACTTACTGTCAAATTTAGCAAGAAAAAGAATAGTCATCCAAGAAATATAAACTAACCCACCATTCTGCAAGGCACCTAACTGAATTTTTCTCTGACTAGCTTCAGAGAAATTTTGGAGAAAAAGRGGGAATTACTTTCACCTTGTGCTGTTGTGCCCCAGCAGCCATGCCATATATTCCCCAGACTCTTGTTTAGCCAGCTCATAATTAATCTTATATTAATTTTCTTTCCACATAATGATTGTTCTTTCTTCATATCTTGTATGTGCTCGGGAGCAGCAGTGAGTATTTGGTAGCTTCTCAGTTAACAATAACTTTTTGCCCCCAACAAACTTCAACTGTTAGCAAGTGTATGCACCTTGGGGATAGTGCCATATTCCCTTCCTTGGTGAAATGCTATGCATCTGCCACATATAGCAGCAAATATAGTGCCCAAGCAGGCAGCATTTCTCCGCTGGGCTGCACACATTGAGTACAGGCAGCTTGCTGATACTGCCTCAGCAATCAGCTTTTGTTTTCAGAGATGCCATATCAGGTAAACCTATCAAAATGTTCTGTGTGTCTGCTGATATGAACATATCTTAGGTGAAAGGAGCAGAGATCTTCATCAGACATAGGGATGATAGTACCTATTGGGATTTTCTTCTTAAAACGTGCACATGCTTAGCAAACTGTTGTGAGTATGTATATATCATAAGTAGGCATTGACACTGACTAAGACAAAATACTAGTTTTTGCAATAGGTGTGGGGGTTGAAAAAGTCTCCCATTTTATTTCTTTAGTGAACAGGTTTATCTATGGCCTGGGGAAGGGGATAAAATAGAAGGCCTACAAGGATAAATTTAGAAGACTGATGGTCTAGACTGGAATCCTGGATTCAGGTCTAGGTCTCATTAAAGGGTTTTTACGTACAAAACAAACAAAAAAAAACACATGCTCAGAACATGTCATATTGTCAGTTTAAATTTTGATTTTCATCAGAAGTTTGAGACGTTTACATTTGCATTAGTTTTCTGTTGATCCTTAAGTATAAATTCTGTCTAGCTTCAGAAGGTCTATGATGCAAATTTATAGCATAATTTAAACAATTCTTAGTTGCTGCAAAGATCTATGGTTTTGGGAGTGTGCATGTTTCTTCCCCGTCTCTTACCTCCCCTCCAAATAACTTTAAACAAGAGATAGATTTTCACTGTCGGGTTTTCATTTGGGCCCATATCAACATTCAGAGAAAGCTGCAGACTCAGAGACTTAACACTGACAGAAGGACAAGGATAGCAGATAGATGGAAGCATGTGCCGTGAGCCTCCTTCCCCAACATCACTGCAGTGTCTCCCAGTGGCTGATGTTCTTACAGTTGTGTGAGGAAGCGTCAAAGATCAAGGGAATAAGTAGATTCATTCCAGTGCTGTGAATGAAGAAGGAAGGCAACAAGGATGTCAGAGTCCCATGGCCACTCACTACAACTTTTAAGTATTTATCATGTTTTGAAGTTAAAATATCAAACATCAATATTTTTATCTATTTTATCAAATAGATTTAAAAAAAAAGAAAAAGCGCTCAATACAAGGCCCTGACTATATTTTGATGCAACTATACTAACAGTCAATAGTATCTCCTCTGATGAGTATAACCCATTTAGCATAAAGACTAAGAGATTCTCAACCTGAARCATTATTTTCACAGAATCTGTTGAGACATGCATTTTGTTTAAAATATTGATAAAAAGATCTTGTCAGGTAGAAGATCAACATGTGAGTAATTGATAATGAAAGCAGCTGGTGTCCTTTCTTGACTGAAAACTTATGGAGAAAAATATTAAAGGTAACTTTTTCAAGCATACTTAAGAAATTCTCTTTTCTAGTTGTGTGCTTATTAAAGCCCAAGTAAATAGCAGTGATGCCAATTATGTCAGTGAGAGTAGGATTGACCCTATATATAGTACAGAAAGAAAATAACTCAAACTACTTTATTCCCACAAATGGGAATCATTAATTTTACTAAATAAGCATTCCCTTACATTCAATTGTATAAAATTAGTAAAAATACTGAGAAGTTAACAAATTTTAGAATCYCATTTATAATTCTTGTTGGTGCTAGTAAAAGAGCCAAAATGCATAGAATTTGATTAATTTAAATATTTCACTTTAAATATCTGTGATATTGTAATGTACAGAACATGCTACAGATTAATAGCTATGTTCAAAAACCCAGGATTTTGAAAGCATTTTTTTTTAATTAAGTTTGTCTTGTTTTCCCATAAGACTTTTTTTCCCAGAGATGAATATATCTGGCTCTCATTCTGGTGTCTTATTCTTTTTTTAGCTTCCTGAAATGACTCATGTTCAGACACGGCGACCCTGGTTGATGTTTCTCCTACAGAACGTTGGATTACTATTAGGTTGGCTTTGCCTCTTCCTTCTGGCTGTCTATGAACAGAAAATTAAAATATAAGTTTTCTGTTGGAAATTTTGAAGTACCACTTATGACAGTGGATAGCATTATTCACAATTTTTGTCATGTCTGCAATAGTGAAATATAAATTAAGCTGTTTGGATTTTTATATCTGAAACACAGTAGGTAACTATTTCACTTTATTAACTTATTGTTGAGATTTTGTAATTTTTTTTAAACACAAATATTTAGAATTATGGTTTGTTACTGAGTTTACCGAATCCCATGCTCACACTCACAGGAGCTTTTGATTAGTTTTTACTGAGACTGTTCTATCTGGACGCTCTAAGTGATCGCTGCCGTCTGATTGAAGAAAAGAATAAAACACTTTTATATGCAATAATTAAACTGGACTGACCATAGTTGAATAATTTGAAGCAGAAAAGTTTGTTGCTTTATCATACAAAGAATAAATGTAAATGTAAATAAATATAAACTAAAAAATACAGTAAATGTTAAATTMCATACTGTAAATTGAATTATGATATAATTTACATGATATACTTTGCCAAGATATTGGTATTAATGTCATACCGGTCCACTGTAGAAGGGAAAAAATAGTGAGTATAGATTCTAAAGCTGGGATGGTTTAGACAACTGATAGTTTAGAAATATCAAAATGTCATTTCTGCCTATAACATTTTTTGTTTATATGTTTTGGAATCTATGCCAGTCCAGCATTGTACCATGGTAACTGCCATACTTAATGATCCAAAAGTTTTCATTGTGCATTAGCCTACCTCTGACAACTGCTCATAGTAAATGCTTATGACAGACTATAAGAAATACAATTAAGATATTTTCTCCTGAAGACTCCTTCCAGCTTCCTCACGTCAAGGCATTYCTTGAGCCAATGCAGCTTTTGAACCATCAAGTCCAATAAACACCAGTAAGTGCTTACAAATGCCTTCCAGTCAGCAGTTAGCTAATTCACACAAATACCATGGACATCAAGGGAAGAAATGTTTTCCAATTGTCCAAAATGCACATAGCTGTGCTCCTTTACAGCCTCTCTCACTCTAATTCCTTTTAATTTGAGTGATTTCTGTATAATTAGTCTTCCTGATTTTAGGAGAATTCTACTTAAGCTAAAGATGACTCATTTAATTTAATATTGCACAGTCAAGCCTGAAACAAATATACCAGTTCTGCCCTGGCTCTGAGGTGCTAAGCAACTCCCAGCTGTGCATTTTCTATTACTTAGATGCTACAATTTTGGGCATAAGAAATCCTTCCCTATCCAATTTATTTTATAGGTATTTCCATTCTCTGATGAGCTGTTGAAACAGGGAAAGCAAATTACAGAAGAAACATGTATTCTTTATGCTCAGAACGATATACTTTTCTTCCTTACCTAAASCAAGCCTGAAATAAGGCTACATTACCATACTATGACTGTCTCACAGCATTTCATATATTTATATTTATTTTAACAGCTACTATTGAAGGTTAAATGCCTCTTACATTACAGAAAAGAACAGAAATTACTAGAGTTCTCAAAGATTTTGCTGGCATTGTACTATCATACAGTCACAATTAAAATAAGAGGAATTATGAATTTTATTCATTTAGATTCATGCACATTTAGATCCCTGATCATCCACAAATCATCCTTGGGGGGAAAAGAAAAAGAAAAAAAAAAAAGAAAAAACATTAAAGAAAGCTATATACACACATTTTCAATGACTATGAGAATCTTTACCAAATATCCCAATATGCATCTAAATGTATGTCTAGGCATTTACATACCTTCCAAAACCTTGTCCCCCAAAATTTATCCAAAGTCATGCAGAAGGTCTTTGTCTGACTAGAGAAATTAACTGAGTTGCTTCTAGTCCCCAAGTACAATCCTAGCCTGTTTTATTTAGGTTTACAAATATTATGACTGATTTTTTTCTCCTGGTTTAACTTTGAAATACGCCTGATTAGTTGAAAAGTTATGGCTGACACTCCACTATTCTGAGCTTATATTTTTCAGGAGTTAGTTAGTTCTTTTAGTAAGATAAGATTTTTAAAATGTGGCTTTTCCATATTTCATCTGTTTGTATTGGCACTGAGTCACTTCATGACCTTCAGCTGTGACAGTCAATTCTAGCTATAGCAGGACACCACTGGACGTAAGCAAAATCTATTTTTGTATCAGAGGGTGCAAATGAATATTGGAAACATTTGTTATTTCAAAGAGCAGAGCTACTAAAGAGTAGTGCTACTAACTACTAATGTTCACTACCAGAGAAAATAAGGTTACCAGTATGATCACACTTGGCAATATTATTGTATTTTGAAATATTTTTCTACAGTTGTCAAGGTTTCTGATACAGAGTAAGTGTATTTCTGAATGTGTCTTGTTTAATGTTGTACAAGAGCATATCCTGGTGTGATTTGTGAGCATGTTGTGCCTGCATCTGTTCAGAAATATCATCTTTTGGCTATATATTTATGTCAGGTTTCCTATAGCTAGGTACATTCGCCCAGCTTATACCATATGCACAAATCAAAATGCCCGTTAGTCCTGATTTCTGTCAAAATACAGATTGTATGGTTTTGTTATATCTGTCAGCAAGCGAGCAATTTGGTCACCTTTCTGAATCGCTGTCAGGTCTGAATACCTGAAGTCTCATAAGCAACCGGAAGTTTGAATTCTTATGTGAAGAACTTATCTTACTACTCAAAGTTTGCGTCTCTCCTCTAATGTTCTTGCCACTGGTATCTTTAAAAAGATACTGAAGATGGAGCTCTACCAAGACACAAAATTGTAGGACTAAGCTATATTTCAGGATCAATGTCTGATGCCGAGAGCTGGAAACTATTCCTGTAGGTGACTGAAATAGGAAACCAAATTGCTTTAAACCTGAAGATACCCATCTGTTACCCACCACTAGAGAGGCTTTTGGGTGTTTTCAGATTTGAGGTTAGCTGCACTGTACTAGAGAGAGAATCAGTAGTCACATGTGAGAATTTATTAGGGATAGGAGGTTATAACAAAGTGAAGGGTATAGCTTATAGAAAGAGAACTGAAAATATATCTGTGTGTCAGAGCACTACAGTTCAGCCACAGATGTGCAGTATGATGACTGTCTTCCCCCTCATGGGCCATCCTCTCAGTAGAGTTTTCCTTGTTTTCTCCTCATCATGCTGTTGACATCACCTGATCCAGATGATGAGGATGGGTGCTCTGGTCCTTGGCCAGTTGATGGTGGGTGCGGGTCCACACCAAGGTATGTATGTGGTTGCTCCCTGGTACAGCCAGCCAGAGCAAAGCCAGGCCACAGTTACACAGAAGCTGCAGGCTCTAATCAGTGGCTGGGCACATGTCCACAGGTGAGCTAGTGCTCAGCCCACCCTATTATCCTGCTACCCACTAACCCAATAGCCCTCTTGTTCTGCAGGGCAGGTCTCCACAGCTGAGAGGTGTCCATGGGCTGTGGTGTCTCCTCTCCTTTGCTGTCATGGGGTCATGGTCTGGCCACAGTGCACCCAGGGTTTGTTAGCTCTTGGGGAGCCCTAACCCTAGTGACCGCTGTGACACTGACGTCCAGCCAAAAGCACCAAAGAGAAATGAAAGAGGAACATTGTTCAAGCAAACCTGGTGCAGCCCTGCCTGGGGATGGCCCCCGCTTTGGGATGACTTTTGCAGCCTCGCTCCTCATGGGGCTCTACGCCTTATCACTCGCCGAACTGTAACCCCAACCCTAAACCTAGTGATGGCYGTGACATTCACCACTACCCAACAGACCCACTGAGGAGTGAAATAGAGATCTTGTCATCTGAGCAGACTTTATGCAGCACCAGAGCAAGCCCCTCTTCTAGGGGCTGCACTGTCCAGAGTCCCATTCTCACCTGTGCGGTACTGTCAAACACTCATCTTTATTTCGTGATCTCTGAAACTCCTGAGCATGGTTTTACGTCCTTAAAAGAGAGGTGGGAAAAAAAAAAAATGATGCAAAGGCGTTCTTATGATGCACTCACATTTTGTTTGTTTCAAATTCTGTAGAGTTTATTCACACAGATTTCAAACGAGACTTTATTTAGAGTCAGACAGTTCTTTCTGTTCCTCTAAACCTAGCAGACAGAGAACAGAATATGCCAACATTTTCATTGAGTCAAATCCTGAGTAAGGGCTGCAGAACTTCATCACTTACAGCCCTTAAATCATGACTGGATATCTTTCTAAGAGGTATGCGACTGCTCAAACAGATGTTATGTGCTTGATGGAGAGATTACTTGGTGGGGTTTTACAGCCTGCCAGGCTGTTCTGACTAGATAATCATAATGTTCCTTTGAAACTCTAAAATATATGAATCTATAGACACATTAATTTTACTGATATAAGAGAGTTAATATTTCTGCCTTTCATCTATTCTCAGTTTTCAGGAGCTCTTAAGAGGAAAAACAGAAAACATCTTGCTTTCATACATGCACAGATAAATGAAAGAAAGTGAAAGAGAGAAAGAATTAGTTTATTACAATACTTTTTTTCCTTAAAGTTAAATGGCAAAGGGCCTCATAAAAAAAAAAAAATCCTTCCATTTCCAAATGAGAACAGCTCCTAGGCATAAGAGGGCTGACCTTGTACCTCTCTTCTCTTTTTGTATATGTTACACATTACCCAGTGACTCCTAAAATAAATATTACCTTCTTTTCAGCCAGCTATTCTAATGCCCTTAGAAAGTTTCTGGAGCTCATCTACGTGTTTTGAATTCTGCCATCTATTCCAACCCTGTATTTTATGCTTTAAACACGAATGTGGCATTTCTCCAGTGATAAAAAGGACATTTTTAATGTAAGAAAATGTGGTTAATTTTGATATTGCAACCTGTCCTTAATAGATGTATTTGTGTTTGTTTTCTTTCTCCTTGAAAGTGCATTTAAGAAAGCACGCTGTCAGTGTAACAATTTTCAGTCTGTGTCTAAAAACCAACAACAGGTTTATATCAAACTGAGGATTAAGGATGAGAATTTTATAAGGGTAGAATGTACTTTACCAATATTGTTAGTTTTCCTTGCTTTTCTGTAACCTTTCATCAAGTCTTCCTCTCATCTTAAAAATAACCTGCCTTCTATTCTATGTAGCATTAGGAATGTGACTGTAGAAAATACCAGTAGYTGCACAACGGCTTTAATCAAAACAAAAAGTCCTGTAATTTTGCCGGAGCCACCTTTATTCCCTTCTCCCCAAAAGAACAAAAAATCCACATGCAGAGCTTTTGTGCTGGGGCATGTAGGAAAATGTAAGAAGCGCCTTCTTCCTTTTTTGTCTCTGATAACAGGGCCAAGAGCAATGGGAGACGCTGCAAAGCAATCTGGTTGCATTGAAGTCAGTGCCAAGCTCGCATCAACAGCAGTTCAGAGCAACATCCTGGTGGATGGGGGTGTAGGAATCCCAGAGCGCTGATACTGCCTCCTTTTGCAGCGATGACAGGAGACAGAGAAGGCAGAGAAGGCAGAGCTCCCACGGAGAAACCTGCCTAGAGCTCCCACGTACTTTAGTGCACCACTTAAATTATCATAGGGAAAAGATCAAAGGTTTTTTGACTGTCTCCGTCTTTTCCGGAAGGAGCTCACTTCAGGGTTGTCAGGTGCTTTGCGTTTTCTTGGTTTTGCATATCAAGGATCTCATGGAAACAATCTGGTTGATAAGGAGGTGAGTGCAGACTCCTCTAGTGCAATCCACAGGACTCCATGAACTTGGCTGGCCCAAGGGAATGTCACTTCTCTGCAGAGGAACTTYGTGTGATAATAGAAAGTCTCCTATGTTAACGATGCTTATAGGAGGTCTCATTAATAAAGAACAAAACCTAGACACCTTGTTCCACCTCCACATTATAGCCACAAGGCATCCAAGCAGAGCACTGTATCCCTTCCAGCAGTGTATCCCTTCTTGGCTTCTAGATGTGGCAGTCAGCTCTGGTATTGCCAGAGAGCACAGGATTAACCTAAATCTGTCTAGTGCCTACCTATATATTGGCCTGAAACAACACTGACCAACTACAGATAACCATTCAGTACATGTCTGGATGTGATGCCATTTTATCCCACTGAAGCTGACTTGGGCAACCTTCATTTTTCCTAGGGATCAGCAGAAATTAGGTAACTCTGTCCCAGATAAACAACAAGAGATGGGTATAAAGGATCAGATGAGGCAATTTTTATGACAAGTTCCAGGCTTATTTTAGATGATGGCAAATTCTGCTGTCTCTTCACACACTCTAATATTGCGGGAAGGCTCTAGGGTAGCTCCATAGGCTGTGCTCACCAGCGAAGAGGGTAGGTAAGCAGCAGCTATATCCAGCCTGGCAGTTCTTGTAGAATATCCCAGGTGTCAGTATAATTGCATGCAAGATATGRCATCCACAGGTATGCCACCTTACACACAGACTCTTTTTTTGGCATTTACAGCAAGGACTTTCTAGCATTTGTCCTGCCACCTGCCAGCCTGCACTGTGCAAATATCATGACCCATAAAAGTCTCCTTCACTTTGGAGCAATCTGTTGCAACTGTCTCTGACTTGTGAAGTTAGGAAGGGGCAACGAAAACTTGAAAATTTCACTGAGAATCACACCATCTATCATACCAGCAATCTGTTTCTTTTCATCTGAAAAGCTCTGAGTATCAGACAAGTATCAAATCATTAAATCATTCTGTTATATTCCATGTTCAAGTATGTTGCTGTTGTCTTGGTGGTCTGGGGTGGATTTATCAGTAGTAGCTAGTGGAAAAAGCAACTGGAAGTGCCTCCAAGTTTCAGGATCTGAAAGGACATCATATATCTGTGCAAAGGTTTAGCACTAGCTCTGGAGGAGGGGCATGTCTGCTTTCTGGCTGCCATCCCAACCCAAAAGGGGATGSGTACTGCAATGTGTAAAGTGTACGCAAGAAAGTCATCTATATACATGGTACAACAGTTCAGCGGCAGCAAGTAGCTGTAATTACCATCAATTCAGAAAGGCATAACTGGCCAAATACAYATTTGGCAATCTAGCTAGTCCAATATTCAGAAAAGATGACACATCCAGCTGAGCCAAAGCCATGAAGACAGCTCATTCCCTCAAGTACTATGTACCTGAGCAGACTCAGGAGTATCAGAATCACTCTGTCATACTCCAGAACCTCACTCAACATTTTTTGTGTGCGTGCTTTTTGCACAATCCTTCAGAAGAAAAGCTGCAATGGAGAATAAGGCTGCTTGTGTAACTTGACAGAGAAAGGAATACAAGTGGCAAAACATTCTAAATTGCATAGTGATTCATCATCCTGCACCAATGCAAAGAATCTCCCTTTTCACTTCAAGACAAAAACAGCAAAACAGATGCATACCAGGAAAGCCAGAACAATAAATTGTCCAAGGAGAAAGCTGTTATAGGTGATAGTGTAAATGCCAGAAAAAATGACAAATATGTAAAGCAAACCAGCCCCTCCTCATTGTAGCTCATTCTCATTGGCAAATACAAAACCCACACAGTTCTCTGCAAATGTTGCTGGAAAATATCGTGTCTGAGAAATAGAGTTTCAACACTTGAAATAGTTTAAATATTACGAAACAGATGACTTTTAATAACTCTTAAACTTGCGACATGCATTGAAAATATGATCCATATGTTCATAACTATATATTTTGGAAAATACATATTCATAGTTGGTGAAATTCATATAATCCCATGGGCAGGATTTCAATTCCATCTCAAGTTTTAAGTGTATACTCCATCTTTCATCATTTCCTATTACCAGAAAACCTGCTTTTTAATTTGGCTTTTTATACTTGCAATTAGCAAGAATATGCCATTTGTCTAGCCAGCAGAGTAGCTGACTGTCTGGTGTAGTGCTGCCTGGCATGATTAAGGTGGTCTAGGAAAGCACATGACCGTTTGTTGTAAATTCTTTTCTAGCATGTAATTTTTTAATATGCCATGAAAATTCTTCTGTTGGATAGTACATAATTAACCCTCTATCCTCGACCTTGATTCTTTCTCAAGGAGTTATGGGTTTCAGMAGTAATTACAACAAATTTGACTTCTGAAGTGGACCTTCTTGTTTTTTCCTTACTCTCTCCTCATCAATTCCCCTCAACATAAGCTTTTCTCTGTGTTAGCATCAAAATTGGTGGAGAAAAACTAATTTCAGAGGTTTCATAATCATAGCAAGAGGGCAAGAGGGATCTCAAAAAGGACATTCTACATTCTAAGGAGGCATAGTTAGAACGAGAGCAGTTCCTACATTCTTTATCTTGGTAACAGAGAACACACTTCAACTGAAAAAAAGGTTCAAATGACTTGGTGTAAATACCCAAATACCAACGCTGATATTCACCAGTCAGTTGACACCATATTGCAAGTGACCCAATCTCCTGCGCTTTTTTAATCAGTCTTTTTCTAAAGTGACTCCTTTCCCACTGACTCATCTAATATCATGCTTGTTCCAAATCTCTTGAGAACTCTGGATACAACAATTGCTAAGCACTTTCACTTCATTTTGCAGCATATATTATTTTATAAGGGCACATAGAACATTGTTTTTTAGTAATAGTTCATTCTTTGATTTAGACAACATTTACTGAAAATTCCTAAGGACTTGAAGAAGATATAGATGAACCAGCAATCTGCTCTTGTAGTTTAGAGTTGGGTAGGAATGTAAACCATGGTCTCAACAAGAGTCTATTTTGATTCTATCACAATCTGCCATACTACCTTTTCTTCCTTGGGAATTCACTACACAGAAAGTATCTGAGATTCRAGACAGTAAGAACAAAATTATAAATCTCCTTCCCCTCTTCTACCTTTATTTATGTCCTATTTATGTCAGAAATGACATTTGACAAAAAAAAAGTGTCAAATTTGCTCTCAAGCAGTCATAATTCATGAACAGTTTAAAAGTACCACAGCTCATAGAGTGAGAAACAGGCAGTCATGGCAGAAGACACATTCCTGTTCAGTATATTCATGTTTATGGAACAGCATCAGATGTCAGATTTGGACTTAGCTTTCTAATCCTCTTATAATCATCTAAACATTTCTTAGCATGTAAATACATAAATCACTTCTGAATTCTAGGATACTTTGATATTAATTTTTATACTGATTAAAATTTATTTAAAATGATAATTTCTGCTTTATGTCATTTTAAATAGAAGTTCTTCCCGACTTGGTTACCAAAAAAAAAAAAAAAAAAAAAAAATCTCTACAGTGCCTCTGTTCCTCTGATCTGCATAATCACAGAATCACAGAATCACGGAATGGTTGAGGTTGGAAGGGACCTCTAGAGATCRTCTAGTTCAACCCCCGTGCTCAGACGGGGACACCTAGAGCACGTTGCACTGGGTCRCATCCAGGCGGATGATAAGGAGATCATCTAAAATATAGCTGACAACCTGTACTGTTTCTCAAGGACTGAAAGTTCTTAGGCAGCATGTTTGATGAAAAACACATTGCGTGTTCATTTATCCCCTATGTCTATTTAAAATGTGAGATATAAACATCTCTTCTACAAACATACTCAACAAACCTATATCTGCTTTACATCCCTCAGTCATCACAATGACATTTTGTTAGCTAATCCATTGTGCAACTGATTTTTTAGTAAAATAGATTCCAACTTTATTTGTTAGGTCTAATCTGATCATGTCATWTCCTTCCAAGGTGTCTGCCATGATGTTATTGTCTTCTGATGATAGATAAGCTGGCTCAAATACATCTACTATAATTAATCTGTTCCAAGGGGAAAAAAATGAACTGAAAAGTAAACTTCTAAATACTGCATCTTACAGTGTAAATGAGTCTTTGTAATCTAGACTTTACCTCTGAAATACTCAAATAAGATAAAACAAAACCCCATCCAGTAAAAAGAAGAAAAATGCATGAAGCATCTGCGAATGCTAAGTAATATTCATTGATCACAGTGTTACAGTTTCATCATTTCATGGCTTCTCTCTGAATCTACCTGTTAGCTACATACTGTCTGTACTGTTATCATTCTAACTGTCCAGTGTTTCATATTGTGTATTTTACTGAAAAATGAAATAATTAGTCTCTTGGGGTGAAGCATCCTAAATATTTTTTTATTCCATGAAATGGAAATACTGGTAATGGCTTAAACATTTACCACAAACTTTCAGACAGAGGCCAGGCCATACAGCAAGTTTCCTCTACGTCCCTTCCATCCAGCCTTGCAGAGCCATGGCAGTGCACAATATTAATTCTCAAACTGCTGCTTCCAGAGAAGGGAGAGGATTGAGAGGTGAGACCGACTGCACAGTTATTTCATCCTTTTTAATGCTCTCAGGGAGTCCACATCCCTGCAAATTAGTACAGGGCATGCTGTACTGAGAATGTTAGAGCTACAAAGATTTTTAAGTTTAAAGCTTTAAACAAGAAAGTATCTTTGAAAAACAATTTGTTAACTCCATATCTTACTATCTCATGCTATTTCCACTTACTATCTCATGCCATCTCCACTTCTGCCGAAGCTATGCAAACGTGAAGTAACCAGACATCAGTTTGATAAGCTCATATGAAAACCTGAAATTCAAAAGAATAGCATCTTGTTTTCAAAGTTAACAGCTTAATTCCTATCAATATACTCCTTCAGTTTCCTGCACGGCAGAATTCTGACTGTACCATAAGCTTTCCACTCTTCTGTTAATCCCCAAATGTGCCCATCAGATAACATTTTGTTTGGATAGCACTTCTTGTCTTTCCAAAATTGTCCATAGTGGAACATAAGCTTAAAAATACCAAGTTATTAAGATGTTTCTTCATCTAAGTGAGTGCATCCCCTGTTAAAGCCATAGTCTCCTGCATTTCACAGACTGCCTTGGGAGAAAGCAGAAAGAAAGGAGTAAGGAACAATACTGAACGGAAAGTAACCCAAAGATGATCTCAATACATTTTAATTATTTACTTTAATATTCACTTTTATAAATCACAGACCTTTTGATTAGAATAGTGTTCAGAGTGCCTGCTACATGTGTATACCAGTTTTAGCCTGACTTCGATGTGAAGTCACTGAAATTTATCTACGTAAAAGGGGAGTTGTGGACTCCACCAGGAGTTCAAGGGGGTCATTACCACAGAAATACTAGCTGACAGATTCCTCTAGGGTCCAGATGTAAGAAGACAAACTTATAGCCTATTAAGAGAATTGGTACATCATGATGGGATAGTACGTTCAAGGGTGAAACCTGCAGAAGATATTTGTAGGCAGAACAAAAGCAGAGCCTACTTGGGTTTACTTGGTATTTCATCAGAACAGAATATAAAAAATAGCCAGGCAAAATATTGAACATGAGAAGACTCCTCTGAAAATGCAATATAAATAAAAGCATCTTTGTAAGATGTAGTTCACTCTGGCATTCAAAGCTTGGACAGCAACCTGAGTTCCAACAAGCAACTCTAAGCTAACATCTTCCTATTCAGGAAATTTTATTTAAAGGCAAGTCAAGCTTCCACAACACTCCTCAGACTTCACAGTATCCAAATCAAAGCTCCTGCAAAAATTCATACAGGCCACAGCTGGGCAGGCTAGAGCCTAAAGGGGTGGTGTTATTAGAAACATGATAACAAGATCATTTTTTTTGCTGAACCAACCTACAGTGAGAATTTATGGTGTTCTGATGCTGTTACTAAGTGTTTGTATTTTGTAGAATTAAGATCAAAAACTAATATAGATTTAGATTGTTCTTGTTATATGAAGTGTTAYTAGTCTTCTCAGTTAAGGTGGATCTCTCAGTCAGCTGCACTATTATTTAGGCAGAAGAAGGAAGAGATGTTGCTTTGCTTCGTACTGGAAAACAAATAGTGGAATGAAATTGCAAGATAATTTTAAAAGAATAATAAAAAAGTCTTTGCCTTTTTTCTGGAAATAGCTGTCAGTTCAAATATTTATCCACCCACAACCAAAATGCAATTCTTTATTTCTTGCTATCAACAATTTGTCAGCATTTATGGTAGTAAATTTAGTTATCTGCACTAAACTATTTAGTTATTCCCTTTGTAGAAAAGCAAAGTGAAATAATTTCTTTAACAGTGAAATGATTTCTTTGGAAGCTGTCTGAACTACTTAGATTATATGTGACCCTAAAGATTTTTCAGGTGACTGCAACTAGTTATCACCTCACAAAGGAGTGATATAAGACAATGTGGAGGATATTCAGTGGGGTTATTAAAGCAAAATTTGCTCCTGTTGATTTTTTTGCAAAATGTTCAATGTTTACCTACATTAGGAAAAAAAGCTTTTTTTGTTTCAATCGCATTTTACTGTAGTAAAATTGCTCTCTTTCATATGATGTAAACAGCTAAAGAATTGTAAACTGTTCTAATTCATTCAGGGAATGCTATATTTCAATAATATTAAAATTCCAATGAGATATATCAAAGCATTAGGGCCAGATGCTTTTCAGTGGTGGCTAATGATACGACAAGAAGCAATGGCCAAAAACTGAAACACAGGCAGTTTTGTCTGAATTTGAGGCAAACCTTCTTTCCTGTGAGGGTGACAGAGCCCTGGCACAGGCTGCCCAGGGAGGCTGTGGAGTCTCCTTCTCTGGAGATCTTCCAAACCCGCCTGGATGCCGCCCTGTGCCACGTGCTCGGGGGGCTGGACTAGAGGATCTCCAGAGGTGCCTTCCAATCTCAACCATTCTGTGATTCTGCGATTCTCTTGATTTGTTTAATGCAATTTCTTTGAAATGCTACTTCCTTAACAAGTATAATTTCTCCCCCTTTCATGACAGACGTTAGTGGGATTAGCATATTTCATATCATCGCAATTAGTTCACTATAAAGTTGTTTTGTAATCTAGTCTGGTTTCACAGTGAATTTTTTCAGATATTGTTTCTTGACATTCAAAAAATACAAACAGCATAAAATAGAAGCTGACACTATGTAGAAACTAGAAACTAACTAGCCCCTATTTTCTAAATGYTGTAATTTCTTTTAAGTCAGATGCATATTGCTCATAAATTCGAAGCAAATAACAGCTGATGCCATAAATCATATTTAAATTTGTCTGTGAAATGACTCCTACCTCTTGCATACCCTTCAGAATACCCTTATAGTCTTAAGAAAATCTGGATATAATGTATATTGTGCTATGTAGTAAATGTACTCTTAGGAATACAACATTCTTCTTACTAACCTTTTTTATTTTTTTTAATGGTATGGGCCAGATCCAAGTTAGTAGAACAGAAAATTAATAGCTCTTTTTTTGGCAGAAGAGTTTACTCCATTATTATATGCACTGGATATCACAACAAAGAAGGCCTGTTTCTATTTGGGATCTCCCAATGAATTAGCAAGACATTTGGCTGTCATCCTTAGAATTTTTGGATATACAAAACCGTGCTTCACAATAAATATTTACATTTGTTGTTTTATATAAAGCATTGTGCCAAGATCAAATGAGAAAAAGGCTTTAAACCTTCAAAATACTGAAATAATATTTAACTTTTCTCATTTTAAAACTTTCCTTTCTTCTTCTTCTTTTAACTATATTTGTGCTTCTCATTTGGGAATTGTTTGCAAGATCAAATTGTCTGAGGCTTTTAAGATAATGGAAGAGAAAAACTGGAAGCTGCTGTGGAAAAAATGGTTATTATCCTGCAAACTTGTTTTCTACTCTGGATTTTATAGAAGTTCAGAATCTTATGTGGATCTTTCAAGTCTGTTCATATCCCTCTGACTAAATCTCATTTTAGGTTTGGTGTTTCGAACATGCCTCCTACAAAGCCTGTTAATGGAAAGGAGTTGGCAGGGGGAGCTGGTTAGTGTTTTTTTTTTCTTTTTTGGAGGTGGTTTGCAACCTAAGAAAGTTAGGTAGTGTTCAGATGCAGTCACTTCTGAGATATGGAAAAGATGGAAAAATACACCTAGAACATTTCCTGTAGTACAAGACGGTGTCAGATTTGTAGTACAGCTCTGCCTGGGCTATCGAGAGCAGGGGCAGATGCTAAACAGCTACATTCCTCCCCAGATTTCACATTCCCAATAGCTGTGGACTGTGCAGAGGAAGTTATGTCAGGCTGGAAATGGGATAAATGTATCATTCGGTTCATTGATTATGAACCCAGTTTTGATTCTTTAGTGTCACAGCAGGCATTATTGCACACATATATGTAAGCTAGATATACTCAATATTCCAGTCTGTTTTTCAGGCTGTTGTGAAAACAGCACTATTTAAATAGCATTCATTGTCACAAATTCTCTAAGGAACAACAATTCTAGCAAATTCAGAGAACTGCAATAAACCAACTTTATCTTATGGCAGTTTTAATACAAATTTTCCTGCCTCATCACATGACAGAAGCCCAGAGCACTGGAATGACTAAAAGAGAATCACCTCATCTTCTCTTTAGCAGGACTTATCTGGCGGTGTTCAGAGAACCTGACCTGATTTTAACACACATTCTCACACTCATGCTACTATGAAATGTGACAATAGCACTTAAAGACTATTCCTGATAAAATCTCAGGAGAGGAAGGCRTCTTGTGTCTGTATCATTACCCCAGCAGGCAACTGTACAAGCTGAGCTGTCTTAGCTGGAATCCAAGTGACTCATCACATAAAAGCCAATTACAATGCTAACATACATTTAAAATATGCATTCTATAGTAGCTTGAAGCATTCCCTATGGCCCATAAAGAAGATGACTGTTTATAAACAAGYGTACGTGTTTATATTGTTAATGTTTTCCTCTTCTCTTAAAAGATTTATGACAATCATTATACACTAGTTAATCCACACTAAGAAGAGCTTTGTCAGGAACAAATTGTATTAAATGCTTATTAAAGTAGAGCTTGCATGGTCTCTGCTCAGTTTAGAGTTCTCCTMTAGCAGTTTATAAGTCAAAATAATGAATAAGTTATACTAACTGAATGTTATTGAACTCGCCTATTGGTAAAAGCACCAGGATTTCAGAATAGCAGATGTCAAAGAAAGTTCTTTTTAAATTATTTCTAAACTAACCTATCTGATTTGGGTCAGATAACCTTTATTAAACTTGCATTTACTCAGCTAAAATAATAATAATAAAAAAACAGCCTTATCAGAAAGATATGGTGTAGCATGCCATGACTGTCAGTCAGTACCTCTTAATCGGGTTTCAGAAATGTCGCTCCTGGTAACACGGTCATGATGTTTGCAAGTCTCTCAGGAGAGCTTTGTTGCTTAGAAGTAGCACCACTGAAACGTTATTTTGGGAAATGGTGCTGTGTGTAGTGCTTTTAATAACATTATTCTCGCACATAAGAGCAGCGCTATTAGCCGCGTGTTTGCAGAGCCATTGTTAACCTGAGAAGCGTGGCTGCTGCCACCCACACACACCTGGAATAACTGTGAGGCAAACGCCCCACGGCTCTAAGGAAGAAAGCTCCCAGGTAGCAGAGCACTAATAACACAGATTAAGTCAGAAGAGATACTGGAGCACATGGCCATGGAACAGCATGGACCAACAGATGGACAAATGTTTTGATAAAAGGGTAAAAGGCAACACGGAGCATTGTACAAGTTAACCTGAAGACAGTGATCAGAGATATTGAGGAAAAAAATTGCTCTCCGTTCTTCAAGGATTACTTCTACTAGTGTATGAGGGCTACTGGATCAAAAAAATTGTCCCAAAAATATAGGTACTTGGTATAGGTACTTGATGCTTAGTATAGGTACTTACTGAATATACTAAACAGAGGGATGTGTAGAAGCTGCAGCCAGAAAAAAAATCAAACACTGAAATRGAGAATCATAAATATTTTTATCCATTATCTTTGGTTTGGGCTTTATTTCTCTTATAGCTAAAGCTTCTCCTTAGTACCTATAAACATAGTGTGGCATTTTGACATTTTACTCTTTTTCAAAGTAAGATGTACAGCTCTAAACTTATTTTTCTTTTAAAGTTCATGAGAAGCAACTGAGGAGCTATAGAAGCAAAGGTCTCTTGGCATAAATACACTATTTTACTMGAGTGAGAAAGAATTGGTAATGTAAGCCAACATACTAAAAATCCTCCCCAAAGTCAGATTAATTACCAGATGTTCCAGGAACTTTATCATCAGCCCAGTCAATCCCGATGTCCTTGCTTTGTGTGATATATGTGGTAGTTGCCTTTTTGGCACWGTATGCCATTTCCTGGAGGGCTTCTAGAGCTGCAGCTACACAGTTTTTTGCATGAACTGATTTCACTGCACACATTTTTAGGCTACATGGAATGAGAACTCTGTGTGGTTTCGCTTGATTATAGTGCAATCTGGAAAGCACCACCACAGGAGTCTAATCTGTTTTTGCTCTAAATGCATGAGGATTAGTGCTCACAGAAGTTGCATGCAACACTCTCACAACATCCAGAAAATACGACTCTTAGAAGCATCACTTCCCATTCATGAAATCCTGCTGTGTTTATCTCAGGGCGTTTTGGCCTCAGAGTTTCCATGCATGTAGTCATAACCACATGGAATATACTCAGTTAAATAAAAATACTCAGTTAAGCWAGTTCCCCTCAAAAACAATAAAAGAAATAAACAATAGAAAGGTGTTCTGAGGATCCTACTTATCTAACCTCCAGAGCCAATCACACAAGCTCCAATCATAAATGAGAACTAGTTTTAAAACAGTCAGCCAGCACAGAAGCAGCATACTAGCCAGAGGATGGAGCACAGCAAGTCACCTGAGTACGACCAGCTTTCGCAGGCAGAATTTATGGCCCTTACTGAAACCGTCTGCTTTTGGTGGTCTGAGCTAGCCGACGTAAGGCCATCTGCAGTATGGACTTCTGTCTACCCTGGGACAGGGAGCACACTTTATTCACCTAATTAAATGGTATTGCCACAGATTAGTGATCATTCTGCAGCAGACTTTTACTTATCCTTGGCTTCATAAATCTTTGTGGATCAGCAACGTTTTGAAATATTTTGGAAGTAGGGAAGAAGGTGATGAAATCATTTGGATGTCTAACCTGTGGTTTGCTCTCAGCAAAGCCATTGACTGGCAAATATTAAACTTTTTTTTCATAATATTTATGAAATAAATCATAATATTTAATCATAATATCAATAACATCTCAAAGTATTTTACAGAGGGCAATGCAAGTTGATATAGTGATCACAAAAATGTCTCTTTACAAGATCAATAATTTTTATTATGTCTCATGAAGAACTGTCTTCTGCTGTTTCTTCTACTACTTCTTCTACTTCTACTACTTCTACTATAGTGTCAGGCTTCCAGACTTACTGAAAGACTGATAGGGCTGCTAAGATACCAGCAGAATTAGGCAACTCATTAGATTCCAGTCTATCCCAATTGATTCACGTGTTAACAATAACATATTTTAGTTTTAAATTTTTTTCTATTGCTAGCCTGGATGGCTTAAATCTGTGTGCAAAACATTTTATATTTTGTAAGAAAACAATAGCTTCTCATCACATAATTAAAAACTTGTAGCTGAGAAGAAATGTAATTATCCAAAGAAAATTCAAGGCTTTTTCTTTTTATTAGAAGTATTCTACTAAAAGAAATCTTAAAATCTGGTTTTCCCATTACAATCCAGTTCTAAAATAAAGTTTTCATTCAATTTTAATTATTTTTAAAAATGAAAAAAAGAATGTTGTGTTTAGATGCTCAAGAAAACCATCACCCGTAGCCCATGCAGGATGATATACAGATTTTGTCCTGGAAGTTTTCCTGTGTCACCGATAACCAAAGGTGCAATGGATTTTACTGCTTGAGTGTTGCTGTAAAGGCTTCACTCCCTCCCAGGGATGGGTGCTGCTCTCTGTGCCTTTGTTTTAGCTGGTCCAGGTCAGAGGCACTTGCCAGTCAGGAATATCACAGTGTGAACCATCCTCTGAGTTATTCCTCTTGGGCCATCTTTTTCCACAGGTAAGGATAAGTTTATATGTAAGGATCTATGTATATATGTATCCTTATGGATATATACAACTTACTCCTGAGTACAAAGCCATTATTTCCTGGCTAATGCACAAAATAGAAACTGGGACTAACAAGTTAGTAGGCACTGATGTGCTCACTCAGTAAGAGACCCAATGAGTCTTTGCTGGCTACATAGTGATCACCGTCCATTAGTCCTTGGAGGAACTCCTTGACGTTGCTAAGGTGCCATCTTCTGATTGTCTGAGGATTTTTATTAGGGTTTTATATCTTCCATGTCAGTATTTTTGACTCTGAATCCTTAAGCTGCTGTTACAGAACCATTGGTTACAATTCTGTCTGTGCTTCTTGTGTTTCTTGCAGGCCTTTAGCTTTTTTTACTTTACTAATATTTTTCCCTCTGAACTTGACTTTGAACTAAGGCTTACAAATGAAATTTAGCCTATACTTTTGCCTATACATTGGGCAGTCATATCTAGCCGTACTTTTTGAATAAATGATAAACAGTTATGTAGGAATTTCATATAATTATGTAAAAGCTGTTTGATTCCAGCTGTTGGAATGGTGACAGTGGCTAGGCAACAAATAATTTTATGACACTAAATGTGAAGAAAAAATGTATTTCTGTTTTATTAAAAAAAAATGACCCTATATATTTGTTGCATGGGGCTTCTAATCTGACCATTAACTACAAATTTAATACAATGGTACTTTAAACTTTCTAAGACTTTGAAAACCTAATCACTGTACTCTTTGATAATCAGTATGTGTCACCTACATGTCATGTGAGTTTAATATTTAGTCCTTTTCTGACTAAAGCACATATTTAGGAAGGAAGATGTGGAAATGCTAGTGAATAATTTGTTTTTTTTCACACTGCTAGGTTTTAATACATTAATTTACAACCTGAGCACATATTTTAAAAAATATTTTAAGAATTATTTTTGGAATATATTTTGCATTTATAATGTTTGTACTTATACATTATGTGTAGAATCAACTGATATCTTTTATCATTGTTGTTCATATGAAATATGTATGTGCATGGACAAACTGGATATAGCAATGGTCCTGAATGAGTTTTGGCTTCTGTTTTTAAGAATATTGTGCTTTCTAATCTGGTATATGTTTTACATTCCTTTTACATTCCTCACCCACCCAAAAAAAAAAAAAAAATTGTAGATAAGAGCATTGCTTCCTTGCAGGGTTTTCAGTTCATTTCACCATTTTTTTTCTTTCTACATGGAATTGTTGTGGTTTTGTTTGTTTCCAGAATCAGATTAGATTTCCCATCAAAGATGCAGTGTGCAGTATCTCTGAAATGTAAGCTACCTCTGAAACATAAAATCTGATCTAAAAATAGTATTCAGCACAATAAACATGATCTAATTTGAACTGTGGTTCCATGGTACAAAGCTGCGAACTTTAAGAAAATCTGCTGAGGTCTAAGACATCTTAGAGGCCCTAAACTCAACAGATACAGAATCACAGAATGGTTGAGGTTGGAAGAGATCATCTAGTCCAACCTGTCTGCTCCAGCAGGGACACCCAGAGCACGTGGCACAGAGTTGCATCCAGGCGAGTTTTGAAGATCTTCAAAGGAGGAGACTCCACAACCTCTCTGAGCAGCCGGTTCCCGTGCTTTGTCACCATCAGAGTCAAGAAGTTTTTCCTCACATTCAAGTGGAATTTCCTGTGTTTCATTTTGTGGCCAYTGCCTCTTGTTGCATCACTGGTCATCAATAAAGAGAGTCCTGCCCCATCCTCTTGACACCTTCCCTTAAGGTATTTATATGCCCAAATGATGGTATTTCTGTATTTCTGTTTAGATTTGCACCTGTGAGCTCACAGTAGGCAGCTTTTTTCCCTAGAGCACCCCATAGGGATGCATAGATTCACAGTAATTATCTGTAAGGAGTTTTCTGTAACCATGAAGGATTGGCTATTCTGAACACAAGGATCCTTGGGACAAGGAAGAGAAAGAAGAGTAGATTATTCATCTACTGGTTGAATGTTGCAATAGAAAGGGCCAATTCTAAGTTTTAATTATTGTTCTCAAGAACATTCAAATTTATCCAGTGACCATTTTTGTTAAAATACCTTGGAAACATTGAAGTATTTTGCACTTCTGTTTCCCAATTGTAATTAACTGTTTTATTATACTGCTATATCTAATCAGGACTTGAGATCTGTCAATAGCAGGTAACGTGCAAGCTCAGGAAACTACAGATATAGATATTTTTAAAAGCTTGTACTTAAATGATACAATGCAAGATAATAAGAAAAAATATTAATTCTATAAAACAACTAGATTAATGAAAACACTAAATGTAATARAATGCCTACTTATTGTCCATGTAAGACGTACAAATTACCTTCCTCTTTATAACTGAAGCATGACATCAAACATGAAAGATGAGTAAATTTTTCTTAAAATACACAGAATGTACTTATGCAGATGAAGAGATTAGAGAAACACTATACTGAATTGTGGTAAATAAACTTTTACTATAGTTGCAGGCAGCAATGTGAACTCTATTTAATTACTTTATAGACTTTTATTGCACAATAGCATATGTGCAATCCAAGAAAAACAGAGCAGAGACTCAGATATGTAGTAAACTGAGGATACAATGTAGAGTAGTATGCATTTTGTTAGCAGTACTTAATGAGCACAAATCTTCTGTCTGCTTTTGAAGTCTCTGAGCAAGAGGGATATAAAACGATTTTTTCCCTGCTTTGCTCTTCAGGCTCTCCCTCATATTTTGATGTACACAATTTTCTTCTTTTTTTTTTTCTCTTTCTTTTTAATGAACAAGGTTATATGGTATATTTACACTGGCWAAAGTCCTGAGAAAGTCTATTTGCTTTATGCTAGTGGCTGAACAAATACTGCAGTCAAAACAACGCTTTCCAGAAAGAACTCTACAGCCAATTAAGCTGGAATGCCTGAGCTGGTGGCCATCCTCCACTGCCCACTCTGCTACTTGCCCACTTCTGCACATTTAGGATATTGCTGCCTCAGCAGGAGGGCTTGCCAAATGGCTACTTTACTATGAGGGCTAAAATACTCAGCATATGAGTGAGAAACAAAAATTAATCTTGTTTTAAATTAACATATTGGATTTGAAACAGCAGGAGCTCAGGAGTCTATTCATGAACAATAGTTTGGCCACAAACAGCTAAAATTTCTATCCTGACTATCTCACTGTGTTTACAGTCATTGTTTTCTAGTTATTTAAGACAAATTCTTTATGCTGGCAGACATATATAGCAAAATTGAATTAAAAACTATTGTTTTGGGTAAAAGCACATGATAGAGATTTTTCACAAAGAAAACAACCTCACAGAGGACCAAACTGCAAATCCTTTAGCAATTAACCATATGCTTCACACTGATAAATAATTCTTACAAGGTTGACCATGTCAGCAGCTGCTCACCAAGGTACTATTTTTCTGTTCCTAGCAGACTTAATATAATACACAATTTTTTGTTTTTAAATACATCTTTGATCTATTCTAAATGTTTTGGGTCAGCCCATAGAAAGGGAAGTATATTTTTTGCTGTGCGTTGAATAGTAGACGAGCCTTATGAAGATTTCAAAATATCTGCTGCAGGATTTAATTATTATATGTTAAGTGCTTTAGAACGCTTGCATGAAGTAAAAATTGTATTATTCTTTATAAGTCATACTGTAGTATATCCAGTGGAAGAAAAAAATCATTGCTTGGGATTCTGACATCCAGTTAAAAATTAGTGTGTAGCACCTCATACCACACAAAAGCTTCTATTAAGTTAATGAAGCTACGTAGTTGAATAATTTGCAGGACTCTTTCGATGCAATGTTATATACAAACATAGGAAAACTAAAACTGTAGAAAGTTCCAGTGCCAAAGTATTAGACCAGCATAAATTATTCTCTTCTTTTGAAGAGAATCTGGATGCAAGCAAATGAAAGCTCAAGCAACCCTGCTGAGAGACAGGTCAGCTAGGAAGACAAGAATAAAGATCCATTGGAAAATACCCTATGACTGTAGCTGTCTTCAAATATGCCTTTCATGGAAGTCTGAAACTAAGTTAATTCTACATAATGCCAATGTCAAGCATCACTCAAGCTAGCTATGTTTTAAAATAGTCTCTAACTAGCTATTTTTGGTTTTTTAAAAATATCCACCTCACTAACACAAAGATAGAATAAAATAAGAGACATTGATGATGGAGGCTCTGTGCCTTGTGGGATCTACAAAGACTGTCGCAGAGAAGCAGATTAATCCATGGTATTGTCAAAGCTGTAGCAATTGATTCAAGCCATGTCCTAGGGCATCCATGTTGTAGGATAATGGTATGTCAACTTGAAAATGCTTAGATGTATCTTATCTTACAGATTCCTTCTTAATATTAGCATTGATTAATGCTATTCACCTGTTCTCATGGATTGTGCTTGAAAAAAAAATACAGAAACAGTCCACATAAGCCAACCTAGCAATGAATGCTTTTGATACTGTCTTTCCAACAGCAACTCCTATGGGCAGGACTTAATGAATTATCTATGAATAAACAGATGTACCCTGAGCTCATTTTAAAAGAAATCAGTGAAATTGATTTGAATACTGCCCAAATACAGGTGGTAAAATCTCATCCTAAATTTTCAGTTCTTCTCAAATACCACTTATTATACAGAAAAATATATTAATATCCAAAGAATACAATCAGCTTCCCTTCTTCTGAAGGGAAATTTTCATGGCTTTTGCCATTATYATTATGCATCATTTATTTTTCTTCCTCTTGTACTAGAATGAAAGACAAAATGCTCCACATGTCTGTCTTTGTAGAATCAGAGCTCTCACTAACAGCCTGCCTACTTAGGATTTGCTGCTGTGGACAACAAATGCTGTCTATTAAACTCACCTGGGTTTAATTTTCTCTCTCACACTGAACTTTATTCACTCTGTCAGACCAATACATCTTCTGTGACTATTTGCACAACAGGCTTTGATAAAAAAAAAGATGTAAATAAAAGCAAGTCCTGTGCAAGACTTCCTATTAAGGGAACACTTCTGGTAAAATTACACTTTCTTTTTTTTTTTAATTGGCTGCTTTACAAGAAAATTGATGGCCTAATGTTCCTGCCATGAATGACAGCCTGCTCAAAGATCATTATTCTTTTCTTCCTTTTTCAGGAATGTTCCGTTCTATTCCGGAAACTAATTAAAGAGATAATGTTGATGTATTTAATGGCTTTTACCATGAGCAGTAGTTTCTGTGTTACCCAGTAGGGGTAGTACTGTGTTGTTTGATTTTAATGTCTTGTGTATCACATACTAGGACACCGCTGCATTAGTTGTTGGGTTTTAACAGATATGTGATATAAAAAGTTGATCCTTCTGTATTGCTTTCATTGCCATAATTCAATAAGGCAATAAACTGGCATTACATTTATTTCAAGCTATTTCTCCTACAACATGAAAAAGGACAAAATTGAGTGGAAAATTGTTTTTCTAACATCTAATGATATTAATATACCATTCAGATTTGAGAAACATATCACAGAAACTACTTGAAAGTGTATTTTGAAATAGATGGTTTAAACTAATATTAAAGTGCATATTTAGCTACAAAATGTAAAGCAGATCTGATTGATGGTTGCTGCGGTTTTCTTTCTTATGGCTAGCAACAGAACGGTGCTATTAGGCTTTTAGCAGTTTTCCCTACAAAAGTCATACATGATATCAAGGGTGATGTAATGAGAAAAAAACCTATCGTCTCAGCCTACCCTTCTTAGGTGGAAGGATACTGCAAGAAATCAAAATTTGTCACTGGTTTTGTATTGTCCATGTTAAATCAATGAACCATTGAACTACCTGTACTTAAGCAGAGTAGGGCAGCAGAGGCAGAGGGGAGGAAGGCACATGTGCCCTGTTTCATGCTTCCAGTAGGCAAATGTTTCTCTCAAAATCAGATATATTCATATCTATAAGCACACATATGCTAGAAACACATAAGTAAAGGTGGTTTTGGCAGCAAATAATTKAAAAAAATAGCTTCTGTGGCTAACACAGAAGTTGCAGCATAGTATATTGATGTGACTTCATTTCTCTTTAGAAAATTGAAAACTGCTGACTAATTGTAGACACACAGTAGATGTTACTGAAAATTGATTTTTTTAAATAAACACAAACATTAATTCTGGTAAAAATCAAGGTGAAGGGAAAGGTTTGAGTGAAAGGGAGGTGCAGCATGGGAAAAAAAACAGAGTAGCAAACAAAAGCTTAAAGACTTGTCCTTCCTCTCCCTTCTTTATGGAATAAACTAAAGGCATGCTTACCAAAAATTACTTTCCAGAAGCCAAGCTGACATTATTCTGCAGAAATGTTTTTAAAACTGTCCCTGGGTGTAGTTTGATGTTTATAGCTAAGCTGCTCCGAAGGCTAGTGTGCTGCCAGGAAGGAATTCCTGGAGCCAGACTCAAGCATGCATCCCTGCTACCCGCTCCTTCCCCTTTTGCCATAGCAGTTGTGCTCACCCAGCACGGTAAGATGCTTTGCAGAGATAGAACAGCAGAGAAATAACCCTATAAAAAAGATAATTAWTTTTTTGTTAACTTTGTTTTTAATTCTGGGAACCCCTTGCATYCAGAGACGCACAGGCTTGTGCAAGGGAGAATCAGATTAGTGCAACMAAGATGAGCAGGAAACGAAACGTGACTTCTGGCAACTGTTAACCACTGAATTGGCTTGGTGGCAACCTGGATCCATGCCATTCGTGATCTGTATTTCAGATGTATGCACATTTAAGTTGGCAAAGAGTCTGCAGGCTCTTAGGCACATTAATGCTGCCAACAACCTTGATAGTRAGGAGTTAATTGTCAACCATGTAGATGGTTTTGCAATCCTCACACAGATTAGAGGTTGTCATTGCCTTTTCTTATACCACTTACTGTGAATGAAGTTTTGCTGTGGTGTCACAAGTCAGTGATTGCTGGATGGAAAAAAAATATATATATACATATATATTTCTTCCCTAATGCACAAAAGCCCAAGCTGAGCACAGAGGTTAATGGTGGGTAGAGGAAGGGCTAAGCTTAAGGAGCTGTGAAGAGCTCGGATGCTGTCCTTGGATGCAGTCCTCCTTGTCTATTAAAAGCTGTCTCTAATGTCAGTAACTCACATGGACTGAACATATTTGTGGGTGAGAGTGCTATAAAGCCTTTTTGTGCTCTTGTGATTCAAGTATTTAATAATAAGAGCGCAATAACACTATAAATAGTAACACCATAGTTGGTAAAGACTGGGGATACAAAAGAAGATATGTGGTCTCAGTTATGGCAGAAGGGCAAAGAAAAAGGAGAGAAAGTATCAGTTGAAACAACAACAAAAAAATCTAAAGATGTGCTTAATCAAAAATAAACTCCAAATACAACCCATCAACAAGAAAATTGCCTTTTGCTAAGTGAACARCTTGCAAGCAGGAGCGTGCCTTTTTTGGTCACGTTTTGGAAAGAGCTGAAAATATGTGCTTAGTAGGTGTTGTGGCTTTTGCAAATATTGTGAGCCTTCCTGTGCATTAAGAGCATTTTTGCCAGTGTTTGTATCCTGTGCATATATTCCATCATATAGAAAGCTGGCTCCTCCTGGTCCCCCGCTCTGTGGAATATATCATGATGATAGCAATCAAGGTTTGCTGCATCTCACCTCCAGCCTGCACACTAAAGCAGGCACACTATAATAAACACAAGTTGAGAGGACAGATCAGTTCATCAAATCCAGCCAGCATGTGCTGTTTTCAGGTCTGATACAGACTGATAATGGATTCCTAAATGAGCTTGTCTGGGTATTAGCCGAGTGGTTTGGTTCAGACTTGTATGAAGGAGAAAATGCAAAAAAAAAAAGGGAATCTCTTCAGCTTTCACTATATCAACCAGCCTGCAATTAATCACTGCAGAAGAAGTTGCACTATCTCTTTTCCAAGACCTGAAATCCAGGTAACAGAGCATTTTCTAGTTTGTCATGATATTGAATATATTAGCTACAAAGCATTTTAAGCAGAAGGCATGGAGTACTAGACAGCCAGCAATTCTTTTTAACTGATCTTCCTAATGAATATGTTGTTTCAGCGCTTTAAGCATATGCTCAGTCATAAACATTTTATCAGTTTTGCAGCAACCATTGTAAGCTCAAAGGCTTATTATATTAATGCAAGTGTTTAATGACCTYCCTGGGCCTAGGTGTTTATTTTTTCGGTTTATTTTGACAGGCTGTTTTTGCATATTCAGGTCATTGCCATGGACTAAATCAACCCTGCATTGACCCTCTCTGTGTGCATGAGAACACCGTGCTGGACATGGTCATTTCTGTATTTGTGGTAAGCCAATTAAACACACAACCTAATACCCCACTCCTCGCTCTAGGAGAATATCTCCTCTCTCAAACAACAGAAAAGCAATTTTGGCACCCAAACAGCTTATCTTCTCTGTTAGCTCAAGGGTTGTTGTTTTGTTTTTATATTTTATTTGAAAAAAATAAACAGCTTATGTTTGTGTCAGTCCTCTAACATTTACATGTTTGGAAAAGTCCAAATAAGCATGCACAACGCTTCTCCATAAAAGTGTTAAAAATAAATGCAGTACAGTGGTTTTCTGCTGAGAAATAGGCATAGCAGGTTGTTTTCCCCTTGAGAAAGAACCAGCAATTTGGAGTCTGTGCATATTGTTTTTACACATTGACCCTTCTCCTGGAGTATATGTGGCCAAAAACAGCATGGGGAGGGATGCCTGCATGCGTATGTGTTCAGCTCAAGGATTTTGCACTGCACAGTTCAAGATTTTAGATCTCCGCTCAGCTGCTAAGCCCAAAGGGGAGAACAGAGTAAGGTAGTTAAAATTACTTGCCTAGATGTAATGTTCTAGCCATTACATCCACACAATGAATAATAATTGCTACTAAAGAATAATTAGGTAGCACATTTTTGGTCAGGAATGAAAATAAAACTTAGAAATCTGGAGGTGATTTGTGAGATTGGAGATTTTTGTTCTTTAGGGAAAAACTGTAAGCTACAATTCWCTATATTTAACTAAGGTTTTCTACATCCAGTGAACCTCCTTTTGTTCATTTGTGCTTTAAAAGCTTCTTTCCGGAATCCCTGCTTTCTACAGCCCCTGTATGTGGGTATATAAACAATCAAAATCATTACTTTTCTCTTTTTACAGAGGAAAGAAAAGAAAGTAATCATAATGCATACAGGACTCAGAAAAGGCAAAATGAATTTCATTTGATATATTCAAGCTCTTAATTTATGAGAGAGCAGAAATGCCCTTTCAACAGAGGCACACAATTTATGGTTTCAGAGCCCGTAATGCTTCCAAAATGACCTCTGCTGCTCTTAAGGAAGAACAGCACACTTAAAAAGAAAAAATCTAATGATATTAGTTACATATTTTCTCTACAATGAAGAAATCAGAGAATTCAGAAGAATTCAATACACAGGACCACTGTTACATGAAGAAACAGCTACCAGGTTTTTCTAATTCTCTCCTAAGTGTGAGAGAGCATAGGCAGCCTTTGAAGGATGCCTGAAAACTTGCCAAATCAAGACTCTATTGACTCACGGTAGAAAACAATATGCCAAGATCGGAAAATCTTTCCTGGAGAAGGTTTTAGAATAAAAAGAATAAATGGTTCCACACCTCTTAAGGTTTTAGAAGTCAAAGCCAACCTCCTTCAACACCCCTGCCCACCACACTCACARAAATCTTAAACAGAAATGTTGTGTTAAGCTCTGCTGAAAAACTTATGTATGAAACACTTATGTATGCAACCTCCTTAACTATTAAGATGTTCAACAGAAGTAACTCTGTTGTTACTATCCAATCTGTGACATATATATAAGTAACTACTTAAGATCTGAATTAGAAAGCAAAAGATGCATGCTGCCCTCAAACATGCAAGAAGAAAATAGCTTTTTGGTTACAATCATTAAAAGAACATTTGGCAGCAAGCCGGGATATGGTGTCCTCAAGTTCAAAGATTCTTCAGCATATTTATTGAACTATTTTAAGGAAAGCCAAGCATTTAAATGACATCTTTAAATTAAGGCTTTCTTGTGCCATAGCCAGCAACTTTTGAGGAATGACATGACAACTTTTCAAATTAATTTTTTTTTTTTTTTGAGAAGTGAAAGTTCACAAGCTCCTCCAGACCTCAGAGCACTTTCACTTGCAGGGAAAGCCAATTCCTTCTAAAAAGCAGGAAGTTTCTGCAGGACATTTTCACTATTCATCTGGACCATGGGGTAAACCCATACGACTAGGCTAGTTAAGTGAGGCCTTTTAGTAGCTGTTATGAAAAACAGGAGATAAGTCAAGCATGCCACTTGGAGAAAGGCTGAAAGCATTTATTTAAGTAGAACTTTTTTTTTTTTTTGGTTTTGCTTGGTTGTCTTTGGTTGTCTCTTTGTTGGCTCCTTCTCCTGTACGTTGATGTTAGTTTCTGTTGCGATTGGAAGTATAAAGACGGGTTTGGCTGCTCGCAGCTTAGGCAGTGGTTTTCCATGTCTCGTAACATKAACTGATAAAAGATCTCACAATCACAGAGAGATACGGAAAACACAAGTTTCACTCCTGCTGCCTACAGCGCTGCTAGGTTCGACCTAAATAAGACCCTGAGAGGTAAAAAGCCTGTCTCTATAGGACCTAGGATGGCTACAAAGGCTGGCCCTTGATGTGGTGAGAGCTGCAGGTGGTGTCAGGACACTTGAATGCTCTTGCCATGAAGGGAACATCGTGCCAGGGGTGGTGAGGATTTGAACAGATTCTCCCAAAGGCTCCTGTAAGTCTGCCCATAAGCTGATTCAAACTGCCCTGCTGCAGGTTTTATAGAAGCAGACAGTCGGCTTTATTCCCCCTGTTAGCAGGGAAGGGACAGGCAGACCCGAGGGGACGGGGCTCCCTGTGCGAAAGGCGCCGCTCTGCTCGCCAAGCGCCCCGTGACGATCCCCCCACCGCCGCATCCCGCCCGGGGGCCGCGGCTCCCACCCACGCGGTTCCCGGGCCGGGCCCGGCGCAGTCCCCCGAGGCAGCGGCCGCCCCGTCGCGGGGCCGCGCAACGGCCGCCCGCCGCGGAGGGAGGAAGAGGAGGCGGGAGGAGGGAGGCGCCGCCCCGCGCCCGCCGCCGGTAGCTCGGGGCGGGGGGGCGATGCTCGCTGTCACTTTCCCTCTTCCCCACGCGCCGCCCCCTGCCCTCCCCCTG
>NW_020455455.1:3833776-3906545 GCF_003342845.1 Nothoprocta perdicaria
GCGACATGTCCAAATCGCCTCCCGCCGCGGCGCAGGAGGTGCACATGGAGCTGCTGGACAACCCCCTGCCCGCAGCGGCGGCCGCGCAGGTACCGCGGCGGCCCCCGCGGGCCGCGCAGCGCGGGACGCGACGGGGCGGGCGCGGCAGGGCCGGGGGGAGCCGGAGCTCCCGTGGGGGCAACCGGGAGCGGCGCGAGCGCGTCCTTGCCCTGCAGCTCCCGCCGTCGGGGAAGTTTGACAGCTCTTGCGGAGCCTCCTGCCCTCCGCATGCCGCTTAACCGGGAGCTGCGGACCGGGAGCGCTTCCCACCTGCAGCAGCCCGTCCGCGGAGCGCGGAAAGCCCTCGGAGGCGGCGGCGGCGGCTGCGGTGCCCGGCGGCGCGGGCTGCGCCCCGCGCTGTCACCTGCTGCGCCCCGCGCTGCGCCGCGCGGAGCGGAGCGGCCCGTGCCCGGCGCGAGCCGCGGAGCTGCCGCCGGGGACCCGGCTCCCCGCTCCCGGGGCGGGAATGTTGCACAACATCCCCGAGTTTGCAACAGTTGGCCGCACAGACGTGCGGAGAAAACCCCTTCTTAAACCCACAAAAAGGGCAGTGACAAACGATGGCGTGCGTTTTAAATTACAAACGTGCTTGTTCTCGTGAGGACAGAGATTTGGATTTTTTTTTTTTTTTTGGGTGGTGGGTTTTATTGCCGTTTTCCTAGTTGTCTCTGAACCTTTATATTCATCACAGRAGTACTTGGTTGCTAAAGGAAAACAGGGTCAGTCCTCAAATGCTTTGCTAATTGATCCTTACTACTGGGGGATCTCAAAGAGCAGAGCGAAATGCAGACACAGACGCTAGGTAAAGTTAAAAAGGTGAAGCATCCCCGTGGCAGTTCATTTATCTGCTGTTTCCAAGTATAGAGCAGACCTCTCAGTAGGGCCGTGCGCGCAGCCACTTCTCCAGAAACAGGCAAGGGAACTAATTTCAGACCTGCAGATACCCCCTTTTCTTATCTCTATCCAGCCCTACGCACAGAATTGGCAACTGCCAAACAGCGAGTCTCTGCCATGGACAAATGTCAAGTGGTGATCGTAAATAAAGTTCATTCTCACTCCTCCTTTTAGCTAGATAAGGAATCTCTCCCTAGAGTGAAAGGTAGTTTGCTAGCTCCTGCACTGCTTACATTTCAGGTAAAGTACTTATATTCCGTTTTACATGATTGGTTTCTTAAAGCTTACACCAAAAAAGGACCACTTCTCCAGACAGTGATAATGCTGCTTTTCAGTTCAGTGAACTATTTTCAGTTTTCTGAACCAAAGTCCATTAGGCAAAGCAGGCGTCTCGTCTTCTGCATGCGTAGGTCATGCAGAAACCTTCGGTGTGGAGGAAATAAGATCATGGAAATCAAAGATCTCTCTGTCTGAATACTAACATTCAGTTAATTCGTTCATATATACTGTGTTGAGACACAAATATTCTGATTTGGGGTTTTGCTCCATTAATGTAATTTCTAAAAAATCAATATTGTAAGATTTTGCTGCTAGAAGATACAGTGAGTAAGAGAAGTGTAATGAGAATATGTGAATCATCAAGTAGATTGCCTACAGGTACTTCAGTTATGCCCAACATTATCTTCTTCACTAAGGTACTTGAATATCAATCCTAGAAACATTTCATGCCAAGAAGTGCGTCAGGAAAAAAAAAAAAAAAAAAGGAAAAGCATGCAAGTTTATAGAGTGATATCACTCCTGAAAGCATTCTCTCTGAAATGCTACTTATGGGAATTATGATTTAGCAAAAGATAATCGAAGCGCCTTTGTGTACTTSTAAAAAGCTTGAAGATTTCTCTTATCCAAGATTTTTACTTATGCAAAGAAGAGAGTTTCTTTTAATCTGACTATGCACCGTGGCCAGTATATTGGCTCATGTCTGTCCATCAGTTCTGGCCACACTTCTTGTAGCTTGGCAGAGGAGTGAATATATTTAACCATCTTTAATAGTAATTACTTCTAGAGCATTAAATCTCTGATCTTAGGTAGCCTCTGTAAAAATACTGCTTCTTATTTTTGTAGTGTATTTTTCTAAGAAGACCTGCAAAGGGAATAAAATCCCTGTAGGCGCTGATCCTGATGATTATACTGTAATATCCCCAGGGAATTCTTTGAAGCGGAGGCAAGGTATCTATGTGTCTTTCTGTCGTACCTAATAAACGGAGGCTCCTACGTCCATGCTATTGTGAAAAGCATAGCAACTCATTTTGATCCGAGTCCAGGCAGGACTGTGGTATATTCTGAGATGTCAGGGCATATCCAGATGTATGTGCATGCTGCTTGTTCCACTGTGGAGTTGTTATTCACGGCGTTCATGTATACGTCAATGCACAGTAGTACTGTAGGTGTGACTCCTTTGTAATAAGCTCAGCACCCAATTTTTGGAAATCATAAAACATGCAAGCTATTGAAATACTTCAGAGTGCTTTATGATCAGTACTTGCTTTTCTAAATCAATTATTTCCCTTTTTAACTCTTTCAAGCACTTCTCAAATCTAGAAATTTTATTTAGAACACTCAATCATTTTAAATAACTCCAAGCTAGTCTCATTTAGTTGCAACAYAGCATATTCATACTTCTCAGAGTAATTTATGTCCCTCTTCTGTTTTCTTTCTCCCTCATTTAATCATTTTCTGATCCTGTTTCAAAGTCCCTCAGTCCCTGGAAATTGTTAGATTCAATTTGTGTTTCTATTTTCTTATCATATAGCTTCCTATGGTGTGTCATAGGAACAGTCATACCAAACAAAATCAGTAATTTCTATGGGATGTTTCAAAGGAAATACAATAAATCCTTAAAACAGGCAACAATAGCTTGTTCAGGAAGGATTTCATCCTAGATAAATCCTTCCCTATTCCCCATTATTTTTTTTACTACTCTTGCCTCCTTATGCATCATCTGTCAATGCAGATCCTAACTCCTTGGCACATTTTAAATGTAAAACTCGTGCTTGTTTTCTTGATTTCTTTCACTTGGATTTAAATTTCCCCTGTGTCCTGCTTATACTGCTTCCTCCTTCCAAGGCAGAARGCTGCCTTGCTCCAGGAGCCCTTCCTTGCCATGTGCACAGGCTTCCTGTCGCCCCGAGCTCAGCTGCAGCCGGTCTGGCACGGGAGCTGGGCAATGAGGGATGGCTTTGTTAGATTTCCATTCTGATTATGATGGCTCTGAATTCTGGAGTAGTGCACGTTTTGGTGACTCCTGAATATTGTCTTTATTATTTAACCCTACCTATGAGTGCTGTCCTGGGTCTCCAGCTGTCTTTGCAGCTGCACAGCACCTTCCCCGCGCAGGCTGCCTTGCAGGAATAAGAAGAATAGCCCGAGATTTATTCTCAGCAGATTAATCACACTGCCCTCTGCTGCTGTGTTTCAGCTAAGCCGATTTATCACAATACGGCCCCTSTTTACCTATTCCTTAAACAAACATTTTGCAGTAGAGTATTTCCCAGGACTGACTTGCAAAACTAACTTATAATTGATTGAAAAAAACCAAACCCCCCAAAAAGCAAAAAAAAAAAATATATCCCTTGCTTACTTAAATATTAACAATAGCCATTTTTAAGGAAGTATGAAAGGTTTTACTTTCTTCTGCCACATCCCTAGAGGTTGAATGCAGTGTGGCTATAGCTGAGTTGTGTATTCGAATGGGGAAGAGCTGGGTCRGGTATTTGAGTGGGGAAGAGATGAAATCAGACTCAACTCATTGGACTCACTCAAGGTGGGAGCATCAGGGGAGAGTATTTTCTGTCATGATGTGGTAACCTCATTTCAGTRCTGTTCTTTCCAATGACAGAAATAAACGTTAGTCTTGTTTGACTTTAAAACTCTTTCATCTTTCGACTGTTATTTTTCTGATGATTCTTCCCAGCTCATGTGGTTTGTTCTGCATTTTCTGCCCATAATAGGTGATCTCATTTCTTTCAGCTGTTTGCTACTTGAGTATTTTACATCATCAATATATATGAGCCATAATCATTAGTAATTACCTTTTCCCAGATTGTAAGCCCTTTGAAAAAAATCATTTTTAGTCCCAATTTCTTTGGGCTAACTATCTTCTAGAAGGTAATATCTCTGTTTTTGTCTTGTCTCTGGGGTTATAATCAGACATTGTGGATGGAAGTTCCTGTACTTGCCCAACCTGGGATACTCTGGAGTTACAGTTACATTTCTACAGCTGTTTCTACTCATTTGTTTATTTAATTTTTTTTTTTTTTCCGTTCCTGGATGGAAGAGTTTCAAAGTGACACAAAGCCCCCCAGGTCAGTGCCCTTGCCTTAGCCTCTGTCAGCAAGGGAGTACACCCTGCTTCCCAGGGGCAAGCTTCCCATCACTGTCGGCAAATACTTCCATCTGTTATTGTGTCAGATCTCTTTTTACTTGTTTAACAGAAATGTGCAAATTCATGGAGATCACGTGTGGCGGAGCAGGCACCTGGCCTGCCACTAGAGTCACCGATCTTGCAGGGGTAGAGTGGGGCTTAGGCATCTGCTGATATTAAAACTCATGCCTAAGTTTCGAAAGCAAATATCATCATCATTGCAGACCAGAAACTGGGTTCCTGGGTGGCTGGTCAGCAGGGGAACAAGGTGAGAGCCCCCTTCTTGTCTGTGGTGGGGGACAGCACTGCTCGGTGGCCTGGACCTTGCCCAAGCACTAGGAGATGTCTCAGAAGCGTAGGGACCAGTGAGCRTCAAGGTATTTCTTCTATCAATATTGGCAAGGCTGTATCATTCGGCAGTAAAAAGGCATCAAAGATTTGACCCCTTTAGATTGCTCCACAGAGATAAATTTTCAGTTTTTGAGGGTAGGGAAGAGGGAAGAAAGAGCATCTGTCAAGTGCTTATTTTTGGATTATTTATGCAAATTTAGATAAATACATCTAATTACTTAGCTTTTTTATCTGCTTATTTCGATTTGCTGTGGTGTAGATGGAAGATTTGAACAAAGGACTCTGGAATGGACTTAGTCTCAGCAGCTTGTGTGAATGTGGTGGTGGCATTTGGAGATCCTCCCTTTTGATAAGATTTCTGAATTAAACCCTTGTCTTTTTTAAAATGTGTTACAATAGCAAATGGTGTCTGTTGGAAGAGATCCGCATTTGGAAACTTAGTCTGTAAYGATTCTTCTCTGCGATGTGGGAGACACCACAATTTTGTCACTGAATGTATGTGCATAGCTGAGGCAATGTTGCAGGGCTGCACCAGGGTTATTCGGGAGGGTGACTTGAAACCCCATCCAAGAGATAGGTGCAAGCCATGAGATATTACTGTGTCCAGTGTTGTACCAGTTCTCATCTTAGAACAGAGCTGTGAGGTGCTGGGAAGCTCTTCACTGTGGTACACATCTTCCAGGCCCTGTTATACAAAGACTTCATTGCATAAGGTCAGGCCCGCCACCCCTCCTTTATGAGATGCACCCTTCCTTTAAGGTGCAAAAATCAGAAATATTCATGTCTTTTTTTTTTTTTTTTTTTCCCCCTTCTGTATTTGACCCTTTATATGCAAAGACTCCCAGCTTATTTTATTCAAGTGACAGGTCTGAACAGGTCTGAAGATTTACAGTATTTTAGCAGGTGCTAGAGGTCACAGCATCTGGAGAGTTTTTTATTTTCAGGGGAATTAGCTGGAGGATAAGGTTTGTTAGTGATGGCCGGTCTGGCCTTCTGTCAGATAGAGTTCAGAAGGTTTTATCTATGGGAACAGTCTCAGTTGCCTTCATAGAAGAAACCAGTTAAAGTAGATGGAGCTTATTTTTCTAAGAGAGTAATGGAGTTGGGCCTGYATATTCTGCATTGTCATATGAGACTGTTCTTTATCCAATGTGTGCTCATTTTTAAATAACTTTCAAAGTTTTTATATGGGAAGGAGAAAATGCTTAGTTCCTTGTCTCTCATTTCTGACCTATCTAACAATTCTATAAGCTTTGAAGGATCAGTCTTTTCCTTTACTTCTGACTGTTCTTTGATCCTTATAATTGGTTGTTTGTTCGTTGCTGCTGAGATCATGCAAGCTTCATTCCAGCTCTGTGTTTTTGCTTTCTGTGTGCTKTGTTCTCTCCAGTACCTTTCTTGCCTCATTATTCTTGTTTCAAGGCCTGACTGCACTTCAGTGACTTTGATGCCTAAATCGTCAGCACCTTTGCTTTATTCTTTGAGTGAGACCAGTAGGCTGGGTTTCTATGGGCTTGTCTTTGCCACTGGCATTTGTATCAGTCTCAGCGCTGGTGCTGCTTTGTCTGCTATCATTGGTAAACTTTCAGGCTCATTGCGTGAATGCTGCTTTTCTCTGCTTTGGTATAAAAAGATGTTTGATGACATTTTAAGATTTCCACTGAAGATTGGTTTCCTACTTGTGGATAGCTGGTCATTTGAAGTGTTTTATATGTCTTTTTCTGGATTATTGTATTTTGCAGATAGTGATTAGCCATGCCTTCTGTTTGTCATGTGTCTTAGAGAATTAAATGTTATGGTTGTATGCCTTTTGTGTGTTGAGGCTACATCTTGTAAAAGTCAAAGCCTTTCACTGACTAGCATTAATGTCATCTGTTTGTAATAACTTGAGATAATTGTATATGAAACTGAATTATCAGGAAACTGCTATGCCTGTCTATAATACTTCATATGATTCCCATATTTTATTTCATTACATGGGCTGAATAATGTACTTTCAAGTCAGARTTAGTAAGCAGAACCCTTCTTTGATTTGTTAAAACTCTGCTGGATGAMATATCTTTTTTCAGGATTAGTTTGGAAGGTTTTTGTAGGGTTGCTCATCGTCTGTCAGGTAGACAGCTTTAAGAAGCTGTAGAGCATAAATGCATGTGTTGTATTTCTTGTCTCAGGTGACTGAACCAGTTTTAGGAGAACTTCACGCATCTGACTAATAAGCCGAGATACTATTTTCATCTTGTAAACACATTTATACATAACATTCCTTGTGTAAAAAGTTCTGCAGAATCCAATTACAGTGTTCCTATGAGCAAAATTTTGTAGGCAGGCTTGTTTACAGGACTGGAGTCTGTTGTATTAAAATTATTTGGGTCAAGTTATGGTTACTCATAGGCAGCTGTTCATGCTTGGTTTGGAGGTTGCTGGAGACAGTGTCCAAGGCTGCATATACCTTGGTTCCAGTTTGATTGTCTATCTTWTAGCTAGGGCTACTGTGTGGTATGAAAGAGAGTACCCCATGTTGCTGCTTTTACTGGCCGATGTTTGCATGTCGTGATTCAGCCCTTTATTTTTAGCTATCTAATTACAGCCAACTGCTGCAAGGAACACAGATAAGACAGTTAATGTTAATACAAAARTCACAGTAACCTAGTTGGTTCATGATAAAGAAAAAAAAATCTTTTTCTTCTCCCCAGAATTGCAAGTAACCAATAGGTTATTTTAAATGCAAACGTATTGTTCTTGCATAAAAATATTATGAAAAAATACACTCAGAGAAGCAGAATRGGATGAGTATGCATGCCTCTCTACATGCCAGAGACTCCTTCTTAACCATTAATCATTTCTTAAACATGTAAGAATCTGTTTATGGAATGCTTGTCTCATGTTTAGAAAATTGTCTCCAACATTTCTGACTAGAGGAATAAGCTTGGAAGTCAAAATAAGGGCCTAGAAAATAAATAAACCCCATACTATTAGCTTTTAAAATAATGAGYAGATGATGAGTAGTGCTTCTCTAACATGCCCAAATAGCTCCCTTTTTCCTCCTTACCAATCACTATGTGTTAAAAACTCTTGTGAAACTGTCTCTCATTCATGGAACAACTCTGTAGATGTGGCCTTTTGTCACATCATGTGTTTTTTTGTAGTCAAAACAAGTATTTAGTTTGTGCTCCTGGACAGTTCTCACATAAGGAATTGAGGCAGGTTTCAGTTTGAGTTGTAGTCACACAGTAATGCTTTCGGAGATAAATGCTTTTAGTTATTGCTACCCTGATAGAAGAGCGTGCGTTTTATCTCTGCGTATTGTAATGCTTATAGAAATACYGCATATACTGTAACACATTTTTATTCTGGTGTTGTTTTATCCTCATAACTCTAGTCCCTTTTTTGTCTTCGTGGTGATTTTTGCTGTGTTATGAAACTGAGCACTAAGATACCATAAATCATATCAAAATTATAGAAACTGCATACAAATACAAAAATGTGAATGTGTAGGAGAATAATATATGTAAATTCTTGTAGCATTTCATTGGGGTTTACACATTACTGTACAGTATTTATAAGCTTATCTAGATACTATATGGATTTTTATATTCTTGTAAATGTCTTATATTCTCTAGTTTCTGGAATTATATTTTAGCATCTTTTCACAAGAATTGGTCAAGCAGATAAGAATCAGCTCTCACAGTACAGTCATAGTTACTTTCATGACTGCAATTTTTTATTGGTAAATTTTGATTGTTATAGGTTTTTTTAGGCTTCTGTGCCAGAGATGTGTTCTATACATTTCAAGTAACTTAATGTTATACTATACTGGATGGAAAACAATGATTGTCCTAAAACTGTCTATTCTAACAGGAACTGGAAAACTATTTGAATATTTTAATATTAATTGTGCTTTCAAGCTATCCTTTATTCTTATGAATCTGTGAAAACCCTTCTATTATCAAAAAACTTTTACAAAGTCTCCTTTAAAAATGCACTGTGTAAAGTAACTGATTATTCAGTTTACATTTTACATCTTGTGACCTAGTGTGTTAGAGTTGGCCCTTTCAGAAACTTATTACATGACAGTTTTAGTTTTGTAAAAATCTTATTGATTTGGCAAAATCTCTTTCCTATCAATTTGTATTTTGGAGGAAAATCATTATCCTGCTTTTAATCTTCATTGGCTTAGTGATATAACACATATTAAATTATTTTGCTGAGAATCAGCGTCATGTCTATTGTTACCCAAGTCATTCTTTCTAAAATGCTGGTGTCATATTAGATTTCAAACAGAGCTCTGGAATTTCCCCAGAGTCGGTATTAATGGTCCAGATACTACTCCTGAGATTGTTCTGTTGCATCTCTTGGAGCCAAGGTATCTGCACTTGTTGTTTTGAAAAGTAATCTGGTTAGCAGTTTCTATTTGTCATCCATCTTAATTGTCCTTAGATTGCAAAGTATTTTTTTTTTTTTTTTGTATGTATTGCTGTATAGCCTTAGAGCTGTAGCATAGATTTTGAAGATACAACCATACAGACACATAAACTCTTGGTAATAACTGCACCTCAGAGCCTGTGCTGGGGCCTGGTTCTCCCTGTTGCAAAACCAGAAGAGATGGGACCCATAGCCTAGCATTTGTGCTGAGACATGTTCTCAGGCACATTCTCCAATAAGTTCTTAATAGTTTCTCAGGCACATTCTCCAATAAGTTCTTAATAGTTTTTCAATATGGACCAGTATACAGCCAAAGACAACAGTAGAATGGAGATACAGAGACTTGCAAATCTAGAAAAGAGTACTGGACAAATACTCTAATTCATTAGTGTAATACTTTGAGGCATCAGCACACTGGTACCTGATTATCCAGAGTGTTTTGGTTTATTTTAAGGSAAGCAGTGAGCTTTCTGTAAAGTGAGCTGCATACCTGGGAGAAGTGTTGCATGGTAGTCTTGGGGAGGATATGAAATAACTCATTTGGAAAGGGGGCACGCAGGTGATAGTGCTCATGTTTGTTTTCCCCTGCTGAGCACTGGGTGCTGAGCAGAGCTGCAGGTTAAGACTGCATGGGGGCCGACGGACCTGGAAGTGAAGACAAGGTCCTGCGTGTTGAGGGGAGCTGTGGGAGGTGGCTGCAGATGGGAGACGTGATCAGGAGAGAAAGATTAGTAAAGTGACCTTTACATCAACACCATGAGTGGTAAGAGATTGCATTTATCAATCTTGAGGAAAATAATGTTTGAAGTAATCAAGACACGATTTTGACACAAGYTGCAATGAATTTGAGCAATGTAACTAGGTGCGATGTAGCTCAGTGAAGCCAGATTGTGCTTTACCTGGGAGGGAGCCCTGGAAAGGTGTCCGAGACAGTACCAAGATGTTATCTACAATTTGGTTTACTGGTGGTCTGTGTTAAGATTTTTTTTTTTTCTTAGCCATTTAATATGTTTTGAAAACATATTCAACTTCAGTCACTTTTACTTCAGCCAACCATTACTTTCTCCTCGTGGTTTGCTAATAGAAACCCTGCTTTTTCATTCTCCTTTTTCCAATTATACCTTTTATTCATTTTGGTTTGTTCTGCTGCTTTTATGTATTTTCATTTTCTTTTTTTTTTTATTACATATTCTTTCTGTGTTGAAAGACTGTATCAGAATCACCTTTGTCCTCACATACTGTTAATTTTACCTTAGCTGTGATGAACTGTCCAATATCTCCGATGTACTTAAACCAGCTACCAAGCAAACAGTACCTTTCTGTCATTTTGACTCCTATGAGTAATTGTGCAACTATTCAAGTCTATAAATGCTTCCCCAAACCTGAATATGAAGAAGTAAACACTCAGGGCACAAGTGATCAATCCTACTAGTGTATGTGAGTGCATGGGCAAATAATCCCGTAAGTTACTTACTTGAGTATGTGCCCATTACATGACAGAAATGTTTGAATCCCTCACAATATAGCAGACCATGGTGCTCCTATGATATTTGTAGTGGAAGTTTTGATGTTACATAAACTAATGTTGTCCCTCTGATCATTTTTTTACAGTCTTACGGTAAAGGAGCAAGGAGGAAAAACCGATTTAAAGGATCAGATGGAAGTACGTCTTCTGACACTACCTCTAATAGCTTCGTACGTCAGGTATGTGTTTTTCTTTTTTTTAAAAAAGCTGACAAGCTTACTGATGTTGATTTTCAAAATATTATTTTTATAAGTTACCAAAGCAAACTGTGATACTGTAGCCTGAGAAATAGCAGAAGTCTCTGCTATGGATGGAAAAGTATTTGGCTGACACTGTTCCCATCTTGGCAGAAAAATACTTCTTAATTTCTTGCTCTTTTTCATGGATAGCAGTTTTGAGTGTTTTCCCTGCTGCAGTGCCATCAGGTGCTCAGAGCTGGAGGAGGAGCTGAAGTCTGGTGGAGAGCCTGAAGCAAGGGACAGCACTTGGGAGGAAGCATCAAAACCCAAGCACCCCATGGGGATTTCCTGCTTAAAATAGCACCATACAAGGCAGGGAGAACTTGGATGCTTCCTCTCACATCCTCATTTTATATTAAGACATGGTTTGGAGGGGAAATCCCTGGCAGCATTTATCTCCATTGCCACGATCCTGAATGGACAGCAGAGTTCTTGGACTGAGACATGCCCATTGGTTTCGCAGGGGTGACTTCAGGAGTTGGATGCAGCTTGATATGTGCAACAAAGGTGTTAAGCAGTAGAGGAAGGATGGCTGTGGCTGCAGAACAGGGCTGCTGAAGCTTTTTTTTTCCCCTAGGAGGAAAATGTGTTTAAAAGTACTTGTGGCTGAAAGCAGTACTCCCAAAGCATGAAGTGAGCATACAGCAATGCATCATTTGCACATGTTGGCAGAGGTTTAAACTAAGTTTTTCAAGTCCTAATGATTTAAGTCATCTTTTTCTTAGGTGTTCGTTTTTTCTTTCCTTTTTCTTTTTAATCTTACTGTGCTCATATTCTCCAATTTTGGCTAGTCCATAGATTTGATAAGGTGGGGTCTTTATTAATTGTCAAAGCAACACTTTACACCTTGGCACAGGGTAAAGTATTAACTGCTCATGGGTGTTTGTCAATGGCAGCAAACAATATGAAGGTACAAGTGGAAATGGCCTCAAGTTGCACCAGGGGAGTTTCAGGTTAGATATTAGAAAAAAAAAATGTATGCAGTAGGAGTGGTGAAACATTGGAAGAGGTTGCCCTGGCAAGTGGTGAAGTTACCATCTCTGGCAGTGTTCRAGAAACGTACAGATGAGGCACTTGAGGGACATGGTCTAGTTGGCTTGGTGGTGATGAGTTCAGGCTTGATGATCCTGAAGACATTTTCCAACCATAAAGATTCTATGTTTCAATGATTATAAGGTGGATTTTCTTAGTTACATTACTTTGACCTGTTCAAAGCTGCTCGGAGAAAGAGAAGTTGAAATATAGCCCTTTGTGTTTAAGAGCAGCAGCATGATGACTCACTTCAGAGGAACCACTGTAAAGACATCTTTGTCACTCTTTTCCTTAGCTTCTCATGGAACTTGTGTTCCGCTTGGAACAGTTTAACAGTGTATATGCGTTTATTTTACACCAGCTGCATGCTGTCTTTGCCTTTCTCATTTGCCTGAATGAAATCTAACCCTCAACTGTAAAACATGTGAGATAGCAGTAATTCTGACTGCTGCTTTCCCAGCCCTGACAAGGGAGCCAAAGCCCTCCAAATATACCTTGTTGATCTTTGTTAGCTCCACATGTCAGAATAAACCGTAAGCTTGTTTTAAGGATCTTTGCTTGACGTGATGTGGGGAGCACAGCAGAGACGATATAGTATGAGGTGGGAATAATCAAGCATATAGATGTTGACCTGGACATCCATAGTCAGTGGAGATCTAGTTGACTGTCTACACTGTGGAGCTTTATTCATCAAAACCTCCTGACAGACATAAAAGCAGGGTAGGTGAACTGCATTCTAAAAGTGTCTATATCTTTCCCTTTTATATAAAGGGTGCAGATAGCACAACTATCTCAGGTCTAGGTTTGTAGAGTGGAGGTTTATATATTTAACTGGCGTAAATCTAAGTTTAGCAGTGATATGACACAAATGACTGAAAGGTGAAATGTGCCTCAGTGAAAAATTAGAGATTTAATAGATTGCTATAGCCTTTAAGAAAACCCGGTTTTCAAATGTCACCATCATTGAAGGTGAATGATGAAGGAATGCTAATGGATAGAAACCTATTAGATAGCATTGTCTAAAAATAATATCACAGGACATGCATAGCAAGCTATGTACAGACAGAGCAGTTTGAGTTGTAGCAGATGTGTGGATATCTGGGAGAAGTGCGTCTTCCCAGTTGTTGCTTCCAAGGTTTATTTTAGAAGCTATGACTTGCATCTTCGACATGCAGTCCTGCTATGCTTCTCCTTTGTGAACAGCTTGGTCTTCTCCTGTGCTAAAGAAGATTTGCCAGTTGCATGGCCAGGATGCTAGATAATACTGGGTATTAAATAGAACAGGGGCAGTTGTTTTCTGCTAGGTAAGCTTGTGTGTCCATGCTAAACTCTTAAAGCTGAATGCCATGTATGATCCATGTATGTACCTGTATCTGTCTTGGAAGATTTTTTAATATGGTAAAATCGATCTTAATTGTTCTGCTATAACCCTTTATTTGCAGGAGAAGTGAGACCAGGAATTTGGTATTTGTTCTAGGATTAGTGACTAGAAAAATTAAGAATTCTACAGAAAAGCATAGTGGACAGATGAATACAAGTCCAGTAAAATCAATGAAATTTTATTTTATTTTATTTTATTTTATTTTATTTTATTTTATTTTATTTTATTTTATTTTATTTTATTTTATTTTATTTTATTTTATTTTATTTTTTGTTTCATTTCGTTTCATTTCATTTCATTTCATTTCATTTCATTTCATTTCATTTCAGAGAAGCTGTCCTTAGATGAGAAAGACATACAGATTCTTTGTTGTAAGCATTAGTGGACAGTGAAATTTTATTAAGAGTGAAGTATATTGGTGCTGGATCATAGAAGACAAGTATGTTTAATCCTGAAGAAAAGTTATGCGTATGTAAAGCAGTGAAGATACTGTGTAAGAGCAGTTAACCTTCTGCATTAGGGAATCCGCGGAGCCACTGGCYAGTGAAATCAAAGCTGCTGCTCCAGGGAGCAAAGGGATGGTACCTATTACTTATATTGACAAAGCTTTATTGTGTCTGCATCTTATTATTTCCATAAGGACATACGCACTTCTGGTTCCAATATGTACCTGGCAAATTTCCTGCAATGCATACCAAAGGCTTCAGTAGTAAAAACAATGCCAACTTAGTTTTATTCGAATGAAAGAGGAGAAAGTAACATTTCATTGAAATTGCTTAAAAATGCTGGCTGTTGTATAATGCTGATGAAATTTGTGGTCACGGCCCTGTGCAGAATGATCTTTCCTTTTTTTTTTCTTTTTTTTTTTTTTTTTAAGAGTGCTGAAGTAGAGCAGAGCAATAGTATTACTATTAGTATTACTATTATTATTATTTTATACTATGTATAAAAGAAATGTTAAACTGAAGCAAGAATAATTTTGTGGGTGTAAAATACAACTTAGAAAAAGSTTCTTCTCAAGATGATTGAATCTCATCTGTGCTGTGAATGTTATCTATTGATAGAGACTTTTATTTCTATTTATTGTTTGGTGTACTATAGAACTTGAAGATCTTAGGAGAGTGTTTTGGATCATTTTCTAATCTTCTACTATTAGCAGATTTTTTTTTGTTTAGCTTTGTCTCCAGGATATTAGTGGTAACAGTGAAGTGCAAAAAAACTAATACCTTTGCTTCCTTTTACTTGCTAGCAGTTACTACTTGATTTTCAGTAGCAGATGAAGGAAGAATTTGTGTGTGTGTGTGTGTGTGTGTGTTGTGTTGTGAACTTGTATTGACAATTAAGCAATATATTTGGAAAGCTAAAGCCCCATTGCACACATGCTTTCATCAGCTCCTCAGTGACTTTAATCATTGTCTTTAGGGAGCTAGAGAACACGGCGTTTTGTGGCTTTCATCAGCTTTTCTGAGCTCTCGAGTGATAAGCAGCTTGCTTTTAGGGTTAGCTGTGATGGGCTTTGAACRGGATCAGATATGTACTTGCTGCCATTTTGGCTGATGTGCAGTAATGATTTTGTTCCCAAGGATTTTTCAAAATACGGATCAGAGAAAATGTTTTGCAGACAACACCAGAGCACTTCCCAGCAACATTATTTTAAGTGAATAGCATGTTCTGGTAGCATTACATATTTTGTGGTTGCACTTCTAGACCTGCCTTGTCGAGGTTTTATTTTAAATCCTAATGATTAATCACAGAGGCAGTCTAAGTTGTTGGGATTTATATGTATTGCAAAGACAGATTAAATTGTGAAATAGCCTGCAGACTGTGAACTTTCTTAGTGATATATTTAAAGTTTTATAAATCTGTGGGTTTTTTTTCCTTTAAGTATTGGCTCGATGCCTGTTACACTGTGTTCACTCAAAAACACAGCTATAAATAATTATGTAGGGAATTCATTATTCTCCTATTTGCCTTGAAGGATACTTGCCTAACTGTGTAACTGCCTACTGAATTTTATGAATGGTGAAACTAAGATTTGCACTAAAAAGTATTTTAAAATATTGACTTAGATCTTTCCATAAACATATGGACATACATACGTACATCTTTAGTGCACCAGAGAACTGTATAATGCCAGAACTTTATTCTTGTTCTTTTAATTGATTTTTCACATATAGGATGTTCCTGTATATGTTTTTCCTTTTCATGAAGGGGTGATCTTCTGTTCCAGATAATACCTGCAGTCTCCCCATCAGTTCTGCTTTGTTGTGCTCTGCTGCTGTAGAGTGGGCACAAATGCAATCTTCGGTCTAAGTGCCCAGTAAATCTGGTACTGATAAACTGCTTGTGCTTTCTCTGCTAAGACTGTTACTGCTTCTAAAGACTAGGTGTGACTGAGAGTGTGGCTAGCCAGAAAAACAATTATTTTTTTCCAAAAAAAGCACTCTTTCAGATTAATACATGCTTTTTGTGCCTTAAGTTACAAAGTGCTTGGTTTGTAGGGAGGAAGGGAGCTTTTCATTCTTGCCAATGCCTATAGCTTTCATATATAGCAAAACAATGTATATCAGAACTTTTTAAAGGTATTGCACAAAGAATGCAAAGTTCATAAAAGAAGAATGGATGAAAAGGCTAGAGAGAGAGAGAGAGGGATTCATAGCAATGTTTCTGTTCAGTTATTGATGAGTAAGTTTCATTATTGGCTGATACCATCCAAATTCCACAACCATGTGGTAAAAAATAAGTAAATGAGGGGCAGCAGAAGGAAAGATGTTCTTAAAAAGGAATAGGTTAGGAATGTGTGGCTACAGTAAGGAAGCAGGAGTGAGGAGAAAAGGACTTTCCCTTTTGGTGACAGAATGCTGCAAAGCCAAGTGGGCAACTGCACTTCCAGGCCCTATGGACATGGGAAACTCACATTAGGCCCACTGGGCTATATGCTTCCTCATCTGTAGTAAGGATTTGTAAAGTCTCCTTTTTTGGCCTGGAGAGACTAGAACAGATGCCCCTATAAAGCATGGGATTTTGGCATGCATGACTGCAGGGGAGATGGCTGAGAAAATAAAACAGTGGAGAGGAAGTTCATTTGCGGACTTCAATTCTTGCATTGGCCTTTTTTGCCTCTAATTGTTTCTAAGTATAGAAATCAAAATGCTGCCATGTGCTTAAAAACAAAACATACCAAACCGAACTCCCCAAAAGACCCACTCAACCAAAGCAAACATGGAAAGCATRGTAAAACTCTTCTTATACATCATTTTAGACTTTTCATACTTCTCATAAGAGCGTGTGAGAACATTACAAGGAGGAATGACTAAAAATAATCCATTATTAAAACTATAGGATAGGAGGTCTGTGTTGGCATGCGTGGGTGACATTATTTTGCACACATCAGTCCGAGCTTTGGGACTTTGCTGAACGTGTGGTGGGAGACTTCTCCATCCTAATGCATAGCACAGGGAGAGAGCAAAAAGGCTGGAGCATAGCTGTGTTTTCAGGCTTTGTTTTTGACCAGATACCTTCAGGACTGGTGATTGCTCTCTGACAGGCTCTCTCTTGCAGTTCTATTGGAAGCAGTGCGTGTTTTGCGTGCAGGACACCTTGCAAAGACATGGAGGAACTGCTTTAGACCTGATCTGAGAACCTCCTTGCCTTGTTGTTTTTTTTTGGAKGGGGTATAGCAAGAATTCTGAGAAAAAACTATACAGTTGTAAACAGTTAAGATCAAAATAAGGAATAGGATTGAATGAGAATCAAGTGTTTTGTTTTGTTTTGTCCCCTGCTTCTCCCCGGAAATTCACTGTGGTTTCTGGTTCTCAAGTGCAGCATTGCCTTACTCAGTATTATTGAGTGTTGTGCCTAAATGCAAGGTTCTATTATGTACTATCATAGATGTCATATATAAGTATATATGTGTCTTATATAAGTATGTTAAGCACAGACATACAAAGTGTCTGCCATGAGAAGAGACTTCCACTGCGTGTATTCAATTAGAGCTAATGTAGAAACTATCAAAAGTTCTTTATGAAGTAAGGTGTTTTGACATTTCTTCTTAAAGGCCTATTTAATGGGAATGGATTTGTTTCATTTTTTGAGAACTTTTTTAGTTAAGTAGACTATAAAAAGAAAAAGTAGAAAAAGTTTCTTTTCACAAGGCCTCAATACATGTTTTTTTGAGAAATAAAATATTTCAAGTCACTTGCGAAGTTCAATTTATATTTATGCATAGATACACGGTAAATGTAACTGCTGACTTAATTCCTTTTATAGAAATGGAAATCTGAAATTATTTTTCTCCGTCCAAATGTAGCATTGATTTTCAGGGCTTGCATTTATGCAGTATGGTTTTGATTGGGAACAAATGTATAACACAAGGGAATAGTTTGGTTGTCTTTAGAGCAAATGTCGTCTTATACTCCAAAATACAAGCCGTTTTAAGGAAAAACAAAAGCTGGTTGGCTGTTTTGCAGCAAGCCGTTTCAGCCTTGCTTCTGCACGGAGTCTGGCCATTTCTTGTAGCTGAGAGGGTTCAGGGAAAAATAGAGAGGAAGGTACTTTGCCAGAGGGTCTATCAAATATATTTTTTTCTTTCAGAATACTCCACCAGTACATTCCTGTTGAAATTCTGAAGCATTTGGTTTTATACATCACTAAGTAAATACATTAAAACATATACAAGCATCATTTCTATCTAATTAGACATGAAGTTGCCAGTTTTATGAGCGGGTACAGCAGAGAGCTGTCTTCTCTAGGGCTTTTTATTTAGACAGCACTTCCTGCAATGATTATATGTTTCTAAAGATTAGGGTGTTGCTTTTTCCTGTGATCTCACTGAGATTTGCTTTTGTTGGATCATCAGGTTCATTGAAAAGCTTCATGCACCRCTACTTCTAAAATCAATGGTAAATCTCCTAACAAATTTATAATAAAACTTTATTTTTTTTGCTTTGCATTGACTTGCAGAGTGACATCCAYGTGTGCTAAGTTAGGACAGACATTTTCACTGATAATCACACATTATCTTTTTTGCCAAATATGATTATTTCGAAATTGTAGGAGCTGAAACAGTTCCAGGTGCATGAAATACTTGAAGACTTTTCCTTAAAATCTTATTATCTTTGTTAACATTATAATGTTAATGTGGAATATCTGAATTCTCCTCTCTGCCAAGGAGTTAACTAATAATACTTTGCAGATGTATAGCATCAATAACAAAGTCCATGTAAACCTGTAGCCACCATATATAAGAAATAATTTTCATCTGATGCTTTACCACAGAGTAGTCAAGTCTTGGGTAGGAAAGTGCACTTTTTCTTGTAATTAGTTGGGAGCTGAAAGGGARAGGATGGAGGAGGTGAAGGAAGAAGTTTATCTATATAAGATTTTACATCTTAAATCTGTGAAGTCTGCTACAGGACAAAGATTAAACCTGGTTTGGCACCAAATAGGCTTAGACACTGTATCTTCTGGGTTGGAAATACAGCTTTAAGCCACAGTGGATCAGGTGGCTTTGAGGTCTGCGTAGCAGATGCTGCTTTTGGAAGGGCTGAGCTAGAGGCAGACACCATTATTCCTCTAGGAACAGCGAAGCATGGCTAGCCTGATTTATTCTTTATACAAACCATTACAATTAYGGTATGTATTCAGTATTCCTCCCTRACTAATTTTCTTAAAACCTCTTCTTACGTGCATAGAGCTCTGGAAAATAAACAATTCTTTATCCACCTTCTTTGACCTTACTTTTTAGTCATTCCTTCGAAATGGTACGCATGGCAAAGGAATGTTTAGTTATAATGAAAAAAAAAAAAGATTAAAGATTCTTCCACATTTGTCCTTGACATGGCTGTAGAGCCAATTGCTGGAGTTATGAGAGAGTTATATTCAGAACTTGGTCAGTTTTACACATCTCTTCCCAGTGTTTGCTGCAATTTGTCCATCATCTGCCATCTATGCTGAAAGGAAAATAAAATGTTTTCCTAGCCTATTTGCATTGTTAAAATTACATACAACAATAAAACCAAAATAATTATATTTTCCCATGATGTGTGCTCAAACTCCCTCAGCAGTTTGGGGAGGATATCAAAGGGTAACATTTGTAAAATCTTTCTGTTCCTGTTATTGTCTAAGATAAGGGAASACAGGAGCATTGTTAGTCAAATGACAAAGAAAAGAAGCATATTAATAGATTTGACCAACTGTTTGACCATACTGCTAGTGTATTTTAAGATCTGAATGTAGAAAATGAATTAACACCTTACATAATAAAGAAGTGTGGTGGTGCTTTGAGATGAAGCCTCAGAATCAAATGTCAGAGAGAAGTGGAGGAGAGATGGCMTCAGTCTGAGTCCTAAGAAGCCATGATTCATCACAGATAGTCTGGAAGAATTGGCAGCATGCTGTGTGCTTTTTATAGGGAAACAATTTTTCAAGATGTAATATTTTTTTCTGATCTTGTTTGATTAATTGATGAAAAGCAGGGACTGCTTATACTAATACTTATACTTTTTTTTTGTACAGTGTTCAGCCTACATGTGATATTTATCTATTTTAGAATACATAAATGCAGACATTTAAAAAAAATACCTTGAATTTGCAGTATTAGGCTAAGTATTKCTGAAAGATTTGAAGAGAAGCAGTAGCCTTTGCTAAACTATGCAAGTTGAAGCCATGCACCTTCCCAAAGTACTCTCGTGATAGGTACCTGAGGTGAAGGGGGTTGTGCCCCTTACTGAGCTGCAATTTAGCTTCTTCCCACTTCTTGGAGTTCTGAAGCAAATCTGTTGCTGTCTATTTCATAATGTTCATGATTTTCTGAAGATGACTGTCTCTTTGGATTCTTTTCCTCAATACTCTGCTTAAATTAGTATGCTAAATCTAGTAAATACAGTAATGCTGTAAAAATAGTAAATGCTGTAATGTAGTAAGTGCTGTAATGTAGTAAAATAGTAATGCTGTATCAAAAGTTTTCTGTTTAATACGAAGTRTGCACTTTCTTAAAGCAAAATCACTGATTCCATATCTTTTGGAATCAGATGCAGACAAGGAGGCAGTGGTAGGGAATGGAAACTGTGCAGGGGAACCGTGCACCTCCAGGGAATGTGTGCTTGCCAAATACATTTCAGAGCTTGGGGCTCATACCAGCCTGTATCTGGTGTTTTGACTGCGCGATGTAGATGAGGTGTTTGAGTCCTGCCTGCCCTCAGCTGCTCGAATCTAAAAGCATTGCACTCACATGTAGGTCTGCAAACACCTGAGCTTCTGCATCAATCTGGAGGTCTGCTTAGGAAGCTACTTATAGAGCTGATATGCATAATTACAGAGGAGGATCCCTCAGTTAGATTTTCTCAACAAGAAAGCGATTTTACTTTTCTTGTCCTTCTCAGAGTGACATTTCAGACATTTTCACAGACTACTTCTGTGTTTCTTCATCTGCTCGCTCAGCTGTATCTGACRCTGGTCATAGACAAGTTCAGATCCCTTTGGCTACGTGAACGTCTCTGGCAGGATGACTCTTTGTGTATTCTAAGCGTGTGTAATACTTGTCCCTTTTCTTTGGTTGACCGAACCTTGGATCCTTGTTTTATTACTTACTGTCTTCATCCTCCACTGGATTTGGTAACTTTGGAACTTTCATGCGTGTCATGCATATAGTGGGACTGTAGTAGTTCAGCAGTCTGAGACTTAGTTGCTTGGCTTTTTTGTTTCTGTTGCTGTAGTGACTTGCACAGTTAGAGCTGTGGGAAGTTTTGTGAGCTCCATGTCTCAAGACTGCGAGGGATTTGGTTTATGAGTAGTTGAATGAAGGTGGAGTGTTTGCAAGGTCTGCGGGTAGATTTAAGGATTTATGAGCTATGTTTTATTCCATCAGAGTTCGTATTTCATTCCGTAAAGGAGATATATTACTTGAGAGTTATTGGTTACATCCGTAGTAAAGCACTTTTTTTTTTTTTCCCCTCCTCTTGGAATTTGGCAGAGTTCTCTAGGAAGAAGTAGTAACTCTAGAAGGAGTTAAAGGTAACATTGTTGTCTCTAGTTGGCTCTGAGATCACCATTTTGGAGGATCACAGTCCTTTGTTTCTTGCAGTTAGTTGGCTTTCTAAAAGTGTCTGTAGACTGTCATCATCTCAGTTCAATGGCTGTGAGATATAATTATTACTGTGGGATTGTTTGCATATATCCTGCCTACTTCTATGTCTTCTTTCAGACTTTTTGAAGGACCTGTATTTCAAGGATAATTTACTTAATGATGCCAAGAGAAGGATTGACTTTAAATACTTTCTCACTGATAAAGAATAATRATAAAAACAGGAGAGCCTTCATCTTGGACCAAAGAAGATTTGATACTTTTTGTGACAAAATCTCAGGGTGGCTCAACATTTGCATTTATAATTTTCTCTCTAGAACCCGGAGATTTTCTCTGCATCTTTCAAATACAGGTTTATGTATTTATGAGTGTTAGTTACAAAAATCTTAGCTATTTCCAATTTCATCATGACCATTTTACGTAGATTTATTTTTTATTTTTTGCATATGGATATATATAGCAATTTTTTTCTCTATCTTTGTGTATATATATRTGTGTGTGTGTGTATGTTTTCTACCAAACTTTTGGCAGTCTGAAATAAATGGTAGTGTAACATTTTATCTCTACAGCAAATTCTCACAATTCTCTGTATGTGAGCACATACTTATTGGTTCCCCTTATATGCCTGAAAGTCAATATGGAGTAATCGAATTTAATACTACTGCAGAATTTGGCATTTAATCTTATATTCCTCTTTCTACAAGAAACTGGTGTTCCACCTACCAAAATTATAGAGTTGAATCCTTATGCTATATTCTCAAAATCCTTTGATCTCCTTTGACAGGTGACGCCATGCACTGTTTGTTAYGCTATACCCTGTACTTTATCTCTAAGCAGTGTCGACTTCTGAGAAAATCTTATTAGTTTTTACCTCCTGAAATGGTAAAAGAAGCCCAGACACACTGAAAAAAATCTGTATCTTGTGTACTTCATTTCCTGCTTGTTGTTTTAACTACGGATGTTTCATTTTTGATGTGGGAAGCACTTGTTGATGTGCTCCTCCAAGCACATTTAGCCTGGAGATACTGGTCACAGGGGGAAACAGAGATACATGTTAATAATGAAAAACACTGCTGCAGTATTTGCTTGATTAAATAAGAGGAAAAGTTCTCTGTTGAATTAAGAGAGCAGGCAGGCTCTGAAAGGTTGTATTTGTTGATAGATCTTTCTTTTATTTGTGCTTTTATCACCTCTGCAGAGCAGCTGATGGATAAAAGTGCAAAACATCCCTTTTCTCACTGTCTGGAAAGGCAGTCAGTCCTCTGGGTTGTTCTTAAATTTATCTGCATGTACTTCACAGCTGATTTAAGACAGATGTATGTTGTTCAAAAGGCAACAGTGATCAGCTCCAGTTTTTAATTTTTCTGCCGTGAAAGGTTCATGTTTCACACTGAGGCTTGCCACTGCTGTTGATCCTGCAAACCATTTACAAGTACTGATGGACCTTGGCTAGATGTTAATATTAACTCTACTGTTCCCRAGGCAGCTGTCATTGTCCAGAATTTAGGAATTTATAGCCAGTCACCTTGTAACTCTGGACAAGTTATTTCTCCGAAAAGGAGAGTTAGATTTCCATTGYCATTTCCATTGCCATTTTTCCATCTATTGCCTTCCTTTCATTGCCTGACTGCTGGGTAGACATGGAATTTAGGGAAATCCTATTCCTAATTTATACAAAACATACTAAATAGAAAGTTTATAAGCAAACCTTCTTGGCAGTGCATGTAAAATTTTATTTTTCATGTTAGAAAAGATCACTATATTTATAAGGCTGGTATTATTTATGGTTATTGAGAACACGTAGTTGAGGTCAAGAAGCAGCCTTTTAAAATTAATCTGGCCAACATTTACCTCTGAGCTTACTCTGAGTCTCACACAGTGATTTTTCTCTGCCAGCTATTTATACGGCTTTCTAAAAGCTCCTGCTGAAGTGGTTCTGCCAGCTGTGGAACAGGACTTTAACTTGGGCTTATTTGCATTAATGGACTTTCCTTTAAAGTCTGTGTTTGTGTAAACATGATGATATTATATTTTGTTTTTCCTGTGAAAATGGTATTTCAACTGCAAATGAAATGTTAAATAGCTCCTAAGTTTACAATAACACAAAATCTGCGTKAAAATATATCAGCAATTTTAGTGTATAAGTCATTCCCAGTACAAAATACTAATCTTGACATTATGCGTATTACATCTGGAACAGGCCGTCAGTTAGGAGTTCAGTTTAAGACATTACATGTCCAACCCGTAGAACTTGGGATACCTCAGTCCCCTGGTTTTAAGTAAGCTGTAGGCAATTCTTGGGGTTGGTGCACATCCCACCCAACCTGCACACTAGCTGGAAGAGATGTTTTTCCCTTCCCTGGGAAGGAAACTTCAATGCACAAGCTAGAGGGGCCTGAATGCTGCCCGGGAAGCTGGTATATCAGCGTAGAGAATGATTTCCAGCCTCTGTAGTCAGGAAAGACAGAATGCTGGTGTGAAGGAAAAGCAATTCTCCCATTAGGCCTAGAAGAAGTTTTTATTGTCCACCTACTATATAGGGCATACTAGAGATATCTGAATAGAACTGATTTAGCTGATAACTAGCAGTCTGCTGTTTCTTAGGTCTCTAGGCACCATAAATGAGGGTGACTGAAGCCTTTGGATAAATGCTCCTTCTTCCTTATATGGAATATCCTTACCATCTAAGAGAGTATCTATTAATTGCTATCCACATTGCAAACTTGCCCATTTTTTTTCATGAGAAGATAGAGTACAGTTTGTACTAYTCTATTTTAGATTATTTTTTCTGCTTTTATCTTGCTTTTCTAGGAGAAAAGGGAGAACCTGGGACAAAGTTGGTCGTCACTACTGTTTAGCTTGATACATATGCTTAAGTGGAAGCCATCGGCATCAGCCAAGGCCAAAAGTGCCAGTTGAGACCTTAGCCCAAGTAGCAGCATTGTGGTCATGGAGAAAGATCTGCTCTTCCAGGTTTTGCCTTGCATTGCTTAAAATTGTAATGCAAGTACCCACAGCAGAGGGTAACTGTAGCCCCATGGAGTACAAAGGGGACAGGAGGAAACTCAACTTTCTCATTTGGCTGCCTGCAGTTGGTTGCTGTGAATATTCTCTTTTGTTCATACCTGTGTCTTGGTGTCCGATTGTTAGTTGATGCTTTTGCAGCTGGTTAGCATTAGTTTTATCTAATTTAGGTATTTTGAGGGCATACAGAGTTGCTACAGTGTTTGGTGCAAATATGTAGCTTTCTTATTTCTGCAGGACCTTTTAGCATCTATTCTACTCTATTGAAGTCATATGGTTGATACCTATAGGATGTAGAATACAGCAGCAAGTAATATGTTTTTAATTTTATTGCCATTCTGCATTTAGGAGTGACTCACTGTTCTGGAGATTGAGTTGATAAAACATTTGCACATCTCATTAATCTAATACTGTAATTCCCAAGACGCATTACAGTGAAAAAGCTTATTGTTCATACAGTGCATGGTGAACTTTATTGGTAATGCCATAGTCTACTTGTAACAATCCTAGATGTAATTTTTCAACAAATGGAAATGCATGATGAGGACTCCATTACAGAATCTAAAATGTGGTGTCTTGAAACTTAGACCTCGGGGAACATTARAGCAAGTGTTTTAAAAGGGTAATTGTTTTACTCATACCTTTCGTTGTCATTAATGTATGATGCTTGATGCTTTTCTGAGCAATGCAATTTTTCTTTTTCAACTTGGAAATTGATGACAATCAGCAGATTCAGCAAGAGACTGGTTTGAAAACTGTTTTAAAGCTCTTATGCTATGCAATTCTAGTGCAGAAGGAGGTGCAGAGCAGTAAAACAAATGGAAAACCTCACACAGCTTGAGTCTTCTGTCATTTTACAATTCTCATTTAGGCAAGAATTTTAATGTCCTAGCGTAGCTAGCAAGCAACTTTTCTAATCAGACTGATTATCTTGTTTAACTGTCCATTCCTCTCTTTATTTTGTCTTGGAATATAATATCTCCTTAGCTTACCCTCTGAAAATAAAAATCCAAACCATAAAAAACAAGCAAGGATCCATATAGTCTGTTTTTCATACTATAAAGGAATCTGAAAGTGAGGATAAACTGAAGTTAGTGTGTGTCTTGGCAAACAATCTTTCAAAATATTAATTGTAATGGAATGTGCCTACTGCTAGGAACAACAAATAAAAAGTAGGAAACGAAACCTGCAGAGAGACTGTTGGAAAAGATGATTATTCCATAGTTGGGATACGGACCTCTGCCTTCAAAGGCAGTGGTATTAACACAGGCAGAGAAACGTTCTGTTTTCCTGTGTCTGGGCAGCCTGCCTCCACATGGGCTCGATGTCTCTGTTTATCTGGAACAAAACTTGGTGTTATCCTTTGCCACGCTGAGTGTTAGAGTTTGCAGGGTTAGACTGTCTTCAATGACAGGTAGCTTTAAAGGTAGTCATGTAACAGGCCAGCAATGAAGGTTGGGAGCATGGAAAAATGTGTGGGACAGTTTTCAGTCTGAGCTAAACTTTCTAATTGTAAATACAATTTCTCCTCCATGGTCTCCTTTTTTTTTTTTTTTTTTTTTAAGAATAATTTTGCTTTTTGTGGGCTATTGTAAATTTTTCCTCCATGATATGAGTTTTTTTCCTGCTACAAGAGCATAGTGTGATGAAGTGTATGCATGTGCTGCAACAAACATATTTACCTTTTTTTGGTCACCCACAGTGTGTATGTGTTCATGTGCATATGTTTATGTTTTATTTGTTAGTTTTGCTTTTTAAATTCCTCTAAAGGTCATAAAAATAGTTGCCTTAGAGATAGTCTTGGTTCCGGTCAGATGTTAACACCYGATGTAGGCGTTAAGTTGCCCCAGAGAGCTCAGAGGGGAATGTGCTTGGAATCACTGTGGTTTTTTGCTCATGTAAACTATATCTGCACCCTTCAGCATTGTATGCATTCCATGGCCTCTCTGTTTATTGCAAATGCAAGACTGGGCACAGACACTCCAGTTTAAGAAATATTTCTTTATCTTCCCTGTAGCTGCAGATCTGACTTCCTATTTAGGTTGGAGATCATACCTASAAGCAGTCAAATCCAGTCTATAACAATTCATCACGTCCTGGTTAAAGATACAAGAATAAATATGAGAAAGTGAGCAACAGGCAAATTGTGTGGACATATTTATGTATAATTTATGGATTTTTAGATACCTGAAATTCACAGACAACCTTGGCTATTTCATCTGCAGCTAGTCACCATTATCTGCCCGTGTTTCTTCAGATAAGCACCAAAGCAGTCACCCTTTTTTCTTTTTGGTTATTTTGGCTTAAACTTTATGCTTTTTCACAGCTGAATTTATAGTGTGGTTAATGTGGATAAATTCTAGTAAAAGTTTTTCTCAGAGAAAAAAGGAAAAAATTCTCAAAGTCTGTTATGATTCAACTGTTAGTAACTTCAGAGTAAAAGACAAAATAGAAATATAGCAGTATTAGTATTTGCTTAAATTACAAAGTAAATCTTGTAAGAATAAATGATGAATAAAGTATGTCTGAAAAGCAGTTTTTATCCAGGCTTTATAGCTTTTACACTTCTATGAGGAAATTCTTTTTTAACTTTTTTAGTATAATCATTATATACTACAGTAAAATAACATAAATGGTCTTTTCTAAAACGTGTTGGATGCACATTTTTACTGTTCTCTAAAATATTTCTGCAGATATAAGTTGTTTTCATATTTTTTAGATCTTCTATTGTACCTCTTATTTCAGAAGTTGATTTTGGTTTTTTATTTGCAGTCTGTGTGATTATATCATAGCCTCCCTCGTATTGTGATTTGCTTTTGAAAAGACTTCCTAGCTGGATTCAAATAACACCTTCTGTTCCAAATAACTTGCATCCCCTTAAAAAAATCTTCATTTTAGAGATGATGAAAATGTGAATTAAAAATTCTTCAGTGTTGAGGCAGCTTCAGTTGAGTCAGGAAGTGCACCCCACACTTTCAGGAGCAATGAAAATTTTGGGTTTGAGTGTGTAGAGCACATAGCAGGCACACGAGCTGGCTCTCAGACAGTAGTGTCTGCTGCTGGGCAGGGGAGTCTCCCGTAAATGTGCTGGATTTTTATTAAATAAGCAAGAAGCCAGGGAAAGAATATGGAGTGCTGGAACAGCTTGCAGGAGCATTCAGGATGTAATATCCTTATCTACTCGGAAGTTTAAGTATTAAAGAGGCACAATTTGTAACAGCCATTTTTCCCTCTTGGAGCTGTCATCTGGTCTGTAAGTAGTGGGTTATTTTAATGGAAAAAAAATGCCTTGAAGATGCAACTCCTTGCCCTCACAAGTAAGGGCAGCATTAATTAATTAATTAATTAATTAATTAATTAATTAATTTGATTTGTGGACTGGCTGTAGCTATCATGCTTTTAAGTTTCTATTTTTGGAAACCAAACTCCGTGCTCAGATCAAGATCTGATTTATCTATCGTACAGAAGTCTGTACTCTGCTCTTCAATTGCAGTTATTTCCAAAAGTAAGCAAAATCAGGTATAAATGGGAATAGTCCAAAAAAAGGATGAAGTGTTTGTTTTTCATGTTACTTTTTTACTGTACTGAGAATGTTTAAATGGCTGTTTGTAGATAGGGARTAGTCATCAGAAATGTGTTTTGATGCCATTTACATTCACAAGTGGAGATGACATTCTTTATTCATCCTGACACATTTTARAAAAATAGCTTTTTTTCCTACTTTTAATGCAGATTTAGAGATGCTTGACATGGTAGACATGGTAAACAGTTTATGGAAGGCATGATATCTTGAAGAAATAATCAGAATTAAGAAAAAATAAAAATTTACTAAAAAGTAAATTACAGTGCTTTGTTTATACCATGTTAGTCTGTGACCCCATTTAATATGCTAGCAGATATTTCCCCTTCTGATTAATCCCACTGGAAAACATTTAAGTATTATTAACAATACTATAAAAAAAATAGAATTGACTCCCTGTTGAGGTTTGTTATCAATACTCTTATAACTAGAATGCTTAGCTGTGCAATTTTAGTTTTTACCTTATTATATTTATTTATATCTTAGGAGAAGTAGTAGGATTTTTTTTTCTGATTTCCTTCCTGATGAGTCAAGTAATGTCCATTTTTACTGTCATTCGGGTAGCTCAATGAAATGTTTATTAAGTGTATCAAATTCATTCAAAACRTAGGCAGATTTTTCCCTTTGCCTCTGTCTGTTCCCGTGTTACATGTTTAGTCTTTTGCTTTCATTCGGTAATGCCCTTGTCAGAATTCTGCATTATCTTCTATTTAAATTGAGCAAATCTAATTTGCAAATTCCTGTTACAGTATCTTGTGTCTAATATAATCCTAAATTGATCCCAAACTGGATAACTCTCATCGACAGCATGAGAGCTCAAATAGAGCTGCTGGATGCAGATCATTTCCTAATTGTTCTGTTTAGGTATAAACTCATCTTTCCTGTGCATTTTTCATGGTCTTGCTGATAGCTGCAAGAGGAAGAACTGTGCTCGTGGTTTTGTTCCTGACCCCATTTTGGAGTTGGAGCTCTGGGACTGTTTGAGGAAAAAAAAACCTTGGGGAAAAATGTTCGAGAAAGCCCTAAAACCCGTCACAAACAGCTGTGAGCTCAAGCTGGATAAGCTTGTGTGGTTTGAATCAGTTTTGGCTCTACCTGGCAGTGCCCAGTCCTTTCTTCTACAGCAGCCACTGTGCCATTTTTTAACGCATAAGCCACTTTTGAAGCAACTTATCTTGAAGTATAGTTAAACCTAAGCCTTTAATAAACGCAGCTCATGAGCAAAGGAGAGGATTATGTGTTTAGAGCAGCTGTTTCAAAATGCAGCTATTTGAAACCGGCAGCGTGTGTTGTTTTATTAACAACGGGCTCGTAGCGGGGCTCAGGTGTCGGTGCCCTTTCCCGGCCATGCGGATGCTCCCGGCCGGCACCGTGCRGGGAGCCCTGTCCTGCCCTCCCCGCGCCACGGGCGAGCTATGGAAGCGGCTTTTGAGGAGGTGCCGCGCGGCCCGAGCCCCGAGAGTGTGCAGGAGTCTCTTATTTCCGACCTTACAGAGGAAATTGCAAGCTCTGGTGTGGAGGATGTGCTGGAAGCAGTGTCTGACGAGGACATCCTTTCGCCTGAGAGTTTGCAGGAATCTGCTTCTGCTGAGGAAACACAGGATGCTCAGCCAGAGGGTGAGCAGGTACGGCAAAGAGAGACTTGTGGGTGAAGGTTTGGGATGCTTTTATGGTTATAGTAATGTATTTAATCAGATCTTAAGTATACGTGAGAAGTCTGTTTCAGCTTGTTGAGCATTACAGATGGAGCCTGTCACTTCTGTAGAAATGGGAAGTGAGAAGCACCAGCACCAGTAAAGTTCATGGGTCAGGTYTTGTCAGGGCATGCCGTATGAACTGCTTTTTTTCTGTCTTTAACCTGGCAAAAGACATTTCTGTACATGCCTATCATTTCTTCAGGTAGACTGAGTGGAATAAAAGTGTCTTTTAGGGTTACCTACATAGCCAACATTAGATAGACTCAAGCTGTTTAGACCTAAGTGGATAAATTGTGGGAATATAAGGTAGGCTTTTTTGTATGATTTGAAACAACAGGCACTATAGGCCTGTAATCACAMTGAGTCTAAAAAAGCCACCAACAACAAAAAAGTAAGATTGTTATTACCTATAGTTGCATTTGTTTTTTTGTGGTGATTTCTGTGGAAAATTCCTCCCCACAGTGTCTTAACACTGTCCAAAGAGACATATCTATATGRGACTTCTAAGTAGAGCAGGTGTAAAATGCCCTTCTGCAGCAGAGCAAGCTTTCAGTCTTTTTAATGCTGTTCCTGCAAAGCATTTCTTAGGGATGTCAGATGAGCTGCGAGGAGCAGCACTGGCCATCAGGTCACCCTGGAGAGCAATGTGTCCTCGTTCTCCCATGCTGCAGGAGGTAGAAATGCCCCGACTGCCGGCTATTGCTGTCTCTGAGTGTCTGTGAAGAGCCTCATATGTCTTGGGATTGCATCTTTTACATATTCCTGCTCTTGCCCAGGAATTTCCTCTTTCAGAGGCATTCCCAGCTGTGTGTTCAGTGCTGCAGCTGCACTTGAGGCTCTGTACCTCCCCCACTGCAGGTRAATGTCCCAGCCATGGGGTTGCAGGGCAGTGCCACCTTCTCAAAGTCAGCAGCCCAAATCTAGAAGCAGTTAGATCTCAATCTGGATTTCCCCTCCTGCTGAGGATGTCTCATCCCTCCATTCCTTGAATGCTTGTTTCATGATGAGCTTTTCTGCAAAGTTTTCCTCAGAAGTCGTATCTTGAACTTGAGAAGTCTGTCCCAAGTAAAGTTTTGCTAAAAATAGTGCATTGGTGCAAAAAGTCTGGTTTGACAGATTGACTGCTTCTTTCTACTGTAGTGTTCTTTTTAAAAACTCTTGATCAAGAAATGTTAAGTAGAATTCCTTGTCAGAATGAAAAGACGCCTGTTGTTTCTGGATGAAAGAATACTTAATAATACAATAAAATTAGCAAGTATCTGACATTATAACAATTCAGGAATGTTAAAATGCTTTCCAGCAGAACACCTTGACTCTCCAGCAGAGGAAATTTAAATTCTGATGTTGAAAGTTACTTTTTCCCCTGATGAGGTTTTATTCCACTTGAGAGGGAAGGAAAAAGAAAGGAATTAGCATGGGGTAGTAACTCTGTAAATAAGAATTATTTTATCTACATGACATGACTAGACTGTCATGTAGAAACTCAGTTGCAAACTAAAATCTGGAAGAATAAATGCGGCTAAAATAGGGCTTTACTTCGAAATACTGTGGCATGATGTGTACACTATAAACCTGAGTTTTCAAGTTTGATATCTCTGTATGCTAGCGTCTTGATTGTCTGCAAAAGGACAATATCRTTTCATCTACAGCTTTAATGTGTGAGGAAATTCTTTACGTTTTGTTTTAATGTGTTTCTTCTATATCTTTTGACTCAGGTAGTATTCTTATAAAGTCTTAGTAATGAAATGCGAGAGTCTTCGGTCATTATTAAAACATGACAGATGTCCAGTTTTGCTACTGCTTGTACCAGTTTTATAACTTATAAAAGATTTCAGTGTTTTTGCACCATTTTTGTAGTTTTCATCACTGTTCCTCCTGCAGCAGTTCATAAGAGCATATGTGTCATTGCCTGGCCTCTATTTTTTTRCTATGACATATCCCACATGCTGCCACATGCTTGCACTTAGTGTTGGAGACCGTAACAGTATGCTTGATTAATGAGCAGGCGCGATCTTATTACATGTGTCCTCCATTCTTTAGGCTGGTTTCTAAAGCAGCGATTGACAGGAAATCAGCCTTGATGAAGGTCTTTAAATACATGAGACAGAACTGGACAACAGCTATTTTCAAGACTTCACGATTTAGCCTTGGCAGGGCTTGTAACACTGCTTGGATGCTGCTAAACACACAGTTTSAGAGCATTTGCAATGCAGAGCGTACAGTGTTCCATGAAGGCACWCCCTTTGCTGTAGCGTTCCCCTTTTCTTTGTCTCATAGCTAGAAATAGTTCTTGCAGTTTAGTTTTGTAATGGTTTCCCACTTCTTATTGCTGTCTCTGAGTGCTTGCGAAGAGCCTCGTATGTATTGGGGTTGCATCTTTTACATATTCCTTTTCAAAATGAAAGTATTAATCATTTTAATAAGGTTGCAAAAATCTTGGAATGTTTATAGAGATTTTTGTTTCATTTATTCAGAACCTCTTTCTATTGTTTTTAACATTAATTTATAGTATATCCTAGAAATTCTTTTAATTTTGGAGTGAACATTTTATTTAGCTAAAAGAAACACTAGTAATTACATTCTTTCGTAGAAAAAGTCATAATACTTTGAAATAGATGTAAATAAATTTAGAAATGATTTCCATTAGTGTTTTGGTTCGATGTAAACAGAAGGGCCATTTATAAAGAGTTAAAGAATGCTATTGTTATTAATGATACAAAATGCTTAATCTATGCTTTTAAAAATATTTCTGCCTTTTTAGGAATGTCAAGAGGCAAACTTTCAGTGTATTCTGGAAACTAAGTACTTCCATTATATAATGATGTGTGTGTAGTTCTTGGACTTTTAAAATAATGTTTAGTTTATGAACTTTTCAACTTGAGCTAGAACAGATTCTGCTTGATGACAGAAGGTAAACAAAAGTTACAACCTGCAGTTTCATTAGATGCCTGAACTAAATGCGGTTTGTTTTCTAACACATTAGTACGGATGCCATTCATTCTCCAGTTTTTATATTTAGGGACTTAGAATAGATTTATGGATCTTGAGTGCCTTTTCCGTGTCGTCTCTCTTTCTGCCTCCCTTCTGTCTCCCTCTCCTTCTTCACTGGCATCATTTTGTAGTGATTCAGATATTCCACTATTATTCTCGCTTTAAAGTGAAAGCTTAGCTCGTGAAAAGTGCCACATAAACCAGAGGGGAAATTTTAGTCTCTAACATCCAGAACCGGCCCAAGATGGGCAGTTGCAAGCCCAGCATCATCTTGTAATTGGGAAAAACACTATTTGCTACCAATCTAAGCCTAAAAATGGGAAGCTCCAAGTGCTAATGAGCTGTCCCCAACAGCCACAGGAGTGTGAGCTGTTGCAAGAGCCAGGACTGAGCTGGGCATGGGTCAGGATTATTTCCTATAAAGGCTGCATTTATCCCTTTAAACTGTGCATGTGCTTACATAAGAATGAGGGAACCACTCGGCGCTGGAGCCCCTGGGACAGTTTCGCTGTGTGCTCCTCCATAGTCACACAATCTTGCTGTAGCAGCCTGCCAAATTCTGGATTTCTCTGTAACCCATAAGGGACTGGAGACTTCCCTGTCTGGTCCTTGAAGGGATCTGAYCTAGTCCTTGAAGGGATCAAACTTTGCTCTGGACTGGCTGCTTGAAACATGTGCATCGATGCCGGTAGTTCTTTATGTCTSTGCTTTCTTCACATGCAAACAGAAGGCAACCCTAAAAGGACCTGGAGTCTGTAACGCTGGCTCCTTCCCAACATTTGTTACATCATGCTTTCCCTGGGGACAGAAATCGCGTGGCATATTCGCATGTGTTTGGAGCACGTTAGGATGAGTTAATGTTTTTCTGTCCCAAAGAATATGAAGCTCTTAATTCTTTTTGTGATCAGGAGAATGGTGTTCTTGGGAGAAAAAAAAAAAAAGATATCTATTTATAGTGATTGCATTCCTGCATTTAAAATAGTGTGATTTCTGTTCTGGAAATGGTATGTTGCCCACATTGCTGACCTGTCCTAATTGACTCCTGCTTCATAAACATGTAACTTGCTGGATCTCAAGTCAGGGACTGTCACCGCGTTTGGCCTGCTCAAGGTGGTTCGTCCTTGCTTGGCATATTACCTGTCCCATTTGTGCCTGGGTAAGCTGCTGGTTTAGAAGCAAAACGCTTCAGTAGAAAATTACTGGTTCCTTTCAGCTGGATTTTATTTTTTGTAGCTGTGACCTGGTGCTAAGCGGAGTGAAGCCAGTGCGCAGAGTACCTGCCTCACGCGCCAGCAGCCATTTCCTGGCCTGCTGCACGCAAGGCCCTCTGTGAAGGCTGGGTAAGCAGCTGGGTGGCTCTGAATCACAGTTTCTAACGAGGAGTAAATGAGGCACATGCAGGTGGTGACTCAGGAGGCCCAGYGACCTGTGAAAATAGAGAAAGCAGATGAGTTTCAGAGGGGCAGGCAGCCCAATGCCCAGCAACCGCATTGCTGCAAGCTCAGGTGTGGAAAATGGGGCATGGCATTGGATGGAGAATGATGTAGTGCCCCAGCATGTATTAGATGTGTGATCCTAGATGCTCAATGAAAAGAAGGTCTCATGTATCACTAACAACAAGTTTTTAAAAGAAGATGAAAGCATAAAGTTGACCTTGATTTAAAAATGGCCTCTAGAGAGAACAGTATTGTGAATCAGGTTTGTAATTGTGTCACAAATAACATTAAATTAGCTGGATTAGCTTTGTCATGGGTCTCAGTTACATATTTCACTTAACATGTAATTGTTTGCCCATTGCTTTTCTGCTGAACGCTGTTTATTTGGATGAAGTACAAAGCACTTAAATATATCTGGAAAAAAAAAGTAATTCAGTTTTAAAAATGATTGACTCCAATATCCTACTTTCTCCTGAGGAAGAACTGTTATTGCCAGAAGCACTAAATGAGTATTTTTAAAATAGCAGAAGAAATGTAGTGCTGTAATACTTCAGATATTGTATGTAACTCTGMTCTTTGATCACTAGTCTGTGTTTCTGAAGATAAATTCTACATAGTTCGGCAGGTGATGCATTATTCACATGATTCCATGGAGAAGGATAGATTTCTACTGATAGTTCCTTTTGGCTGGCCACAGCACTAGTATTTAGTCTTTCCTGCCATTACTTGCTGTGAGGAAATGTGAGTAGCCAGGCATCAGGCAATCTGTGAGCATTTTAGACCCTATCCTTTTGCTGTATAAAAGCCACCAGACTGCAAAATGCAAAAAGGCAATGAAAATGGAGAGGATGGACATTTTTGTTGAATCTTTAAACAGCAGTAGTTCAGTTTCAAATTACACCTTTAATGTTTGCATATGTGATTTTTTAAAAACAATTCTATGTTTTCTCTAAAGAATAATGTGGCAAAAAAGTAAGTAAACACATATAAAAAGAAGAAACAGATTAAAATATCAAATTGTCTTTAATTCTTCAAAAGATGTTTATAAAAATACTTTCCAAGCCAGGTTACTTAGCTTATTCTATGTTACGTTCTTTTGATTGTTTGAATAATAACTTCTAAATAATAATACATTCTGATATAAATATAGAAGTTAACTCATGTCGCCTGCCCTCACTAAGTGATTTGACCATTGAATTTGCTCTGCCAAAGACATCTGTTATAAATATTTTGCTGGTGTCCAAGCACTGTTCAAATAAACTTTCTAATAATGTCTCTCAAGTCTGACATAACAGGCGATTTGTTATTGTTACATAAAGGCGGGACTTGAAAAGAGTAAGACACTAGACCATAAAGACTTTGAATTTTAAGAACTGGTTCAAATGTTCTTTTTGAACATATAAAATTATTCCTTTTTTTTTTAAGAATATGGAAATTGGGCCATTTCTACCCCTACCTCCTTCTTGATCCACTAGTATCCAATTACTTTTAAATCCTCCTCTATTTTATTTTATAGCTGTGAGCTCATGTGCAGGTTTATTGTCATTCTTTGTAGAAATACTGCAGATAATTTTGATAATAAGACTATTGTGACCAGCACTGTATCATTTATATCTTTGTAGTGCCTAACATATCATTCTGATGTCTATTTAAACCCGTGAGTGACATTTTTAAAATACTACTGCTACCATTAGCGATATTTGGTTGGAGCATAATGTTGTATTTATACAGTTAATAAAAATAGCAACTTTAATGTCGTTTCTGCCTCTTTCCTTCATAATGAAGCTACATGAACCCTGCTTTGCTTGAAGAGTTTGATGCAGAAAACGTTTGATTTTTCTTTTTTGGGGTAGCTGAAAGGCATATTGCTTCACACAGCAAGAAAATTGAGTTAAAAGCTGTCAAACCTTCAAGGGGCTTTTTGCCCTACAGCCCCTACAGCCACCACAAAGAGGCTGCCGGGAATTGATTCAACAGTTCAGAATATCAAGATCAGTGTAGAGTGATCTTTTCTTGGAACCCTGTACTCATATATAAAGCGCAAAGTRAAAAAAAAAAAGGCACATTTTAAAATAAGCAATAAAGTTTAAAATACAATATTCTGTGAATGGCAATTAATCCACTAGAATTCACTTTTCCTTAATTGTCTAGTACTATGGATTAGTGTGTATAAACTCAGTGAAATTGTTCTACATATTGCAATTGACATAGTCTGTAAAAATTGTGCTTAAAGCAATAAAAAATGTTTAGAGGTGTTACTGAAAGTCAGAAAGAAGACAGAAAGATGTCACAGGGAAGTATTATACCAGATATATAAGCCTTCTGATGTATTCCTGTGTTAAATAAGACCCTTGGTGAAAGGTTTCTTTTTCTTTCTAAGTCATTTCCAAGACCATGCATATGCTAAGGAGCCACAAAGAAAATAAAACAAAACAAAACAAAAAAAAAACAGAATTTGTTCAGTTTTGTAGCTGAAAGTACAGTCAAACTAATTCAGTTAAATTCACCCAATATAGTGGCAAAGGAATGAGACAACAAAATAGAAGAACTACTCTTTGCTGCAGTAATAACTAGACAAAGCATACTTTAAATACAAAATGCAGTACAGTGCATTGTTAGAAGAGCATTTTATATATGTGTGCATGTAATTTTAATAGTCAAGTTCCTGTACTCTTAATTCATGTAAGGGAACTTGTTTGCTCATTAAAGTAAAACCAAAATAATTTAAAATTGTAAATTGCAGAATGTGTTTGTGAAATAAGCTTTTTTTTTTCCTGTCAGCAATCAGAAATAATTCCTTTTTAAGATAAGTAGATGTGGTAGAACCAAAGTTACAGTGTACTGGTAGTAGGCATGTATATCTTTCCTCTATGCATATTCTGCATATATTGGCCATCAGCATGTGTGTGTAATTGAGTCCACTTTTTGTGTTTTCACATTTCCTTTGAAGATAATTTTTTCATGGCTTACCAGAGTGATATTCAGTACATATTCTGTCTGTGACCCTAAATTTTATAATTTGTCATGCTCATAGTTTTGCTAGCAGTTTAAGGGATATCAGAGCGTAAGGATGGAAATGCAGATGAATGTGTTTCCAGAACTCTCATTTGGTCCTTCATTGTTTAATATTTCATTAAGCTTCTCAATATAGTGAATAGATAAGACATGGCAATTATTCAGTTTTATATGAATGGACTGCAGCTAGCACATATGGACTCTATTCCRCTAAATGACTGTTTTATGCATGGATATAGAAAACAGTTTGTCAGTTGTATTCGAGTGATTGATTCACTGATGAAATGGAAATTGATTTAACTATCTGCAAATAAGTGCAACTGAGTGCAAATGTGTTCTGTGTGTTTAAATTTTGAAGCTACAAATCACAGTTATATGACAATTTTTTAAATGAATATTGAAAACAGCTCTTTATTTAAATCAGTTTAGAGGAATTAAACATTTAGCATGCACAATTTTGTGTTAAATTGTTATTTAACATATTTAAGGAGAATTAAAGGAAAGAAAGAATTTGAAAGACAGTTTTGCAATTTGGAGAGTTACAGCAAAGATGCAACTTGAACGACAAAATCGAGATTGAAGATGTTTTCCCTCAGCGTCCATGCCAGTGCAGGGAAGCTCCATATAAACTGTAAGTGTGATCAAAAGAAAGATAGTGAACTAGTGAACATATACAGAATTATAATCTTGGATACAGAGCTATAGCTCTTTTGTTGGTATGGAAAATGAAATTCTTTTTCTTTTTTTTTTTTATTTCTAAATATATATTTGTTCCTCCTGCTGTCTGAATTTTATATTTAGTCCAATACAYGACATGGATACTAAGTTTACTAAAGTTTACTAAAAGGAGTATCAATCTTACCAGCCTTGACAAGGTTGGGGGAATTGTTCGGACTTTTTGCGGTGTGATTTAAAATGTAATATGTCTGATGCTGCAGTTTTACAGATGTCAGAGATGAAAAAAACTTTCTAATAAGGGTAGTATTGATACCCTCTCYACCATCCCACACTGGAAGTAAAACTCTGCTGCAACATGATTATTTTTTTTTTAGACTTCTTCTATGTTATTTTTTAAATTTTTTTGGATTTAAATTTCTCTCATATTTACAATAGATGTAGCACCAAAAGAATTAGGTTATAGCTAGTGAAAACTATAAGATGTCCAGATAATGTGTTGATTATATCATTGCAAGGAAGAAGATGCTGTTTACTGTTAGTAACTGTGAATATAACTAGCTTTAATATTCRTAAAATGTTTCTTGGTAAGAAAAATATTTTGTAAATATAGGATTAATTGGAACTAACTGTATTTTGTCATTAAATATATGTGATAAATAGTTTCATGTAATTTTAACAAATGTGTAATTTGAAAAGTGTAGGTTAGAATGTGTAATTAAAAAACAATTATTCATTTAGATGTTCTGTTTGCTCTTGGGCACCCATTTTTGCTATGAGGTGTGAACATATAGAAAGATCAAAACTATACAAATCCCATAAATTTTCTGGACTTTGTGCTGAATATTTGGAATGATTTTATTAAAGAGACACAGATGAACTCTATTACAAGATTTCAAGAACTTTTTATTTTATATACTGAGATGAGTATTTTAAAAATCAGTGTGGAAGTAAATCTCCTCATTATGGAGTGGGTTCAGTGTGCCTGACCTAGATTCCGGATAGAGGAAACTAAACTGGCAGCTGAACCCCAGTTCTAGGAGCCTATGCAGAGTCAAAAGGGTCCAGACCTATGATAGAGCTGTATATGTGGTGGGAGTATTTTGCCCAGGAACCTAGAATAAATCTTGTCTGAACTAAAGCCTTCTCTGCATGCAGTGTAGTTTTAGGGGGCCTTGGCACTACTTAGATCTTAGTAGATCTTCCTAGACATAGTGAACTAGTCCTACTSTGTTGAATAATTGCTGATGCATAGACAATAATATAATGTTATGGATATTAATTGCTTCCTTAGGGATCCCACTGAAAGCATTTTGTTTAGCACTCCACAACTTCCCACTTTTTCTTATGTTTTACTGATTTTTTTTTTTTTTTTAAAAGTAAAAGTTATGACTTTTAGTCAGTTTTAGTCAGTGTGAAGGCTTCCATTCCTAGAAAAGCTGTTTTCACTGGTGGCCAGCGATAGGACGAGGGGTAATGGCCACAAGCTGAAGCACAAGAAGTTCCGTCTCCAGGTGAGGAGCAACTTCTTTACTGTTAGGGTGACAGAGCAGTGGAACAGGCTGCCCAGGGAGGTAGTGGAGTCTCCTACTCTGGAGGTCTTCAAAACCTGCCTGGATGCCACCCTGTGCCACATGCTGTAGGTGTGCCTGCTTGAGCAGGAAGGTTGGACTAGATGATCTGTAGAGGTCCCTTCCAACCTTAAATATTCTGTGAATCTGTGAATCTGTGAAAAGTGTAGAAACATATTAAAAACTATGGTCTTGTCTTGTATTTTGGATGAAAAAGAATGACAATTACTAAGTGATCAGACCGCCTACTTTCAGTGGTGGCTAGCGATAGGACTGGAGGAAATGGACACAAAATAAAGCATCAAAAGTTCCACAGGAACTTAAGAAAAAAAATCTTGACAATGAGAGCGACAGAGCACTGGGACATTTTGTCCAGGGAGGTTGTGGAGTCTCCTTCTCTAGAGATCTTCAACACCTGCTTGGATGCCATCCTGTGCTACATGCTCTAGGTGACCCTGCATGTGCAGGGGGTTGGAATAGATGACCTCTAAAGGTCATCCTTTAGATCCTTTCCATCCTTTCCAACCTTAAGGATTCTATGATTCTATTGTTAGGAAGATGCTAGAGAGGTTTTAGCATCTCAGTGTTTATTCATTTCATTCTCTGTGTTCATTTACCTCAGGAATGTGATAATCTCATCAAAAATGGGTTTGTGGGCAAACTTAAATCTATTTGATCTTGCCCTTATCTGTGAAAAAAATGATGTGTGCTATATGCAGTTGATTATTTGTTGATTATTTTACAAAATAGCTATAGGCCTGTGTTAGGATTGCTTGAATGCTTTTATAGATTACTCTCACATCTAAATAAATAAAGACATCTTTCCTAAAGGGATTTAACCTCAGAGATGCTCTTTACATTAGTTCTGGATTGAACTCTTTTTTTTACAAGATTAATTTTCAATTCTGTCATACCTTCACTCAGTCAAAATAGATTTTGTTTCTGTGTTCCAATTTTACCTATTCTTCCCGTAATGAAAGGATCTGTATCAGTAAAACCTCATCTTCCAGCTGCTGTGTCCCACAGTCCCTTGTTGCCAGCGTGGGCTATGCCCCTGTTCCTGTGGCCTGCAAAACCAAGCCCTTGGGAGCGTTGGTGTAGCCTGAAGGCCATKTTAGGCAAACCTGTTGGATTTACCCCAGCCTACCTGAGGGATCCTGTCTGCCATCCCAGGGAAGCGAGCCGGCATCCATGCAGGTCCCAGCAGTCCATGGGTAGCCCAAGCAGTAGGGTGAGCATCTGGGCTATGGTCCTTTCAAATAGGGGGAAAACTGCATTGAGCTACATTCTAGATGATGGCATCATGTCCACACATTGGTTCCTATTGTGCCTCTTCCCCATCCTGAAGAGAAAGTGGCCTTAGAGTTAGTAAAATTGGTGGCTTTCCACCAGCTCTGTTAGACTTCCTGGGAGCCTAGAGTGCTGTTCTGATTGATGATGATTGATGATTGGGCATGATGATTGATGTCCTACAAATCAGCATGTTCTAAAGCAAAAGAAGCAAATTAATGTTGGTAAATGAGTTTTCTTGAGTTTTAGAATAGTTAATTTTAGAGTGTTGTATCTTGCTAACATTACATTTATCTTCCATTCACAAGTGGTCTGCCTTAATACAACAGTGTTGTATTCAGCACAACACAGCTGCATTTCAGCTTATGGAGGTTGCCTTAAGATAGTGGGWTTTTTTTTTCTACTTTGTAGTTTTCTCATACCCTTATTTCTTTGCTCATAGGAACCAATTTTCAGYAGCTGTTTCAACCATTGTATTTAAAAAATGGGTAACTATTGCTCTGTGAAATAATATCCTTCTAAGGCAGTTCTGCATAGTAAACAGTAGGAAATACTGTGCTACTAACCATCTTAYATTAGTTGAATTTGCATCTAGAAATTGCTACCAAATGCTTTACTAGTTCAGGGGTTATAAAATATGAGAATAATACATATATATGGTATCTGAAAGATRCTGGCTTTTTATAAGAGTGTCATCTGTAGTTAGGGAGATAGCACTGGTAAATTTTAATTACAATTCTAATAACTAAAAAAGTTTTTCTTCAGCTTGTGTGGATTTAAATTACATTTTAACTCTCAGATTGAATATTAAGGTACARTGTCTTTCAAATGCAGGAATAGTCTTACAGTATGCACAGTCCCCCATTTTGTTTCCCTTCCTATGATTCCTTTTGATTACAGATGGTCTGTRTGATAGTTGCTATAGAAACCAGACCATTTTACTTCAGTCTCCTCCTGTTGCTATGGTGTGCAGAGRGCTGCTCTGTGTAGAATGTCATGTAGATTTTTTGTGATAGTCTCCATTATAGTTAACCTGCAATCAATATTCTCTAAAAGCAGACRTAGGAATATGATACAGTTAATATTTTTCACTACTGGCTACAACAGCTCAGCAGGCATTAGTTGAAAAGGTAGTTTAATGAAATTCTATAGATACGGCTTTGTTTATATGCTTAGGGAAAAAAAAAATCAACTCATTGTTAGGAAGATTTATTTTTCTTGATAGAATATGGCCTCTGGTTCAGCCTGAGTGTATAAGGCACCAATAACCTCTGAAGTCCAAAACCTTCTTCCCAAAGGAGAAGTTCCCGARAAGTTCCCCAGCGTGGCTGCTTTACACTGTCTTATGGGACTGCTCTTGCAGTCCTCAGCTTCTAGTTCCYGCTTCAGCCTACTGATGATTCCTAAAGGCAAAAATGTTTTAACCACTCAGTATGAGTAGGCTGTAAATCACCTGCCCTTGCTTCCAACTTTCACCATTTCACCACTGTAGCAGTTGTAAAATCTTCACATTGCAGAATCCCTTGTTGGATTGGGTGCTTAAAGATGGATTAAAGTTGAATTTGGCACCTAAAAATATATACAAAAAATATTTTTAAGTGTCTATTGGATTTAGAAATGGAAATACAGAGGGCATGAAACAGTGTTGTCCTTTGTGCAGCCAAAGAAGCCATGTTGTGCAGAGAGAGTCATGCATCATTGTTCTTTGGAGATGAAGGTCAGAATTTTTTTCCCCCACAGAATACCAAGAGTAAAACTCTTACCTGGATCAAGTTTGTGAGGATATCTACATCCAGTTGCAAATTTTTAGAAATGAGTTGTCTGTCACCTGAGTTCTCTTGATTTATTATTCGCCTGTGACATATTGCATAGCGGAGACATCACTGTGGTGTGAATTTGCACAGCTTGCCCCCAACAGGTTATCTCCAGCCTCAGGAGTCCTAGTCAGAGAAGTTTTACCTCATTTTACCCGATCTACCTCATTCTCAGCCCCGTGGCAGGGTTCACTAGCCCATGGGGCATTTTGTGCCATACCAGTGCCTAGAAGCAAGGTGGTGCATATGCAGGAGGCTCGCGCTGGCCCTTGATCTGCCTGAGGGCTGTGCTTGCTCCCCAGCTGCAGCTTCTCTGACAGCAACATATTTTGAAGGATTTGTTTGTTCACAAGTTCTGCTGCCATTCCACCTTTCCATGAGTGGTGCCATCAGGGCACATCTGTGTGTGGTTTGGATAGATTCGTTTTAAGGGAGAAACTTTGAATCGTTGAGTGAAACTCATTTTGAGAAAGGAAAATTTAATGTAGTCCCTCATCTAGTGTAAAATGTTCTTTATACTATTTAATACCATAATTGGGAATCAAGGAGTATTGTTTTTATTCTTTTAAGAGCAGTCTGGGAACATTTTCTGATATTCTTTGGAAGTGCAACAGGATGGACATTTGGAGACATTTGCATTCCTATGTTAGTTTACATAATATGCCCTGCTTATGTGTTAGTATAGTTCCATTGGCATGGTTAAATATTCGGAGTTAAGCCTGGTGTAAATGAAGTCAAAATTCATCTCCTTCATTTTAATTTTAAGCCTAGTTCATTGCCTCACAACTCGCCTTTGATCTTGTTCTAAATTTTGCATTCAATTGCTAATGTAGACATAGCCAATTATATAAAGTAATGGATATTAATTACTTCCTTAGCTGCCCTTTTGGAAGCATGTTGCTTAGAAGTCGACAGTCTCCCCACCTCTATACATGACAAAAATGATTTTTTTAAATATCTGATAATCAGTGCTAGTATATATCTGTTACCTACTGTCTCAGTAGATGAATCAAGAAGTAATCATGACACTTAGACTTTCCATCCCCTTTTTGGATCTTTCCACTTGTTCTTTTAATTGAGCTAAAAATGAAATGTAAAATGAATAATTGAAATCATTAAAATTTAAAATTTATCTTTTTTTTTTTTTGTAAGTATCATCTTCTTCAGGAAATATGGCTCATTTAGTTCTGCTAAGCAGAATTCTTAATTCTTGCTGGGAGATTCATCATGTTGCAGCAACTGGCTTCTAAATTGTACCCTTTCCTAGAYGTGTATAAATGATACTTGCAGGGTTTATATTTCACACACATGCTGGGAGGAAGGGATCCTTCTGTCACTTATTCTACATGGCTTCTTGGTTTTTGTCCTTTGAGAAAATTGCCAGTCATGCTCATACTGCCATTTTCTAATAATACAGGTTTTCGCAGTCTGAATATTTAATAAATATTTTCAAAGGAGATGATAAACACCCTTAAAGAGTCAAGACTGTATCTCAGATCCTCTATTCAGTAAAGTAGATACAGGTTTCAATATGAATCTTCATATTCATTAAATTCTTCATATTCATTAAATACTTGCTTAAATAGTCTGCTTAATTACATTCTAAATCACCCAAGGCACTTCAACATTGCTGAAAACCATCAGAAGCTATTGCTGTAATAGTCAAAATTGAAAAGGCAGGTAGAATATTTCTGCATTTCTGCTCTATTTCATCTTTTTTTTTTTTTCCTTTTTTTTTTTTTTTTTGGCTATTATCTTTCCTTGTAAGCTGATGAATGTGGAAGATTCTTGATGGAAGGATCCACATACTTGATCCATGTTGTTGAAGAGGCAGCCACAATTTCACCTTCATCAGGATGTGTTAAGCTTTATTTATTTATTTATTTATTTGATCTAAGTGGCTGCATTTTGAAGGATGAAATGCTGTCCTTCAATATTTGTGCTGTGGGCTGTTTCTGAAATAAATCTTTATCTTAAAACATCTCTCCCTTATAGATGGTACAGAATGTTGGTGGGTAGAAACTATGAGCAGAATTATAGACTTTTTTTTGTTTATAAGGTTACAGTAGTTTCAGTATCTTTGTTTTCCTGCTTTTTGTGGAAGGAATTACAAACTAGGTTGTCAGAAATCAAATAAAATGTTGTCCAGAATTTGCTCTTAAAACTTTTGAAGTTTCTATTTTTTAATTGCAGATAGACTTTTACAGTTAGGTCTGTTATATAGCTCTGTTATTTAAGAGACAGAAAAATCGCAAGTATCAGTAGAAGCAACTTCAGAAGTCACAGTTCACATGTAATGTGAAATGTTCTTTTCCTTGCATTTTAATAGGAAATGTTACCACACCATTGTGGCATAAATAAATCTCAGTTGTTGACTGGAATACATTTCATGACCCCATCTAAGGTATTGCTCAGTAATTTTGAGTATAGTTTCATTTTTTAAAATTACTTGGTAACTGGGTAATCTTTAATTAAACATGAAATCTTTTTCATTTACTTCTTTTTGGATGATCCTATTTATACTATTTTGTTACTTAAGATATTTGGAAAAATGCCAAAGCAACAACAAAAATGTCAACAAAACAGCAAAAAAGTTTTGGGTTTTTTTTTTGTTGTTGTTGTTTTGTCAACAACAAAAAAAGTTTTTGAAAAGAGTAGTCATCATACTTTAAGTGCAAGACGGCTTCCTGCAGAGATTTCCTGTATCCCCCAAAGTAGGCCATTGCTTATTATTCTCTCTCAYAGCATGGATGCAATGTCTCTGACTCCTTTGACTAAGTTGGTTTACTGCCTTGTTAAAAAAAAAATAAAAAAAAAATGAGGGTATTACCCCAGAGTTGCTTTAGGACTGCCTAACAGCGGTGTGGTATAAGAACCATAAGAAAAAAAGCCTGTTGGTACTATTTCAGGGAGAGACACCTAGTGTCCAGTTGCAGGTTAACCTGGAAATAAACTAAGGTTGAGGCTTTTTATTATTGTAATTGTTTATTAAAACAACAACAGCAATAAAACTTAGGCTCAAAATAGCAACCATAAGAGTAAAAAGACAAAATCATGGCTATGTGATTTTTGGGTTTAAGGTCACTTTTTTACTATAGGCAAAATATGGCCAATAGTGCAGGAATCTGTTTTTTCTTTTTAAGAGACATTTAATACTTCAGGTAATAGTGCCTGATGATTAWACAGAGAGGTAGGTTTTTCATGGAGCACCATATAAAGCCAAATAGTAAATCCATAAGTGTATTTGACAAATGACCCCTTTGTTTGGCGTGAAATCATTTTATGTCAAGTGCATGTTTGATAGCAGTTGTATAAACAGATTTGCTTTAACTTGAATTGCTATACCATAATCGCTACCACTAACATTTCGCTTGCTGAGAGAAAAAAGAAAATCCTATGCCATCTGAAAGGTAAAGGAGGAAAGGARAAAGTACTTTGGGATGCAAGGATTTGTTTGGGGTGCTGAAAAGATAAGCCTTTGTTTGCAGGTTGTGCTACCTGTAGCAATGCAAGAACAACAATGTGACATYGGTAGATATTGTAATAGATGCCCATCTCAGTGAGTCATGTACTGCAAGGAATGTTCTTGGATGTTCTCAGATGGCAGGACTGCGCTGAGATAGGTCCTGCCTCTCCTTGAGCTGAGTCTTTCTCCTCAGTATGGACCTGTTTGCTGCTTCTTCATCACTGTCCCTTCTGTCTTTCTTTGCTGAGAGAAGAGATTGTTCTTTGAAGGCTGAGGAAAGTAAACAGAGAATTTAGTGTATGTGATACACATCCTGTTCCACCCACCCTACAAATGTATTAAGTTGTCATGCTGCTCAAAATGTGACAGATGTGTGGGGCTCTGTATTCTGATCTCCTGTTATGCCACTTACTTGTCTCAAGATCAAACAGTATGTTAACATGTAGATTTTAGTCTGTAGCTTTATTTTAATTTAGTCTCTTTTGCATTTGTTCTCTATAAAATAATTATAAGAACAGAAGCAGATGCGTAAAACATGACAGTTTTATTGCTGCTTATTTGTGTTTGCTTTAGGAGCCTATGTGAGGTTTCTAAGGAGAAAATATCAATGAATGTAGAACCATTTCTGTTGTTGGTGTAAAAAGATGGAATTTTAAAATATCATGTTAATTCCCTTACTGAAGGGGGATTACTTGGTGTTTGTTTAGTGTTCAAAGTCTCAAAATTCAGTCCCTATTTTGCTGGATAGGGCTGGCAAATTCGGACATAGAATTAGCCAGGAGTGCCTGGCTAATTCTAAGATGTACAAACATCTCTGTGTCAGGGAAGAGAGAGGTTGGTGCACATCCCTGTGAATCGTTTAAAGGCCTTTCTGTGAATTAAATGGAGTTGGTACTTGTCCAAATAAAGCATATGGTTAGTGCTTAATTTGCAAGTCAGTGTCAAGACTTGCTGTATCTGATGCCACTTAGGAACACATCCAACAGATCTGAGTCTAGGTACACTCATTGCTAATGTAATTCCCCATATCATAACCCAAGCAATATGCAGGCACAGTCTAAATAAGCTGTTTGATAAGTGAGGTAGGTTGTGTCTCAAGACCTCCACAGAAAAGCAGAAGTTTGACTAGGTTCTAGGGGGTATGTTTTACCTTAATGTTGTATGTTCTTTTTAACTCAAAATTCAAACTGGATTACTGTGTTATTTGAAGAATTATTAGGATTTAATATGTGAGCTGGAAGAAAAACATTTTCTGAGATTTTGGTTACATCTGTAAAAAGTAAATATTGAACTTGGATCAAGAAACGGCTTGTAGCTACTGCAGTGCATATTGTAGTTTCTATCAATGCCAAAATGATGCACTAATCCAGTCCTCAGTAAGTATATGCAATTGGAAATGACAATCTCCCTTTGTCTTTTAGTCCTATTTTGCTTTTAGACTATTTCCAAAATACATTTATTAATTCATGTGGTCAGGCGAACACTGCTGCCCACTGTGGTACTGGAAGGGATTTGTAGTAACCCTAAGCTTAACAGACCTCTTCATGGGAGCCCTAAAAACTATGAATGATATCAAAGGACTGGAGAAAACAAGCTTTATGTAACCATTTGTAGGGACCTGGCAGAACTGTGAAAGCATTATAAATACCATATTGATTTTGAAAGAGCTATAAAAAGTTTTTATAGAAAAGATTGTCCTTAARTAAAGACAGGCACTCTTGAATTAGCAGCAGTTAAGATTTTCATACATAGCGATCTGTAGGTGAGAGACTGGAGGGTATAGTGAGGTGTCTGTGCATAAAAATGTGTTCTCTTTGACTTGTATGAAGCAGTAAAATGAAGTAGTAGATCTGCATTCCCAGGAATTAGGTATTCTATAATTGTATGAAAGAGCAGGTTGACAGTCCCTGTGCAGCCCGGCCCACGAGCGCAGCACCGAGGACTGTGCTGGGCTGTGTGGGGCTGGAAGATGCATTTCCCAACTCTGTAATGCCACTGGGATGATGCTGTTCCTAGCTTTTTCTGTGGAAGAGGCCATGGGCCAGGTGAAGCAGCAGACTGGCTGCCAACAACTCCCCGCAGAACACCGTCCTCTAGGGTAAATTAAGCTGTGGTAAATCAAGCTATAGCACACATTAGCAAAGCGGGTGAAATGCAGTTTAAGTTCTTGTTTTGAAACAATGTTTTGCTTTTCAAGGCTGACCTTTTTTTGAAGAAGAGTTTGAAAATATTAAATAGTTTAAGAACAGAGAAAGCAAACATTTCATTATAGARGAGTCTGTGTAAATAAACTTTTTATTTATTTGTAGCCCAGCTTATCTGGATTTCCGCAAAGGTTATTTTTCTTGCGGTATATCATTGACTTTTGTCATCATCAGGGGTACTTGGTCTTATTGCTTCTCAAAATGGAGCTGTTATTCTTCTGTTATTTCAGTCATCACTTCATGTTTAATGTTATCATGGTTTAAGATTTCAAAGTCGCAGCTATGAGGGAATGGTCTTAGCAGTTCATAGGCATTACAGTTTGTTTTGTCTATCCTATATTTATTTGCAACCAAAGACACATTTGGACTTGATTTGTTCTCCTTGGAGAATAGTTCCTATAGCCTCAACTGGCTGTGTGTTAGGTTAGAAATATCATATTGAATTGCATAGTTAGGGGATTTTCAGGGGWTTTTCAGATCTTGCATTCTACTGCTGTGTCCTTAGCAGGGTCTATTTGAATTTCTGATCACTGTGCTATCAAAACWCTACCCCATCTAGTCAGGCTAAAGTAATCAGGTGCACAATCTGTCTCAAGAGGCACGGACTTCCTGACACCAGCACCAGGTTTCAAGGGGAATACTGCAAGATTTAGAGCATTTTCATTTAAAGTGAAATGCTTTGATGCCAGCTGAGTTCTTGCAAGCAACAAGTAGCTGGAGGAAGTAGAAGTTCATTACTTAATACCCCAGGGATGTCTTACTTGAGTTCATGAGACAGGCCATGTGGAAATTCTTGTTCATTCACATGCAGCAGAATTTTTGTCAGGCCTTTTTTGGACACTGAAGAACTCCAGGGTTCCTGGTTCAAGTTACTTTGATAATGCTCCCCAGAAGACTGGAAGAAATACTTGGAAGTCTTCCTAAGGGACTAAAATCTCTTTCCAGATGAGTTGTCCAGGTAACCCTGATCAGCGATGAAGCCAGGTCAAAACTTTATTACTACATATTACTGAGCACTGCCACTTCTCTTGCTCATATTTTTCACTTAGGTGTTACTTAAAATTCCTYCTAGGTTATTAGCAACAGAACATTTCTCCTGTCTGCGCTCCTTTTTCCCCCCTCTGCTGTAGCCACCCAACACTCCAGCTGGGTCCTTGTTGCCTGCAGGGCTAATGCCAAGCCCAGATGACAGATCGCTGCTCAGCCCAGTGATTGTTTAATGATGTCCATGTGGATAGTTCGGTTTTCGCTGCAGTTGTTTGTTAGGATGCAAGTTTTGCTTCCTATGATTATTTTGGGCTTTGCTCAGAAAATGGGAACTCAGGAAGAATCTTGGTTTTGGTAGAGCCCAAACTTGCATCAGAGCTGTACCTTGAGCTTTGCCAGCTCTCCTTCCTAATGGCTGAGAGCCTTGGCCTCTGATCTTGTAACTCCTTGGGCTTCCAAGGCTGAGATATCAGGGCTGCTGTGGAGCCAGGAGCTGGGAAAACCTCTTGGGCCCGTAGCCGTCCATGGTATGGGGAGCGGCGCAAGGCTGGCCGCAGTGACGCTCAGTCTGCACCACTTGCTGTTGAATAACGCAGTCTTGGCTGTCTGAGTTTGAATATCTGAGTCTTGGGTCAGCTTGGAAAAGAGTGTTTTGGATGATCCTAACGGTCCGAAGTGTGTCTAAAAGTTTAATAATAAAACAGGATTTCACCATGCTAATCAAAAACATATCTAAATCCAAATCCTAAGCAAGCTGCAATCTATTAAGACATAATGTTTTTCTTCTTTTGTAAGAAAGAAGTACCAGGAAATTTCACTGTGTAGTCTGAACCCCTTTAAGAAATGTGCATTTTATGTTACTTTTGARGCTGTCTGTCCTTACATGATAGTGTGCTGCTTAGTAGAAGAATGATTTAACAGAATTATAATAGGCAATTGTTCTCCAAGAGACCAACAAGTTTGGTAAGTGTAGCGCAAGCACTTGAAATAGTCTTTGTGCGGATACTGAAACTACTGTAAAAGGAAAGTTTTGTTTGATAATTTTTTTTTTTTTTTTTTTAMTTTGTAGCTTATGTTTACTTTTTCATAGCAGCACGTTCTTAAAACTTTCCAGTGTCTTCTTAGTAGCTTTAAAAGCTTGGCAAAACAATTATGAAGCTTTTTGTAATCACCTTTGATTAGGTTTCTTTATTCTGTTAGTAATAATGCCAGATTTGGAGAGAAAGACCTTTTTACAAATAAAATTAAACTGTAAATTAATCTGTCCCTGTGTTTTATTTAAAATGTCTAAGTAGTGGAGCATTGCTTCTCCCTTGTTTTCCAAGTGTTGAGTGTTAAGTTGTATAATTAATAGAGGTGATCTTCTTATTTTATTTTTTTTTTTTAAGAAATAGAAGTGAGAGTAGTATGGCTCTGTCTTTTTTATTGCTCCTATCAGGTATGTATACACACTGATACACACTCTTAGCCTTTTCCAGGCTGAAGAGTCCCAGTTCTTTCAACTTCTCCTCATATGCAAGATGCACCAAGCTCCTCTTAGCTCCATCTCATTATCCCTTTGCTGAACTTGCTGAAGTCATGTCTGGACATACTGGGAAGGCCAGAACTAGACCCAGCTCTCAAGATGTGATCACACCAGAACTGCACAGAGGGCAAGGATYCCCTCAACTTGCTAGCAATGGTCTTCCTAATACAGCCCATTTGCATATGATAAAATATTTTAACTTAATAGTTAATTTAATTKAAATATTTATTTTACATTCTTATTCTATTACTTTTCATTTGTTAATAATTTACTTAGCTTATATTTTAATAAATTTAATATATTAAAACACAATCATGTAACACTTTCCAAAGTGTTCTGATGTTACTGTGTATTTCACCATATCCAAATAAGACAAATCTACCTTAAATAAAAAGGAAATGTTATTTTCCAGCTGAATTTTCTTGAAATTTGAGATTCACATTTCATTCTTTATTTCAATATGCGATTTGAAATACTGGCTTTGCTTCACGATTAACTTTCTGGTTTCCAGATGATATTATGTTAACATTAATTTTTCAATTGATGATTTGCTGATAAATGAAGTGTATGCAGGTTAAAACATCAAACTTTATTTGAAAGTTTTCAATATTTTTGTTATCACAGTTCATTTTGYAGGAGATTTGGGATTTCCAAATATCCAGTTTGGGTATGTAGGGACTTTCTGACGAGATTGTGGCTCATTGGGGAAAAAAGATTTGAAAGATTGTGAGGTGCTGGAAATGTGTGGTGAGCTCTGCCCTCTTTGAAGATGTGGTGAGCACATGGGTCAAAGTCTTCCTGATATCCAGAAGCTTGGGCTGAACCATCATGATGGACAATCTCTTGAGCTGCTTCCAAATAATCTGTGAATAGGCATCTGCTCTTTGATCTGCAAATCAAAGGTAGCCAGCTGTGAGGGCAACATATGTGTTCCTAGATCCATGAAAGGTGGTGTGCTTTAAATATGCTGGCTGGTGGCTTGTCTTCTGGTCCTCCAGGTGCTTATCCTGCAGGTGCTGTCCTCAGGCTACAAAACCCATGTGCAGCAGTTTAGGTGAAGAATCTAACGATTTGAGCTAGGGACAAATCAGGGATCAAATTCAGTTTGTTTCTGGCTGTTTTTTTCCTTGTAATTTCATTTTTTTAATTTTTTTAGGTCATTTTTTCTTTTTCTAACCTCTCTTGTAACACAAGGAGCTCACAGATCTTACAGATGCTTCAAATGTGATCASTTTACTGTCATGTTAAATGACACACATCAAAGAATGGGAATGGATACTCTTGGACAAAAATTCATTCCACATCTGCTGCGTGTACTTGGTTACCTTCCAAATGTGAAGTGCAAACTGCTTTGGAATGGCTTGTTTTCAGTCTGGTTTATTCTATTTCCTTTCATCCTCGTTCTCAGTGGGACAGTTTACGTGGATTCTCACTTAAAAAGAAAAAACAAACTAAGCAGTGTCAGTACTCAATGTTAGCTATTCCCACTTTACAATATGAAATATGATAAAARCTGTTAGTATTTCTTGCCTGCAGTGGCTCCCGTTGGTCCGTCATGCTCCCTTTTCCCCTCAGCCTCCCTCCTTGAYAAAATGATACTTTAGACTGGGTTGCCATTTGACAGTTTGAGGTAGATGTGATTTGAAGGATGTGATTTGAGCTTACCATCCCATTAACACAGCAATTAAACCTGGAAGATTATCATTTGCTATGTAAATTGTTTAGTTAAATCAAAATACTGGATTTATTGTCACTGCCCTCTTTCCCTAGATTGGAGAGTTCACTGTACTATATTTCTGCCTTGTAGCTTGTCAGATTTGCCCCTGAAACATGGAAGTGCAAGGCAGGATCTTTGTTTCTTTGAGTGTTCTTCGGGCAATTTATGCACTAGGTCCATGAATTTCCTGGAGTAGAGAGCTGCAGATACATTTAGATGGGGACTCTGGTTTCTTTTGGGCCTTCTTGGATGAATTCCCRGAGAGGCTATCTTGCAGAGAAGATGGATTCAGGAGAACTGATTGGTATTCAAGGATCACCTCTTCCAAGCTCAAAAATAGTCCACCACAAAGTGCAAAAAATCAAATAAAGGCAGCAGAAGGCCTGGTGATGAGGGGAGTTTCCTAGAGGAAAGCAAATGTCAGTCCCAGCTTCAAGAAGGGCAAGAAAGAACTGGTGAGCCTTACCTCAATCCCTGGGAAGATGATGAAGCAAATCCTTCTGGATAGCATTTCCAAGCATGTGAAGTAATTAAAAGGTGATTGGGAGTAGTCAGCATAGATTTATGAAGGGGAAGTCACACTTCACCGACCTGACAGCTTTCCACGATGGGCTGGCTGGCTCAGTGGATGAGTAGAGAGAAGTGTTCTCCACACTGTCTTCCATAACATAGATGAACTGATGAAGTAAGGGCTAGGTAAGTRGATAGTTAAGTGGGTTGAACAATGACTGAACTGAAAGGCTGTAGGGCTTGTGGCCAGTGGCAMAAAGCCCAACCCAACTGGGGCCAGTCATCAGAAGTGTRCTCCAGGATTTGATACTGAGGAATAATACCGTTTAACCTCCTTATTAATGTCATGGATGATGGGATAGATCACTCACAGCAAGTATGCACCTAGTCCATGAATTTCCTGAAGTGGGGAGCAGCAGATTAGCTTACTTCGGGAGTAGATTTTGCTCAGCAGTTRCCTGGGACTTGTGGGATAGGAGAACTCTTTTAAGCAATTTCTTTGACTCATACGAGTCACATGCAGTTTCCCTGTGGTGTACTTTCAGCTGGAGCATTAATTAATGTAGTCACTCTTCATGTCACTCTTAGCAATATTGGTGGTATTGCTAATTTCGGTGCAATATTATGTTTAAGTGCATATAGTAGAGAGCTTGGAATTGAAGTCTGTTTCAGCAAACAAATGTGCTGAAATAGAAAGGAAGATCCATCAAGAAAAGGTTAAGATAAAAGAACAAGTACAAGAGAAGGTTAAGAGACTGACAGCCTTTCTAGAATATTTGGTAACTTCAAACATATGGGGAGTTTGACTGTGCTGATTCAAAAGGAAGAAAAGCAGCTTTTATGTCAAGAAACATAAGTAGTACTGTGTCCTGTGTAATCAAAGAAAGCATTATCATGCCTAGTTTAAAGTCAGAAAATAGCATACATGATTATATTCTTTCTCACCTTAAAATATGCCTTGATTTTTTTTACCTCTTAATACAGTAATTTTACTACATGATGTTAAGAAAGTTAGCTAAAGGCATTTTCTCTTCTGTAATTTAATTTTTTAATGCATAGGTGAAGTAGTTTAATAATATTTACAGATAATATTTCATTAACATAGGTCTGTAATTATTGCATGTTTATTATTTTATGCTGTCTAAATATTTTATGTAATTTTTAATGAACCTTTTATATTTATAAATATGCCAACTTAAGTTTCAAATTCTTTAGTTACTAGTAACTGTTCATTGGCCAACTTTGCCACCTAGTGGCTCAATTAAATAGAACAGTTCATTTTCTATTGATTTTGAATGTAACGTTACAGGTACTGATATGTATTTTCTTTGCATTGAATTTTATATAATTTTTGTATTATTATTGAAATAGAAATTTGATTCTCTATTTTTGTTTATAAACTTAATAGATGAGCTACTGAGAGCACAGGGAAGTTTAATATTAGAATTTTTTTTTAATAAAGTAGTCTTCTTGTAATAGAATTTAAAGAAAAAGTCTGAGCCCTTTACTAGTCCTACATAACAGAAAAGATAGAATTGTATGCATTTGTATCTACTGCAGACCACATTTTTTTTAATTTCCTTGTAATATGTGTAAAATGGATCATCCTTCAGTTCTAATCCTTATAAAGTGGAGAAAGGAGTAACATGCATCATCAGTGCTTTTGCTTCTAGCATGCGTTATACACTCTCTTACGATGCTACTAAGGCCATTCTTGGAGTAATAAATGAGGACAAGACTGTATAAGGATTGTTTTCTTCCATCTAATACTGACCTGGAAACAGATGTGGAATCTTAATACAAACCTAAGTTGTAGTGTTGTATGCTATAGTGCCCGTAGTGTAATTTAAATTAAATTAGAATTAAAAYAGAAACTCTACAATAGCTGCTTCCTAAGCATCCCTGTTTCTGGTGCCATGTTCTGTGGTGTGTCCATGCAATGGACAACAGCAGTACAAGTCTATGGATCACTGATGGCTCCTGTAAGCTCTGGACAGGAGTCCAACTGCCATCTCCTCCCTGCACAGGGAAGGCATCCTTGARTATTTGGAGCTAGCTTGTTTGATACTTTTTTACTAAATCCAAAGAGAGAGGTTGAAGGGAAAATAGTTATTTCAGCAGGAAAGAAGCATCTTTATTCATAACGTAGGCATTTAAGATTAGGAGTGATATTTAATGTTGAAGGGTGTTGGGATGATAAGTCACAGAAGGCTGTTTTTTAGTTACGGGTTGTCTCTTCCTTATCTCTTTTAGGTTTCACAGAATAGAACTGTTGTTTTTTGAGTAGCAGAGCTACACGAGCCTGATTTCCTTTTGATTTTATTTTGATTTATGTCCTTTTTTGTCTTTCATATATCCCAATGACACTAGACCCTTCTAGGCACCTGGCAGCATAAATTGTGGCTAATTCAAAGCTGTATGTGTTGTGATTGGGAAAGTAGACACTGGAACAGTAAATGCCCTGGCAGAGCATGTAATGGTTGTTCATACTGCAGACCTTTTCTTGATGGTTTGGTAATTTTCAGAGATTTGGGTGCATTTTATCCAGCTTCCAATTTTTATCAAGGTTGTAGAAATGAAGCATCCTGGAGACTTGGTCTTCTGAGTTTGATTGGAAGAGCTGACAGCTGCAGAATCAATTGAGGTGATAAAAGGGAGGAGGATCTGTTGGGTGAAAGGAAAGATTAGATAGTTATATAAAGCTTCCACAGCAAAAGGTATCATACTTCCTTATCAAAACATGATTTGTAGAACACACCTCCTATAAGGAGCTAACGTAACAAGGACATCTGTTAATATTAACATAGCATTATTCATATTATCAGGTTCAGTACATCAGTTGGAATATGCTGGGTAAATCCAGCAACTACGTGAGCAAGTAAACGTAACAGAAGAAAACAAAGGAGAATTGATGTAAAGTTTTCTTTAATGAGAAAGAAGCAAGTCCTTGATTTGTGTGTTGGAGACTGCAGAGAGAGATGTGGATAGTCTCTGAGATGACTGAACACTAAGGAGAAATGAAGATGAGTAGCTGCAGAGTAGCAATTAAATAAGCATTGTTAATTGGATAGCAAATCATAGAAAATGATTGCCTGTGCAATGGCCCATATAGCCCAGGAGCCTGTCTCCATCTGTGCTTGAAAGAGGTGCTGGTTAGACAGGGTGTGGGAGAGTCTGACCACTTTCTGTGGTCTGTTTTCCTTACCCTTTGACTCCATCTATGGCTATTAGCTTCCTATGTTGTTAAAGGATATAACTAACATATTCTTGTGTTTATGAATCTCTTGTTCCAGAGTTCATTTGTCCACTTTCCTGTCCCCTAGTGTTTGTGGCACTGCCTGTGGCAACACATTTTATAATTTCATGCCCGATATTTTAGGAAGTAATTTATTTTACCCGTTTTAAACTGATCTCCTAGAATGTTTAAAATATGACTGGCTGATCTGAATTCTCTGAAGTATCTATTTGAGAATAAGCAGATCTTTAACTAGGCTAATAGCTTGACAACTTAATGCAGAACAAGATTGATAACTATTYGAGGCCAATTGTACATCTTTGGTGAAATTTTAATATGTTTTAAATCAYGAGCGTGAAAAAAAATATTGGCGTTAGCTTTCTGGAATAACAGGGATTACTTAGAGTGCCTCTTTCAGGTTCAACTGTGATAACAATAACTGTTTACTTATTAAAAGATAATTTTAAAATGATTAACTTATTTTTGCTCAGAAATGATGCATGCAAAGATGATGTAAACTAATTAATAATTAATAAATGTGTTCCAACTAGCAAAAACATCATGGTGATAGAGCACTGTATCAAAATATTTCATATTAAAGGAGCTTTGCTGTGTTTCAGTGTATGCTGAGAAGTAGTTGTCTGCAAATTCAATGGCTTTATTAAAAAATGAATAAAAAATGCAGGAGTACAGCTCCTAAGTACAGCCAGACAGCATGAAGCCCTCTTAATGAAAATGAAGACTCCCAAGCTCTAATATTCTATTCCAGAAGAAAAGGCTGGAAGAGAAGATGACATTTATAACGTTAATAGAAAGTCAACAACATTTGATTCTGGTGGAAGACAGGAAAGTGGGAGCCATAGTTGGCAAAAGCTCATTGCCAATGATTAAATCAGCAGTCTTATTTGAAAATGTTAACTGAATGCAGAAGCCTTGGGCACGTACTGGCATAGTTTTTGTATATTAAAATTAGGTAGATTTTTCCTGGACTATGCAGATTGCATACACATGATGCAATAGGTTATCCATTTGGCATACTGTTCAAATAACAGCTGAATAACAAGAACTTCATTTTACTGTTTCAAACAGTAGAAGAGTTAGTGAACTTCAGCAAAACTAGGTTCTCAGAAAACCCGTAGGAGGTGATTGGGAGTAGTCAGCATAGATTTATGAAGGGGGAGTCACACTTTACTCACCTGACAGCTTCCCATGATAGGCTGGCTGGCTGGCTCAGTGGATGAGTAGAGAGAAGTGTTTTCCACACTGTCTCCCATAACATCCTCATGAAAACATAGATGAATTGATGAAATAAGGGCTAGATAAGTGGGCTGAAGAATGACTGAACTGAAAGGCTGTAGGGCTTGTGGCCAGTGGCACAAAGCCCAACCCAACTGGGGCCAGTCATCAGAAGTGTACTCTRGGAGTTGATACTGAGGAGTAATACCACTTAACCTCTTCATTAATGACATGGATGTTGTGATAGTTCCCTCACAGCAAGTATGCAGAGCTGAGAGGAACAGTTGATATGCAAGATGACTGCTGTCACTCGGGGAGACCTCAGAAGAATGGAGAAATAGGAAGACAGGATTCTTATGATTAAATACTTAAGGCATCTGTCATGTTAATAAAGCCTAAGAGAGCAGGGGCTGTTCAGCCTGGAGAAGAGAAGACTCAAGGGATATCCATATTTATAAACATGTAGTGGAGGAAGTAAAGAAGAGCCAGACTCTTCTCAGTGTTATCCTGTAGCAGGACAAGAGTTAATGGGCACCAATTTAAAACAGGAAGTTCCGTCTAAATRTGAGAGAAACTTTTTCCTTGTGAAGGTGGTTGGACACTGCCGCAGATTACCCAGACAGGCTGTGGAGTGTCCGTCCTTGGACACATTCAGAACTGGACTGGACATGTCTCTAAGTGAGACCAGACTAGACTTTCCCCAGATGTCCCTTCCAACCTTAATGCTTCTGTAATTCCTTGGATAAACTGAAATTATTATTTCATGGAACTTCTCTATGAATAATCCTAAAGCTAGTGTAGGACGCACAGTGAACACAGTGAATTTTCTGTTACTTTTTTTTTTTTTTTTTTTTTTAAATTAATCCAGAAAAAGGTTTGGCAAGGTTTTTACTCTGTCACCTCTTTCACTTGGCATGGATGTGATGCCATTTGAGGTAGCCAGGGCAGCTGTGCCTTGAGTGTGCTGGCACTGAGCGCTCCAAATCCATCTCATTAAATCTGGGCAGTCACTTGATCAGATTATGGAAGGTCTGGCTGGGAGCTTTGGGTGACTGCGAGCTGGCAGCAGCTTTACCCAGATAGTGCTGGTTAGCTGAGGAAGCCAATCAAATGACAACAATATCCTGACAACCYCTTTTCCTTTTCCCACTTGTCAATTTACATAACCTGCGAAATGGAGCACTAGGGGGAATACAAATGGCTCCATCACTCAGTTATCCTCTAGGGGTTCCTTCCTACTTAACCCTTCGTGCAGGCCTGTTCATTAAACTTGAGATAAAAACTTAATTTCTTTCTTCCATACTGCTTTACTTCAGAGAAGCTGCCTCTAAGTGTAGGAAAGTCAGCCTCACTCATAATTTTTAAAACATTTCCAAAGTTTCTCCGTGCTGTTTGCACCTGTGGGTGTATTTACCACTGTTGTGACAGTTTCTTCCTTCTCCACAAATGCCTCTAGCAGCCTTTTCAATGGTGTTTTATATTTCTGTGGTAAGCTCTTTTGTGCAAGTGCTGTCATGTTGCTCTGTGTGGAAAAACAAAATTCTTTGTTGAGAACATGAACCTTGATATTATCTTAAATCTAATTGCTAACTAAAAGTTTATTTCCAAAATGTATATTAAGAAATACAAAATTAGAGAGATTGCTTTGATCATAGAGCTATTTTATAAATGTTAGAAGGCAGACAAAATTGCARTCTCTCATTGGCTTGGTAGTCTGTCTGTTACAAGATTTCCTAATTTTTAGTTGCTGTGGGGTTCGATGTCTGAGTTRAGGTAGCATGGAGTTTTTATTATAGTGAAAACATTAAGTTTTTCTCTGGTTGTAGAGTTCCCCAGAGTCACGTAGTCTCCTTTCCCTCCAAATTAGATTACTGCAGTTTGCCTAAGGACTGAACMTACCCAGAAGGTTCAAGAAGGCTGGTTATAAAATTTACTACCTGATKAATGATCATTGTTTCTTTAAAAGCAATAATCCCTGTTAGAAAGCAAAAATATTGAAATGAGAATGGGGAAGATTATCATTAAGAAAAGGAAATAAAATGCAGTGTTTGTGTTGAAGCAGATCTAATAGAAAACCAGAATATTCTGTGAATGTGCTCCCTGTGTTGTTTATGGTGACTCTGAACAAGTTTATAGAATATGGAATCTTTACCAGAAGATTGGATATGGAAATATTTGTGTCCTCCCAGCTCCCCCAAATTTGCAAATCTTCCTGCCCCCAAAGCACCCTTAAGAAGGAGTCAAGTTAAAGGAAATGATCATTATTATCATTATATTACTTATTTGAGTTCTTTCATCCTGCTAAAGGTAATTCAAACCTGTCTGACTGTTTGATAGGATTTAAGAGAAAGCTAACTTTAAATTTAGGGATATAGATTAAGACAYCTACAGCCACAACTTACTGTTTTTAATAATATTACTGTGATTATAGTTTGGGGTTTCAGAGCATCTGCAGCTGCAGTGCAAAAAGTTATCACCCGTGTCATGGACACTCACGGCTTTGTACCAGATATGCCTCTGGCTTGGAAAGATTGGTCCACCCATTGGTGTACATGGGAGGAATAAGTTTTTAGATGTTTTTTTAAAAAAAAATGAAGCTAATGATGTTAATAGATAGGCATTCAAATATATGCAGTGAGATGCTCAAAGACATAGATGCTTAGCCCTCACTGATTTTTTAAAAGAGATGAAAATTTAACATAAAAAATATATGGCTGAAACAGAAAGAAGATAAGTGACTAAACTGGCACCTTTAGGTGCCTCAATTATGTACCTTTTGTTAGTAATAAACTGGCCTCCTTTTTATTATTAAGCATACTATGTATCCCAGCTTTTAGCAAAATGCTGGTGATGAAAGGGTTAAGTTTGTGCCAGTATTTAAAAAGTGAATCATTAACTCATCTGATGGAGATGTATAGAACCGGAGGCATTTGAGTCTCTTAGGCCACTGCCATAAAGTCCTGAAGGATTTAATTTCCAGCTATAATATACCTATTAGGCCTTTTCAGTACTGGAATATTGAGGCCATCCCAAAAGAGTGATGTCTGCCTGAATGATGAACTGTGTCAGAAACAGGTTAATTCAGCTGGCCTGATGCCAAATGTATCCTCTTAAAGCTTTAAGTGCASTAATTTCTCATGATATTTATATTTCCAAAATCATTATCCATAGATCTCAATTATTTGAGAATTTAATTAGATGTGCCAGTGTTTTAGGTAAAGACAGCTGTTTTTCAAAATTTGAAATTTGCATTTCAAAATCTGAAGTTGCACATGGAGGTTTCGATATTCTCCCAGGTTCTTCTTGTCCCGGTGTCAGCAGCGAGGCCTGGGCCGCTGATGTGCTCCAGGGAAGCAGGTGGAAAGGCCCCTCGGCCGGCCTGCCCTCGGTTCACGTGAAACACGTATTGCCAGAGAAAGCCTCTGCCCGTTCGCAGGGTGGTTCTGCAGTCCTGAGAACCCAGGCTGAATTAAAGTCTAGACTCTGTAATTTTTTAAGGCTAAAGGGAAGYGATAAATAACAAATCACCTCTGTGTGGTAGAGAACAGAGGTAGCATTGCACCGGGGATGCTCTYGCTAGTCCGTGCATCGTGAAGGAAGCTGTAATAGCAGCAGCAGCAGCAGCAATAGCAATAACAACAGCAGCAGCGGCRGCAGCAGCAGCGAGAGACCTTCGGAAAGCCGCAGATTGCAGATTCAGTAACGTCTCTGTCCTTCCCAAGTTCACAATGGTTGGTACAAACCTTATGGCACGTGCAGTGAGAGATGTGTGTGAATATGGGATTTGCTTTGCAGTACCTGGATGCTGAGGAAATAAAGACGTGCCTCTGGGATTTTGGTGGTGGTGGAGTGCTCTTTTTTTCTTTTTTCTCTCTCTCTTTTTTTTTTTTTTTTCCTTACAAAAATCATCTGGAAGAGAAGAGATTGATTTACTCTTATTTACTCAGCGCAAATAAGTTTCATCCGTCTTCAGGATATCGTAAGAGCAGAGCTTGGGAGCTGGAGGGTGACTGCTTTCTCTACCTGTTTCCCTGTACCCGGGGCTGCTAAGTGAGGAGCGATGGACAGTGTCTCAGAGGAGGCAGGAATGACTGAAGCTTGGTGAAACCCTGGCTGCTGTCAGCTGTCCTCTTCATGCAGTGCTGTGGGCTGGTGCACCGACGGCGAGTACGGGTTTCCTATGTAAGTTTTTGACTCTGTTAGAATGATGGTACCTTGTATGTTCAACTACTGGTATATTAGATAGCATGGAATGGCTCATTCAAGTATTTAAATACATAKCCAAATAACCAGTCAGGGCACTGAGCATGTGTACATTGCATTTTTCCAACACAGGGACATAAAGATTGTTTTCACAGGTGYGAATTTTTTGACATCTATTTTCTCAGAATCTGCTCATATCAAGATTGAATCTTATTTAAAAATAACTTTCAGTGCTAAAGAAATGGAAGTCTGACCCTTCTGACTGCTTTGTTTTTAATGTATGAGTATTTTTTTTTTATAATATCTCTGTGTAAAGTGGAGTCATTAGAAGAGGACATCTATACTTACCCATATATGATAACTGAAATGAATCAAGTTTATAAATAATTATGGACTGGCACACAAATTATTTGCAAAACGGGAGGAACATAAAAATGCTTTTGTGAGGTGRTTCTTTTGTAAAAGGGCAGCAGCGCCGTGGCAGAAGTGTGGCCTGATGGTTTGTTTGGTTTGTTTGCTTCCCTGAACAGAGTCTTTCTTTCCTCTGATGTGATAAGACTGCTCTGTATTGCAAAATGGCTGTCTCTAATAAATTCCACAAGGAAGGCTAGTGCCAAAGCTTAAATATTGGTAATGAAAAAGATTGGCTATTAACTGAAATATGTCTGAACGATACTTCGGCTGACGTGATAATCTCCTAAGTAATTCATTTATGTTTTAACATTGCTTTTCTATTCTGCTATTTGGTTGTCAGATAGATGTGATAAGGAACAGGAAGTTCAAGCAATCTGGCTAAGCTGCAAATTGAAATTGCTGAGTGTTTTCAACAGGCAGCTTGTAGCTCATTGCACAAGAAAAGAGCAAATATATCAGGGGAAATAATTCTGGTGTCAGGAGTGTCAGTATGTTTTCTCTGTGTCATAAAAAACTCTTTTACCAAACACTTAAATCATGGTCACAGAACGAGCAAGGTCATAATTGGGTGTCATCTATATCAAAGTTTGTGTAGGGGATGGATAGAATAAGATCTATTAATGACAAAAAACATCTCTGCTTCTTTAGAATATATTGCAGAGATGTAAACAATTAGACTTGTAAGTGTGATGACAGTTGTTTTCCGTGGATAATTTGACTTCAGATATATTTTTTTCTTACTGGTGCAACAGTTGATACTGTTCTGTAAAAGCAGGCAGAAGAAAGGAGATTCTAATTGGATCTTCCTTCCAAGTTAGAGCTTAAGGAGTGCCATATTTTGTATAAACTATGCAAAACCCAATGTGTACTTTATTTCAACCATCAATTCAATATAAAATATATGTGATGCATGTATTTACTTCATATATAATTGCTCACACTTTGATGCAGAAACATAAACATGAATACATTTAAAGCACTTGTTTGTTGGTTGTCTCATGACAGTGTAAATTAGGGTCAGATGAAAATAATAACTCTTTGAGATGCACCTCCCCACCCTTTCTCCTTACTATTGTTATTTACAGTAGAAACAGMCATTGTGAATAATAATATCTAGATAGAAAAACTAAATATTTTCCTGTTTGCAAAGTATGTTTCAGCATCTGCATATGTCAGAGTAATCAGTTATGAATCACTGTGAAATCAGGTTCAGTCCTTGACTACACAGACTGAACTTACTTACAGTCCGCTCTTTTTTGGATGTTTGTGGACAGCCGTGGGGAGAAAGGTGCATATAGTACATGTAAAGTTTTGTGCCTTATTTTGTGAAACGTCTGCACAGGATATTGTGTGATTCTTTAGCACCAGATCTTACTAACTGGGTGYAGAAAGGATGCCCTGTCTTGGTTAGAATAAGTGAATCGAGTATACCCTTTATCTTTTTGGTCYGAAAACCATTACCTGAAAAATGACTGTGTTCTCAAATGACTTAATTACAATGATTTTTTTTTTCTCTTGGTTGAATCCTTGATTATCCAAACCCTTGAATCCAAGCCTTTTATTACTGAGTTTTTGATGCTCCCCATGGCATTGGGCTAATTGGGGTTGTACTGTATGATTCTTTTGGGATGAAAGCACTGAAATTAAAGTGAGCTAGGATATGACCCTTTTTATTAATGTCTAACTCACTGGGGAGAAACATCAGACTTTTATTCTGGATTATTAATTTTTAGTTCTTAAGTGGTCTATCAATCCAGATGGTGAATGATGCAACTTAAAAAAAACCAATTTATTTAATTGGGGTGGGGGGGATTAAGATGATACAGTCTATGCATTTAATAACATGACCAAACAAAAYTGTTGGTTTTGCAACGAATCCGTGTTTAGGACTTATCGTTTAAGTCCTAAAGCCTGTGCAGAATGGGAGTAGGTTCAGTCTCTTTGATTTCAGGGCCAAGGATAGATCACTCACTTATGTGGATTCATATTGTGTCTTTGGAGTAACAGCGTTGTGGAAGGAGGAGAAGATGGAGATGCTCATATTGTTGCACAGCTCCTTTCTGTGTCTTCTGTCTCCATGATTGTAACACCCAGAAAGGTTAGACCTGCACCTGCGTGCAGGCTAAAACTCCAACTTTTGCTCAATTTTGGCTGCTTTGAGTGAAGTCTAGACAATATGGACATTAACAAGATTAAGTTCAGCTTAGGCATCCTCCTCAGGCTTTCCCATTTCTCTGTCTTCCTGTTCTGAAGGTTTCTGTCTGCAGGGTGGGTAATCATGGGTGCGTGAGGGGCTCTGAAATACCTTTAATATTTTGCAGCACAATCTGCAGCTCCTCAAGGCAGAGTGTTTCATGTGTACATCGTGACAAAATGCTGTTTCCTAATTGAGCCTAGAAATTGAGCCATATACAGAACATTTTAATGGCAAAAGCTGAAGATAATTCTGAGCATCTTCACCTTATTCCTAGTCATGTTTGTGAGATGGGGTCATGCTATTTGTCAAATGGCAACTGTGCCTTCCTCCATTGTAACTAGTCCTGAGAAACAGAACTTGCCAACCTGACAGTCTGCTTCTGGGTGGTGACGTCTAGAACACTGGTACTATTTGTGTGTTGTCCCAAATTTTTTTTTTCAGAATTCCCTTTGCCAGCATGTCACAGAACATGTAAGCATGAGGGAACCTGAAATCTGGCTAGTATATTTTAGCTTGAAAACCTTAGTCCAGCTTTTGTCAGGTTCAGCTTTCAGGTAAAGTTATAATCTGACCACATCTTGGYGTGCCACTGTGACCATGGATTCCGAGATGACCATGCCTGACCATGGATTCCAAGATGTTTCTAAAGCCTGCACATTTCTGAATATAGCTATCTGAATATAGCAAAATATAGCTGTGAGCTGCTTGTTTTCCTTTGCTTGAGTGAATGTACATTCTGCACTTCCTATTTAATTTTCAGTGCTGCAAAATATCTGTAAGCCTGGGAAAAGCTGCTTATATGGAAACATAGTAATGGTGGGTAGGAATTTTTTGTCTGTGTGAGGTGAAAGCAATAACTGGTATAGCAGGAGGGTGAATACAGTCTCTCAAAAGGCTCTAAAGATCCGGAACATGGAGTTAACCTAATGCATAATTGGAAACCACYTAAAAGCACGCCAGACTTGGAAATCTAAGCACATGACCACAGAAGGTTAATGATACAGAAAATACTTAGGCTCATTCCTGACTTCTTAGGGTACCAGCATGTGTGCATAGCTCGTGTTTATTGCCAGTCACAGAACTGGGCAGCAAAGAGGAGGTACGTGCAGCGCAGGAAGGCCTCTGATGAACCAGAGAGACAAATCACAGGCTGAAATCCACTGCACATTTAGTGACAGTTTCAAATCTTCAAATTCCTAGAACGCTGCATGTATTACTTATTTTATAGTGATAAACTCATCCTGTTGAGTGCTTGAAATTTAACTCTTTTTTAGAATTATCAAATGACATTTTTGGTCAGCCAAAGGGACCATTCGATGTAGGTTTGAGTCAACATTTTGAAGATTTTTCTCAAATAGCTACTTTGATAAAGCATGGGGAATATGTTTGGAAAGCAAATATAGCAAATATTCATTTCTCTGGGAATGTTTCCTCACAAAGGTCTATTGCATTTATATTATTAAAAACCTTTAAAAAGGCATTCCAAAACAATTTGAAGTTTATTTAGGATTAGCAGTGAAATTTATGGTATGGTTTGCATTGAGTATTTTAGTTTAATTTAATTAAGCAGCTTGGTATGATTCTGTTTCAAGATGCCTCTTTTCTAACGGTGGGGACTGTAATTGGAGAGCCTTGTGCCTGCAGCAGTGAGCAGAAGCCAGACGGCTGGCGTTTTGTGTCTGCAGGATATCTCAGACTTCCTCAGGGAATGCTCTCTTTTTGGTGCTCATAGGTTTGGATTAGGGTTTTGTCTGTTCCTTTTGGTACTGTAATCTTTTCCATCACTTAATCATATTTCTTGCCAGACCATTCATTATCATAGCAAATGGTGCCCTTCTATTTCCTTTGCCCACTGCCTCAGTATCTCTTATCTGCTTGTCCCTTTAAAGCTCCCTTCCCCAGTTTCACTGCTTTTTTTCTCCAGCCCTTCCTTTCAATGGCTTGATGAGCTGAAATCTTGCTTCTTGTTTGCACCTTACTTTTCCTTCATTTGCAACTGGCCTCAACTTTGCCTTTTCCCTTTTCCAAGATTGCACTTACCAAGACTATTTGTGCCCCTTAGCCTACCATACCATTGATCCTAGCATTATATGCATCCATCTTCCTTTCTCCATTGCCCTTTTTGACAAACTTTGTGCACCTTAGAACTGTTTCCAAACAGAAGTTGCATGAAAAGGCATCTGTGAGTGAACTAGGTCGCCTGTTTGGAGGATTTTCCCACTTGATTCTCTGTGTATTGTAGGCAGAAAGCAGATGTTGGGAAGGAKGAAAGAAGGAATAGCTATAGTGTTCTGATAGTGAGACAAAAGTGACATGATTTAGCACGAACACCGTGTAGATGCTGTGGTAGCAGCTGGCTGCACTCAGCTGTCTACACCTTAAGGGACAAGCAAAAACAGGCGGGGACCGTGAAGTGACTGCATTGCCCTTGGTTTTGAGTGCATATGACTGCCATAAAACTGTTAGGAAGCAGTTTGTAACTCTGGATTTGAGGGAAACTCTGTTATAAATTTCTCTATATAAGTRTCAGAAGTCCTCAGGCATTTTTTTCAGTACTCTACTTTTCAAATATTTTACTTGAATAAGAAAACTCAATAAATGGATAAACTGGAATAAACTGCTATAGCAATATTAAAGGCAAAGAACATAAACCAAGAATCTCTCAGTCAGTGTAGAGYAGTGAAAACATGAGCAAACTCTATACATCCTGAATTGAGGGAAATAGTTCCCATTGACCTTCTGTTATCGTGCTACACCTCTTTGAACTGTGTAACTGTTTTAGTTATAATGTAGATAACAGAGTTAATCCGTTCTATTATAGCATCAGTCCTCTCAAGTGAAACATGACTTATTTGTACACTTTTTTTTTTTTTTAATTATATATGTATTTGGTTTTGGTAGACATCGTTTCTTATTTCTGATTTTTGTGGCTGCCTTTAGATATTTGGCTTCCATTTTAATAGCTCTCTTTAAGGAATCAAAATAATACATTTTCTTGTCTTTTTTTTCTTTGAATTCTTTGTTGTTTCTGTTTTCCTTAGATTTTGAATTTGATTAACTAGTAAAAGAACTTTTAAAAAACTCTTAGGTTTAAGAGAATTAAATGGAATATTTTCTCCTCATTGTGCATTCTTAAATAAATTTATATAAGAATGTAGCTGGTAGACAGAATATTGTGACAATGCTTTCTTTCACTTTGTAATTAATATAGTCATTCTTGACTAGCAGATTTAAAATGTTTAAAATTTTAAATCAGAAGCAATATCATAGGTAAATAATCTGAACTAAAGATTTTGTGCATATTATTTCAGCATTTGAACTTTCTGAAACTTTATTTTCAATAAGCTGATCTTAAAAAGGCCACATGTTTTCTGAAACCTATATTATATTCATGTAAATAAGCTTCAAATTTCAAATAAGTCATATACATACAGTAGTGCCTGTTCTCTTATTGAACTATTAGAAATAGTAAGCAGGAATCAGGACTTGTAACCTCTGTTTCCAGATCTGTTAGTGATTCATCCTCTTTCTATGAACAAAGCATGTTAAAAAGGGTTGTGATGAACACCCCTTTGATATAAGTAGATTCCTACTACATCAGTACTAGTATTGTTTTATACAAAACCTGAATAAATCAGTATTTTTTTTTAAGTTTCAGCTAATTTAAGAGACTGCTACTGTTAAATTAAAAACTCAGTCTTCTCATCTGTGCAGTTTTTCTTTTCAATTCACAAGCTTCCTAACCTCTCTATTTCCGCCCCAGCTTTATACACCATGAATTCTGCTCTTCTTGAGTAGTAAAATAGAAATTAATAAATGAAAGGCATTACAACTCACTCTTTTCATATGGGCATATTCCAACTAACTTCTCTCTTCTCCTCTGCTTTCCTTTCTTTGCACTTTGTCATTGCTTCTTTATATTCTTTCCTAACTGATTTTTCGCCTTCAGCATTTTCTTTTTCCTTCTGTTCTTTTGAGCTACACTCTTCTATTTTTTTATTGTCTTGCTCCTGCACTTCCTGACTTCATTTGTGGAGAATAATTTATTATCTGGGCCAATTTTAATGCATTTTTTGATGAGTTTACATTCCATAACAGTTTTATGAAACTGTGAAGTCATGATAAATGAACTGGCTGTCATATAATCCTAATGGAGTCTCCTTATTATCCTGATGAAGGATACCATGTTTAATATCTTTCCTACCAAGTTTATACCGAACCAGAGTAGCAAAGTGGGTGATTACTATCAGAAAACAAAAACAAAAACTTTCAGCCTTGAATTGAAAAGATAGATTTGGTAAAGTGCTAAACATAGCAAGAAATTGTTCTGTTGAACAGAAACTGTTCTGGAAAAGTCTTGAAATGGCTGTGGCACAATTGAAGCTCCACTTGCTGGAGAAATGTTGAAGGAAGAGGAAATTGGTGGTTAGTGAATGAATGAAGAAACAGAGATAGTTATACTAAATGTCAGTAGGCTGGAACAGGACAATCAAGATTATTAAAAGGAGATTAGTTTTTTGCTGGATCCGAAAATAACTGGATGAACCCTTGTTATTTAGGGTATTGATTCATGCCTTTCATGGACAGAAGAGAAAGAAGCTTCTTGCCCCTTGGGAGTCCTTAAAAACTCTGATAGTCAAATCAACAGAAAATAGGGATGCGAGTTGAAGAGATGTTTTAGTTTGCTTTGTTTTCAAAATGTAATTTACACCCCAGTACATAGAGTCATTCCTGCCGCTCTTTTATGTTCTTAGAGTTGCATTACTTTGTCATTCTTTGGAGATGACAGCATTACCAGGGCTGTCAAGGATGTAGATGTCAATAATTGCAGTGATTTTTTGACATTTTCTCTTCTGTTCAGTTAAAACAACCGTGCATTGCCTTAAAAGTCAGTTCGTGTCTCTGTGGCACCAGGCAACAAGATCTTTGTCCCAGACATACTGCATTAATAGAATTTGTGCTTGTTTTTTATTTAAAACTAACTAGTTATCAGAGACGAATAGTTTTTACACACTCTTCCTCTAGATGGAACCACACAGCTGAAATACTGTTTTGTGTAAGAACTGAAGAAAATGCTGAAGCTTAAATGTGCTATGTTCAAATGCATACACGTGATAGAAGTGTAGTAGGTAGCATTAGAGGCATGAGGAGAAAGAAGCAATGCTCTTGGTTTTGTGTTGTTTTGGGAAATAAATATTCTGTTGTGAGGTGTGTGCAAACTTTGTTAAGTTACGGAGTAGTGAATGTTATTATTCTAGGAATATTGCCTTTCTTATTCTTCAGCTGTCAAAATAGAGATACTTCATCCCATCCTTGGTCTCTGTACTTCCTAGTTCACACTTAATAACCAGAGATAGCAATGACAGTTGTTGACCTCCTTTTTATACTCTTTTTATTTATGGGATCATGGACAGAGCRTGGCCTACTGTTGCAGGCATTGATCACAGGCTATTTTCATAATAGAAATATCTTACTTCATTTACTCTTGCCCAGCTTTCTTTTTATTTTTTACAAACACTATTATGCTTTGCTAATGATTTTCCCATATTTTGTGTCTATTTTTTTTTTCCAGCAGCTTGCACATATGCAAGTTCTTTGAGGTTTCTGTGTTGTTACCTGGCTTTGTAATTGGGTTTGTAATAGTTGTATCAGTTTTGGTCCTCAGCAGCTCAGCAGCTAAGGAAGGAAAGGTTTGGCTGTACAGTTCTTATAAGATTGTATCATTTGATTAATGTTATTCAGTTTGTAGGCCATGGGAAACAGGGTAATGTATTACCACGCATTTCATGGAATCTCTACATGACAACAATGCACTTACAACATGATCGCTTACTATACCACTATCATTTTGTCATTGACAAATTATTAATGAAATAACATCACTTTATCATTATAATTTTATTTCATGCTATAGATTTTTAGAAAAAAAAATCTATTTAGCAGTAATGTCATCAGTGCTATTGCTTTATTTGGGCTTTTCAAGCACCTTGTGAAACAATATACCTGAGGAGTGCMAGTATCCGTATGTCCATATATTGGATGAACTCAGCTACAAAAGTCCAAATGCTGGCCTAGAAATAAGCTTAATCTGGGCTGTAGAATAATGGAACAGTTCAAATGGGAAGAATTAGAGAATAAAGATAAATTTAGAAAGGATGCCGAACAGAAGAATTCAGCAGACCTTGAAGAAGAATATGATGCCTAGAGAAACTAAATGGAAAAGGGTCAAGCATATGGAAGCTTTCTACGCAAGAAGTGGTTGTTATGGTCTTGTGCACCACAGAGGTTTATATTATTGTGTCTACATAAAATGGACACTCATTAAAAATATATGTATCTATGTGTAATTCATACATATATGTGTAATATATAGCATGCTATGCATATAGTATACTAAAGTAGTACAGAATTCCGTATTTCTACAAATTTTAAATACACTATGTAGTAGTCTTCAGTTAATGTCTTACAGATTTCTTTGAAGGGAGTTGTTGAGAATCATCTTTCAAGCTCATTGTCACCCAAAGTCATTAAATATTGCCATGTCTCATATGCTGAGTCAGCAGTGTGCTACCATCCCTTAATACCATCCATAGGCTTTCTAATAATCAGTAATTAAACAGTAATTTAATATTTGGCTATTTTTAGTAACAATCTATACCTGTGTAGATTACAATCATTAAATTTAGGAGAAGACACAGTGAATCACCAAAAGATTGAAGAAAGGAAAAAATGTTATCCTTGTCTGAGGCAAAGGAGTGTGCATTAAGCCAGTGCATCAGATCAGGCCTGGTCTGAGAAGGAGGCATTTTATCTCTGAGGAAATGAAGTGTTTATTTTGCTAAAGAAGTATGACCGGGCAGTTTTGTAAATTAGGAGAAAATAAATTGTCTTAGGGACAAATGAAGGTCCCTGTTCTCAGGGAGGGGGACTTCAAAGCTCAGCTTGATATTAAAAAGACTAAGTGCTTCACTAAAAGGACGTGCAGCCTGAGGGAGCAGATGCAGAAAGAGGGAAAGTGCAGTAGGAGGACAGGAAAGTCCACAGAGAGTTTTCTGGAGGAGAAAGGGTAAAAAGCCTTTGTGAACCAATCTTAGTATAAGTAGATTGTCTTTCACTTTCTTCCCTTTTGTTCTCATAAGCATTTTTGTGTTGCCTAGCTTGAAATTTGTACATAAATTTTATTTTCTTTTTACTCTTAATCCTTCTTGTGTTACAATTAGAGGGTGACTGGATTATAAATCATATCTTACCCAAGAATATACAAAGGCAATGTTCAATGCGTATAGTGGGAGATTTTAAGGAATACCYTGTTTGTCCAGTGCATCTCACCTGCTAGCTGCAAGTAAAGTGCATGTGGGCCATGGAAGAAACGCAGGGAGGCAGGTGAGTCCCTGCTACATGTCCAGGTCTCCAGTGGGCGATGAGCCACCCCGTCGTGCACCAGAGGACCAACAGGTCTCCAATGAGTTCGTCCCAAACATATTAAAGCTACTGAATATTCTCTCTTGCTCTATTTTATGTTCAGTTTTCAAATTGCTTTGAATTAGGGTTAAGGAGCTGCTTTGTTTCTAAGCACTCCACTTGCTCCTTTTGTGTTTATCCTTTTACAGAAACTGTTGAAGGACTGGAGACTGAACTGAATCTCAGACATGAAAAGCAATTAGTTTTTATTTAAAAGAGAAAAATTAAGAGGGGCAAAAACAGAGAAGATGAAAAATCCTTCCAGAAATAGAGATATTTACCTCTGGTATAGGCTGAGATCCCATAGGTATTTTTTGTTCTTTTAGCTCTCTTAAATCACTCGTGATGAAGCTTTGCCTGTATCCAAAGGAAATCTTTCTGCCCTTATGTGCAAAGTTTGGTCACAATAACTAGTGTTACTCTTTCTCTAAAACACCAAACAGAAATGTTTTCTATCTCCTTCAAGAAATGACATGATTTTGTGTCAACAGAAAATCTTGTTTTTCTAAATTACTGTAAAAGTACCAAGGGAATAGTGTAGATGTTTATACTAGGAGGGTCATATATTTTCTCGAAGAAATGCCTTTAGATACAGAAAATGTCTGATTGATGACACAGAAAAGCCATTTTATGATTATTACAGTGAAAAAAAGTTCAAGAACTTAAGAATAGTTCAACCAGCTGTAAATAAAAGTTTTGTAAAACTGCCAAGGTCAGTGAGACCCAAAGCACTTTGCTGATTAGATGACGGTCACATGTTAATGTGCCTGCTGATTGCTTTTAACTTCTGCACTCCCATATTTCAAAACTGAAATCATGCTAAACAAGGACAAATTAGGCCACCAAATAAAGCTTTCTCTTTGCAATCTGTATTTTGTCTGTGCAGTTTGCATTTACCCTGCAACTGTATTCTTCTTAGAGCCTGAGGAGCACCCCAAGTGTGAGAACTAGGAATGGATTTGGAAGCCACCTTTGTGTCACTTTGCCATCACATTTTAATGTGAATTCCAGATGTAGAAGGTGGCTTTTGCCTTTTTTTTTTTTTTTTTTTGGTTAAGTGATTACTTTTTGGGTCCTTGATTCAATTTAGACGATCATACAGAACATTCTTAATATAAGATTTAATATAGGCAA
>NW_020455455.1:3906621-3960943 GCF_003342845.1 Nothoprocta perdicaria
TCACATTTTAATGTGAATTCCAGATGTAGAAGGTGCTTTTGCCTTTTTTTTTTTTTTTTTTTTGGGTAATTGATTACTTTTTGGGTCCTTGATTCAATTTAGCAAATCATAAAGAACATTCTTAATATAAGATTTAATATAGGCAATTGATTTATGCAAGCAAAGATAAAACTTTACTTTATCCTTGGTCAATGAATGAGAAAAACAGGACACAGGAAAAAATGACTTGTAGGAAACCTTTTCTTTCTGGAATTAAAGAGCTGTTTATCTGGGATTATTAAGTACAAAGTGTCAATTAGTCACAAGTCAGGAAGATAAAGTCTTCTGTCCAAGACCAGCCAATAAGAGGAATTTAAGGCCTATTAGAGGAAATGGAGTGTTGCTTCCCAAAGATAGGTTCATGTAGCAAGCTACTGAACCTGGAATATTCCCGTTGTCCCATTTCGGGTCATTCAGGTAGGAGGTTGGTGACAATCCAGCCAGCAGGGACATTGGTACTTACTGAAAAGTAGATGTGCTCTTTGGGCCTTCCTTGTGCAAGGACAAAACAAACAACTTTAGACACAAGTTTTTCTAAATTTTAAGTTATATTGCAGTTCCTGTGTAATATATAATAATTCTTGCTGAGGTAGAGATGTTTGTGTTATATTACTGCTCTGTTGTTCTTCTCGTACTTTTCCTGTTCCCAAAATTTCTGAGCATCTCTCTGCTATGTGCTATTTCCAACTGCTTTCATCYATCAAATCAAGAGATGCACACCTTCAGCTATCTCTACTAGTAGAATATTTAATTTGGAGCATAAAAAATGGCATAATTTATGGCCCTTTTGCAATACAATGCTTTTAATTAAATTGGGGTGTGTCTGGCAGTCCAAGAGTATAATAAATGCATGTAATATATAAATAGTGTGTGGACACACTGAACTTGATGACTAAGTGCATTTAATTTTTTTTTAAGAAAAAAAAGATTAATTTCTATATATTTGCCTCAGAACTTGTCTTACATATGTTATCTACAAAGAAAACATAAGCCTGTGAGGTATTTTCTGTTCATCTTTTGAACTAGCAGATCATACTGTCTGTCTTGTATGTAGATGAAAAATCCCAGGAAGCAGAGATCCAGCTACATCATACAATTTACTGTGTGGGAGATACAGATATGCACAATAGTCCATAAAGGATGTATCTACCAGTATCTCTGTAAACATACAGACCACAAGATGGCAAATAATTCAGAGCATTTTTAGGTTCTTGCTTCACAATGTGCTTCTTGTCCCCAAGGAAGAAGCTAACATAGTAGAGCAGATTCTGATTTTTATTATTTTTTCACAGATGAGTGAATTGATTACAATGCAATATTATGTGAGATTAATGTTTCTTTAAGACACAGTTTTTGTAGTGATTTCAGGTGCTCTCGCTCTAAATGCCATCATCCATATGTTGCTGATTGGTCTTGAAATGCTTTAAAATGTTGTGTAAYAGCGGAGAAAAGAAACATCAATGGTAGGAAGGCTGTCATTTGAAACAGGATTGTCTGCTGTATCTGGTAGCAGAAATTGGTGAAATTCAACATTCTGTCTTTTTAAAACTTGGAAATGGGTAACTGACAGTTTTATTGTCTCACTTATTGCTATAACCTAGATTATTTGTCTTTTTGATCAATAAAAGAGATGGCCACAGGACAACAGTATTGTTTTTGTGGGTCTATTTAATTAGTATTAGAAGTAATTCTGAATTTAAAATGTTTCTGTTTCCCCAGGCACCTGCATGTTCTTTCATAGCTTTGCTTGTGCTTATACAATGTTCCACTTGCTTTGTTATATAAAATATTGCAAATGAGTCATCTTAGTTTTCATTTTTTGTTCTAAAGTAACTGTTCGAGTAGTCACAAGACAAATAATAGAAAAATAGAGTAATATTGAAGTCATCGTGCCAGTAAATAATAAATAAGGATATTGCCCAACTATTTAAATGAATGAATGCAGTGAAGAGCATTTATTTAGCTGAATGAGAGATGTATATAATTGAGTTCATATAGTAATGTACTCAGTGTACTTTCCACCCTTCTGTATGTAAGAATTAAACAAAACTTTCAGCCTTGTAGAATAAAACAATTGCACCATAGGTTAAGAAATGTATCAGTTATTACTTGGAGTGCATTTATTTCTTTCACAGAAGCCACTGGCTTACCAGTGATTATTGATTGATGCTTTCTGTTTTTCCTTCGTAATCTCAAACTTAATTTAGTGATGCTTACCAAATATTGAATCTATCTTTCTAAATATTCCTCAGTACTTCCATTATTAATTACATGCARTGAACTGAAATACCATTAAAATGTTACATTTGAGTTCTCTTTGGACAGAAGCGTGTCACTACTTTTCTACCTTTTGTGAATATGCAATGTTGACGTTACAGTATCCTATAAAGCATCATGTAGAAACTTGTAAAAATSAGATTTTTTTCATTTCTTTAAGACATCTTTTTCTTTTTTGCATTTCTGTGTTACTGAGTTACTTGCTCTTTGTGCTGCTGAGTAAGCAATATGACAAAATAAATTTGTGATCCTACTTACCTTAAAAGTAAACTACTGGGAAACAGATCCAGATATCATTAGTTTCTAAAGAATTTCTTCCTGTTCTGGGAAACATCATCCCTGAGTTAACTGCAGTTTCTCAGGTAATGTATTTTGAAAATGTGAACGATGATTATATACCCCTAAAACAATTGATGAAGAATATTGTTTAAATTGAAGTTGGAGTTGTCTTGAGTTCTGGGTGATTTCTTTGTGTTGCATTTAGGGGGGTTCTCATTATTATAAAGCTACCTTGTTTTTTCCCCTTTTGCTGTAGACAAATACTATGGTAGCCTTCCCAGCTTGCATCCTAATTCCTCCTTTCATCCCATAGACGTCAAGTCTGAAGTTAGGTAACTTGGAAGTTTTCTATGACCAATGTCTTAATTCCAGAAAAGTATTTTTTTAGAATTAGGTTAGTAGAAAATTGATTTTCCTGTCTTAAACTTTAAGAAGCTGCTTCTTGGCTAAGTCTAGAGCTACGAGTGCAGTTTCAACTGTGTCAGGGATGTCTGCATTGGCTGAGGCACATCTGTCACTGTCCTTGTCAGAARTGTGTGCACTTAGCCTGGCTGTGACTGGGAGAGCTCTGTGGCCACAGCTGCTGTGGTGGACTGCATGGAGCTGGGATTTGAGGTGAGGACAAGCAGAAAGATGCAACTGTGAGTCATCCAAAGTRAGGGAGGAAGTGAGCACCAGGATGCAAACTGCAGGGCACTGGTGGCAGAGGGACAACTCTGAGTGCAGACCAGGAGAAGGCCAGACCCTGGGAGGCTACGTGGGGCTGCGTGGAGCAAAGGTAGCCCAACCATCCTCTAGGAACAGCGAACTGAGGAAGGAGCATGGAGTGAGGAAGAAAAATGGAATGAGGATAAAGAAGGGCTGCAAGGTTAAGGGATAAAAAGAGGTCATCCTTTCAGATAGGACAGAGTCATGGACTTTTGTAACTGTTTGAGAAAAATTCCCTTCCCRAGCAGGGATGGAAACCAGGTGAAACCGAAATAGAAAACTATTTCTGAGATGTCATCAGTTTTTGATACTAGTGAGAAAAAGAGCATGTGCTTTTTTTTAAGGACTGGCCTGTGTGGAGAAGAACAGTAACAGTTTTGCAGCTCATGTCACAGGGTCCTGGATTAGGCATAGATATGTGAGCATTTCTTTAATGACCCTCCCTAAGTGCTGCAATATTCCATTATGTTCATCTAATAGCTTCACAAAATTTAATGTGAAGATTTACAGCATTTCTTTACAAGGTAATATCATTGTTTCTGTTTTATAACTAGAGGGCTGAAATATTAATTTAAAAGTGTCTACGTTTTTTAAGAAGACTCTGCCCTCATACTTCTGAAAATGTAGGATTTTATAACATTAATATGTTTCAAATAAAGCCTTGAATTGACTGCAGTTGTGAGCACATTATGATGAAGCTTGCTGTGATCAAGTTCATTCTGTGCATAACCCTCTTCTAGGGGTGGTAGATTTTTTGATAAAACCTAGAAATTCAGAAGCCAAAGCTGCTGCAGTGATGTTGAGGAATCAGTTACCTGAAATCTGGCATATCCTAGAATTGTTTGTATACACTATAATATAGTCTTGGAAGGCCAAAAATTGTGGTGTTCTTCTATGTGATGAAATTAGAACTCAAGACGGATGATGTTCAGAAATAAAATTTTCTTGGAGTGGTACATCTCACTTTGTTACTGAAGTTGGAGCTTGTTAAGTGAACGTGGGATGAGCTCACTGGAARAGAGGCAGTATCAGGCAGGTAAAACTGGATTTATTGCTTGCTTGGATCTTGGCAAGGTCAAATATTTCACTCAAGTCAGAGGTTCCAATGATCCTCTGCATATTCCTTGTCGTAATGTTTGAAATTCCCGGACATAAAGCAACACTGTGATAGGCAAAACTCCTGAATATGCAATACAGTGATCTCCACAAAAGGGATGCTCTCAGTACTGTAGGATGGTAAGTTCTCAGAAGAACGAGCCTAGAAGCATCTCAGACTAGAATCCTTAGTATTTGAGTTCAACATATCAAATAAGAATAATAGCAAGTATCTTTTGTCACTAGTGTGTTGTGAAAATATGATGCTCATCAAATATTCTTATTAAAGATTGGAGAATTATTGGTAGTGTGGGGACTTTACAGGAGGGGCAAGCTCACAAAGGTGCTAATATATGCTGAAAATGAGTGGAAAAATACATCATTTATGTATGTAATAGTTGTTTATTATTGTCMATCAGGGGAGGACCTTCTGTTTTCTGCAATGAGATTAATGTTGTCTGGAAAAATCCTGTAATCAAACATTACAGTGAAATTCATACRTGCAACCAGACTGATTTATGGATTTTTGAGTCTTGTGAGATATGAATTTTTAACCTTCAGAATCTGTTAATTTGATACTCTCTGCAGTAGGACTCTGTAATGCCTTTTACTGGCAGTAAATTAGCAACTTAATATGAAAATGGATATTTCTAAATACTTTTGTATTCAATAATAAACACAGTCCATTTTACTTGAGTATAGATCTGGCAGACCATAAGCTGAAATTCTGTTAACAGATTAAATATTACATCAACTCAGAAAAATGAGAAAACTCAAATATCAGTTGTTTTTCAGTATGATTGTGTGAGATGTAGTTTATATTTAGAAGCAATGTGTATAGGGTCAGATCTGATCAGTTGTTTTGTCTGTGTGACCCCAGCGATTGCAGTGTGTGTAAAGTGGGCCTTTATAGTGAGTACCGTTCTGTCTGTGCAAGCATTCAGAATGCAGACACAACATTCAGCATGCTGAGAAGTTCCCTTGTTTTTAGCTTTTTAATTTATTTGCAGGTACTGAACAGAACTGAAATYATAAATAAATACTTTCATATACTTTCTGTCATTTTCCTTCCAGAAATATATATATAAAACCTTATAACATACATGTATTTGATTATTCTATGATCAGAATCAAATAAAGGGAATTATAAATATATAAAGGATATAATAATATATAAMAAATTTGTAAGAATTCTGTTGCCGTATCTGCGTATGTTACATATGTATAGAGCTGTGCATGCATACTATAAATACAGTATGTAAAGGATGTTTTGTTACCATAAAAAAGACTTGTCAGCAGCAGCTTCATGCTATTCATAAAATKATATATGAGGTGAAACAATTAATTAATCTGACACAAGTAATTTAAAATATATTTTATCTGCACAGCTATTCACTAATGAGGAGCACATAATAGAATATAAATGTTTCAGTAGAAATGAATGYATAAAAATACTGTAGTCTTCAGCTGTATTGAAATAAAATCCCATGCACTTAAGAATATGCCTCCAGTAGGACAAAAGTATAACTTGAAAAGCTTTTTTTCATCATTACGGGTCAATGATGAAAGTAAAGCAGTTCCAATCAATGCACAGTGCTGAAGTGTCCAAGATTGGCTTCTAGTTGATTCTCACCAGACAATTTGAGTAGCTGCCTTTGTTCTACAGCATTTTATGCCTTGAAGACTATTGCTTGTGCATTGCCATCTGTGGCTAATGAATTTTGCTTGGCATTTTTTCCTTTCTTCTCTCTCTTTTTTTTTAAGTGAGGGGAGACTTCATTTCATCATCTTAATTAACTGCTGTCTCAAAGAATTTTTCTATTTTGCTTTTTGGTACCATTTTAAAAAATTGCTATGTCCTTTTTAGCACAATTAATGTAATCAATGTAATATTTTCAGTGAGAAGGACGTTTTCAGCTAAAACTGATCAAGAAGTATGTCCTTTCATTTATTTCAATCATCTCTCCCACATCAGATAGTTGAATTGTCTTTCTCTTGACAAGGCAACAGCTTGTCCAGATAGTGCAATACCATCCTGCAGGAACTATACAAATCCTTGCGTGTCCCTGTGCATCTGGTAACCATGTACATCATGGGAGATTGGGTAGTGATTCTGCGATCAGTATAAATTAAAAAAAGAGCTAATAAGTACCTTTGATATGTGGTTTTTCTAAATGTGAATCCAAGAAGAATGTGCCTCACTGGTGAAAATCAATGACAAAGTTTTAAGGTTGAGTAAAATTATACTATTTGCCACCTAAAAAAAAAATAGAATATTTTGGAGAGATTTTCTGTATCCTTAATGTATCAAAATAGGTAAGGGTCTGCATATGCCTGTACATGCGTCTTTAAATTATTCTACCTGTTTATGTGAAATTGGATTATTATTTATGTATATACTCAGGAAAATACACGTTACTTTTCTGCCTATTGTACTCAGAATGAACACTTTCTAGAGTTCCTTGTAAAAAAAGGAAAGGGATATGCTATCATCTTGGAAAGACCTTAGTCATAACTTAGTACCCCCAAACAATTCACCAGCCATGCCTAAATTTAATTTTGAGGATCTTGCAGTCACTGCATTTATATCAATACCATAAATGCTGTGGTGTGAAGTGACAGATGATACTTCAAACATAATCTAGGTCTGTATAAAAAGCAGATAATAATAATATTATTTAACGAGTCCTAGAAAAATGGTATGTTTTAGGACAAACTGCATCTGTGTAACGCATTCAAGGTGTTTGTCACTGGGACTTCAATGAAAAAAAAATTATTCCGTCTTTTGACTATTTGCCTTACATATTCTGTTTCAGCAGTCTTTCAGATTTTATTTTCTTCTTTTCAAGTTCTCCATACCACAGCTTTATGATGGCACTATAATTTTATAATACTACCTTTTTTTTACTTAATGGCCTGAACTGGTACTTAAATGACTGGAAATATGTTTAAATATCGTTCAACAAGGCCACTCTTTCACACATTTAATGAGATACTTTTGAAACTTGAATTATAACATTATATATAGTGTGTAAGATGATTAACTGTCTAGATCAAGGCAGTAAGAGTCTGTGGTTTTTAGCTTCGGGAAGGATGATGGGTTTTATACTCCCTGTGCTTCGAAGCCATGTAATTACTTTTGCCCTGTATCCATATTTGAGTAGAAATCATCAGGTTCTCATAAGTTTCGAGTTACACGATAGGTCTCTGGTACAGTTTGCTTTCCAATGAATCGCTGAAGCCCTGGGTTCATCTTCCACCTGGAGGCAGAGCGAAGCATCCTACTCTGCAGCCATATGGGTATTGAAAAGAGGAGCTTTTCCCCTCCTTTTCAAAGGCAGTGCCTTTCGGGCTTGTTTTACTGCAATATTTCTCTTGGACTGTTCCAAACGCGCCGGCGTCGGGCGCGGAAGCACAAACGCTTTGCGAATGGTCGCRGCCGGCTTGCCGAGCGAGAAGGCAGAGGTCTTCCTGTATAATCCGATTTCAATCAACTCACTCTAATCACTACTGATAGTTGCAAAATTTAGCCCGGATCCGCTGGGGTAAGCTAGATTGACAGGAGGCAAAAGCGAAGGGACAGGAGGGCAGTGAAGCAAAGGGGCGGGCGCCGGGGCCGCGGTTCCCAGCCCGGGCTCGCCGGCCCTGTGGCCACCCRGCCACCGCGTGGGGGCTGCAACAGGTGCCCCCGCCACAGCACGGCCTCGCTGCCCGCCCTCGCCGCCTGCATTATTTATGGACACCGAGATCCTCATTCTTCTCGCTGCCCGGAAGATCCCGGCGTCGTGAAATATTCAGGCAGAGCCGGGCTTACGTGACGCCGCCGCCGAGGGCAGGTCACTGCGAGCAGCGTGCGTAATCGCGGGTAAGCCGCGGCCTCCAAGCTCTTGTCAGAGCCTGGTGAGCACTCGGGCGCTGCGTCTCTCCTAGGGAGGACTTCTGCATTCCACAATTCTAACTTCTGCGGGAGAAGGGCCAACTTTGGGTTTCATGGATGTGCGGGCGTACGGTCCGCTGCTGCTGACCACCTGCCTTCCACACGGCTTGGTCTCCGTTTGACGGGATTGCCCGGCAGGAAGGAAGATGACTTTCTGTATTGTTACTTGACCGCATGCTCAGCGAGCCTGCGGTGCCCGCGCTCAGGGACTCCCGCCGTTGGGGTGACCAAGCCACCTGGACGACCCTCCGTCCCACCTCCCATGCTGGTGGGGCTGTGCTTGCTCGTCTCAGCCTTGCATGTTGCCATGCTAAAAACACCCAAGGGTAAAAATGTGTCCTGGGTAAGTACAAAACAGTCTTTCTAGAGTTTCTAAAATCCTTACATGTATAAATATGCATAGATAGACCTAGATATAGATGTACCTGTATATAAAGGTCAAAATTTATATATAGGGAGGTGCAAGATAGATTTAAAAGTGGGAAGTGCAAACAAATGTAGTAACTGTTGCAATAATCCCTAAGAATTAAGAATACTAGCAAAATGTAGTTATGGGTATAGATATATTTTGAAGAAGCTATGTTTGGAAACTTTAAAATGGTACTTTTTTAATTACTTGTTTGATTAGGATCCAYACTATCATCTGTTCTAATGAAGTGTGAGTGCTGCTACTTTTAAATCAGCTGCGAGACCCGCGTGGCTTTCAGGATGCAAGGTCTGGACCTAAGAGGTTCAAAGATGGTTTTGATCAATTACTTTAATTAATTACACATTCATTTATGTTTTGTATAGCTCAATGATTTGTAACTGTAGGTATTCTTACRCGTAATATGATCTGTGTCTTCAAACAATATTAAAAAAAATCCTAGGAGTTGATTCCAAATAAGTAGTAGTAAATTGTAATAATTTGTAGTATATTGTAGTAAATTTCTAGTCTATATTGTAGTAAATTTTCGTATGCAATGAGATTAAGGACTATATGTTCATTTATTTTTTATTATTTTCCTTCATTTTTACTAAGTTAATACGTTGCTGTTTCTTCCTTACGCATTATTTTTGTGTCAGGTATCAGGAGTCCCTCTTGGGTACTAAAGTAACCCTGAAATATAAATCCAGAGTAAGTAACAATGACCTTTCCTAACCCTAATCACATATGATTATATAATACTGTTGGCACACAGTCTGTTCTGCAGAATATCAAGCTCTGGTTCCTCGCAGAAACCTGCACATGTCGACAACTGTTCAGTAGATGGCTTTAGGGCTTCTTCAGAAAGCTCACTGGGTTTCTAATCTTGTGCMAACTGTGTTGCCCATAGCCATATTACCTTGTCTACAGTGCTGGGATTATTCAGGAATAGATGCGAAATGGAGTGTCTCTCCTTTTCTGTGACCTCTCAGCGATTAATTTCTATGATAACGTGTTCAGTGTCAGGTATTTATGTTTTAACGTGCCTTTATGAAACAGGCTAAATTGTATATAATCCTGGTTGATGGATATTCCGCAATTCAGATAGTGAGGCATAAAAGTGCAAACATACACAGTATGTTCTACTTGTAACTTCATTCTGTAACTTAGGTTTGCAGTTGTGATTATCTCCTGGTTTTTTAGGTGTTTAAAATATGTCTTTCTGATCATTAGATTAGAACTCTCCAAAGTTTTGCATGACAGAATAAAATAAATAAGACATTCCCACCTCATGCTTCARTTGCCAATTTTTGTACAAAAGGCAACAAAAAAGAAATGTATGCAATCAAGAAAATACTAAATCTTCAGTACTTAATTCAATGATTGATATGAAATTTACGATCACGTCTGTAATAAAAGTTGCAAACATTAATAACCTTTGTTTCTAAAATTCTAGCTATACATGTGAAATTAAGCTATGAACTAACTTAGAAAAATCTAGTGTGAAAAGCTTCCCCCTATGTAGTTGTGATTGTGTGTTTAAAGAAAGAAATATATGCAGCATCCAAGCCACTTTAGCTTTTGGGATGACTTCCAGTTTATGTAACATTTTTTCCCTTCAGAAATAAATAAATAAGACTGGAGAGGTTATTTACAAGATTTTCTATCTTAAATTAATGCTAGAATACACTTAATTCAAAATTATGGTTATGACTTGATATTTGTTGGAGGCACAGAAAGCTAAGGGAAGCAATTCATAATTCTGTGAGAAGAGAAAGTTGCTTTATGTAACTCGGTTCACCTCCTTCTGTATGCACATTCCCTGGGGGCTTTTTTTTTTGTTTGTTGTTTTTATCACATCATCCATTTTTTGCAATGCAGAATAGAAAATATTCATTGCTAAGAGACAGAAGTATCTTATTTCCGTAGTAAGTATTAGAATAATTTTATGACAAGTATTTTATATAAGAATAAATTCACAAAAGCTATTACACTAAAGACACTAAAGATGATGAAAACAGGTGGTCTGATTTTTTCAAAACATAGCAATTTTATTTTTTGTACTCTTTCATATTACCCTGTAGTGAGGCACAAGGGCATTTTACAGAATTGAATGTTTGGTCAAAGCATCACTTGGTTAAAATCCCAACAAATGAAGAATACTTTCAACTCCCTGAAAAGCTGGGATTTTGCTCCCTGAAAGTTTTACCCGTTTTGTTATTTGATCTTTATTTCTTGTGTATCTGTTCAGTGGAAATGTGAGGGCCTAAGACTGAGTCAYGAGTATAAAAGAACTTTGGCTACAATCCAGCAAAGCACTTAAACATCTGCTGAAATTACAGCATTATTTCTCTCCTGCTTAAAACTTAAGCCTGTGATCGAGTGCTGTGCTGATTCAGGGTGTTTGCTAAATTTATGTTATTCTGTAATTAAAGTTGGCATTTGGTTCTTGTGCCTTTACACTACAAATCCTTAAGGACAGAAACCATGCTATCCTTGTATGTTATTGTATAAATGATTACTATGTCTACAATTCAGGTTTCCCCTCTAGAGGTTCAAACTGTCTACCTGGGTACCTTTCCCTGTGAAAAAAGCCCTGCTTGCCACAGTGTTTAAGAGCTAGACARTTTCTGGGACCTTTGCCAAAATTCTCTGATGTCTGACAGAGCCCTGACTGATGRGAGGACCATCACCTTGGGAATCACAAGGCTGAGAAATGAATTTCTCAGTCTTTCAAGAGCTCAGGAATTGACAATTTCGTAGTGGTTTGTTTCTTCCCCAGTAGCCCTTCGGATGCAGCTCGATAGAGCTGCCAGGCTTTGCTATCAGCACTCAGGTTTCTGCAGCCCCGTCTTGCAGCCGTGGCTTGGCATGTGCAGTCATGAAGAAAGCTGCAGTCGCTGCTGCACGTGCCTTACAGCTTTTTATTTAGTGCATTAAACAGCCTTGGAGGAATTGTGATGGCTTCAGTTTTAAATCACGTACAGAATATTTTCACTTACACCTCTCAAGGCTGCTGGTGCTGCCACATGTGAATGTTTTTGAAGGTCACTGTGAAGAACTGAGGGTGACCTAGGCACAGTGACTGTAAARTACATTTGTCATCTAATGTGTTGATTTGTTTATATTTGATTTGCAAAATGCAAGTTAAGTACTTTTGTTGAGTTGAATCCTGTTGACTTTAATTTCATTTTTATTATCCAAAATAAGTAATATTATTGTTTGTTTATTAAATATATCTGAGCAATCCTGTCTCTGAGCTCTGTGACAAGTGTAGGTAGGACCTACGCCCACGGAGAAGCTGGGGGTTTACAGTCTTGGAACAACATAAAATGTAGGTCTGCTATGTGGTGGATTTTTTTAACTATGTTTATCTGAGGAGTAGATGATTAGGAAGAACTGAGCTTAAAGAAACTTTTAAATTCTAAGTAAGTATCGTGCTCTTCAAAATATTGTTCCATCACTAATAATGAAGCTTCCTGATGCTTTCTGTAAAATATGTCACCATTCTGTAATAGTGGCCTGTGATGAGGAGCAAACCTTTATCTATTCTATGAAAGACATTCAATTTTATTTATGTTGGTGTGATTTGTGAGAGTACCAGATAACAGCTTTTTTTTTTTTTTTTTTTTTCCCCCTTTTTTTCCTACCCAAACGTCCTCTGGCCTTTGGAGCGCTGCTGGAGGGCTGCAAACCTTGACTCAGTGCCAAGCCAACCTACTGAGCAGAAAGGTCATTGAGCCAGAGAAACCCAAAAATAAATTCTAGCTGTTTAGCTGAAAGCTGTGGAGCCTCCTGCAATGCTCTGTTGTCAGTAGTTGTAGATCATGGTACTAATTACAAAAAAAAAAAAAAAAAAAGAAAGAAATTGTCTGCCTCTTTGTTAGAGTAACTCTTCCTCCATGAAAGATAGCTTTGGGTGGGTGGGAAATTTATTGAGTTGCTCTCACCCTAAGTATGATGCTGGGTATGTTTGAAACACAGTATGTTTCTGCTTTTATTAATATTTAAATTCAGTTGTTATTATCAGTATTACCACTTTTCTTGACTGCAAAGTATCCATTATCTGTGTCCTCTTACTTATTATTGCTCCTTGTTACACACTTCATATCAATCAATTTCAAAGGAGCAGAATTTACAGAGGAGGAAACCTGACTTTTATGTAATTAACTAAATTACAATTCCTGATGCATTCTGTGAGCTAATAAAAGCAAATGGTATTTCTGTTTCTCTTTATTACATAAGAATGTATATGTCAGTATTGAAATGGTACAGGAAGTGGGGAATCGAGGAAGGATTGGACAGAGATACTGAAATGCATGTGAGCACATGAAATGTGCCCGTGTTTCAGGAGTGAATGGGRTACCTCTGGAAAATGTAAAGAATAGAAATTCAGTTATATTGTTTTGGAAACTCCTGAAATACAGAGCACCTGGAAAAAATAAAAAGATCAGGATTGAGTGATTGAAGAAAGAACAAATAGATAAAATGACAAAGAGAAAAAAGGAATATAAAGACAAAGGCACATAGAGGYACAGGAGGTTGCTTCAAGATGTTATTGACAGAATCTAGGCAAGGATCTGATGGAAGGTCTGATATGGAGGTGCTGATTGCAACTACATATCTGTGGATTTAAAGATCTGTACATACCATATCAGTGGTAGTCTAGTSGCATGAGAAGCAATTGATTACTGAGCTCTTGCTTGTCAAGCTTTTCTTCCTTTGAAAAATCAGGATTATGGACATCTAAAATGTTGATAAAACTGAAACAGAAGGAAACTGAAAGTTTCCTTCCAGTAAATTYAACAGAGTTTTCATTTGGAATTGTCTTGGCATGACCTAATGTGCGCTAATGTGATAGTTCATTCCGTCCAATAATCAGGGAATAAAAGGACACTCATTTGCTTACTTTTCAGTTTTTGTCCTGTCCCTGGTATTCTACTGGAGACAACTCCTAGCATTCTCCGSTGATGCATAGAGCAAAATTCCCCTACAGAGGTGTGATTAGGTGTTTGGCTGTGTCTGCAGGCAGGACAGATTTTTCATATTAATAGAGCCAGGTTTGAATTCTCTCCATCCTTTAATGCAAAACTGTGGGAAAGCTCCTGGAGCTCCTGTTGTTGCACAGAACTGACAGGTGCAGAACAGAAAGCTCAGGAGATTTGAAGTGCTATGAAACAAGAGGCAGAAAACTTAGTTGTATTTTACTCTCTTCTCTCATATATTTTTTTGGCTATTTATCAGTGTAATTCCCACTGATTTTAGTTAGAGCTATATGCATAATCTGATTAGCARAAAGGTCATCATAACATGGAGAACTTTGATTAGCCCACTGTAAGCTAGAAGRCTTGGTTGACTTGAGATTTCCAAAAGCTTTGCCTTGAGTCAGTGGAACCAGGATTCCGAGCACTTCCATACAGCCCGTTGTGGCAACAAGTCCTGCACTGCTGGTGGTTACTGTGCAGAGCACCAGTCTGTATGGGCAAGGCTGTGATCTGCACTCTGCTAGTAGAGGGACTGTGGTCTGGACCTGAGKTACACTTTCCTGTAGATAAAACAGTGTAACCAAGGCAGATTGCTGTATCTCTGTAAATAAGCGGTCACAATTTTCAAATAAATTTTAGAAATTGTGTATTTTAAAATATGAAGCTACTGTTACTGTTAGCATTTCTGTGTGTATGSTGCTGAGATCTTACCTACCAGGCAGCATTCCCAAAGAGACTGCAGAACATATTAGGTTAAAAGTAGAAAGTTATAATTGACTGACTTCATCTAGTAATGAGCAGTTAACTTTCCTGGAGCCCAGCCCTTTTTCTTAATACCATGTAATAACATACCTACAACATTTGTCGTAGATATGTAATTGCTATTTAAATCTCGGAGGACKTTTATAACCATGCAGAAGTGGAGAGGAAAGAGGCATGTGCTTTTAAGATGAAGTAATTGCTCTGTTTTCGAAATAAAGAGGTACTGAAAAGGCACAAAAGGTTACCAGCAGAACCCCGTCACAATCAATTTGAATTGCTTTGAACTGCCTTGACTAAGAAAAACTTTAAAAGACCTTCAGTTTATTCTAGGATGGAGGAGAGCATGGGAATAAAATGTATACTTGGCTTTGAAGGTAATGTTGTCTGAGGTGCAATAGAAGGGAAGTTACAGAAACATTCATGGTTAAAAGTAAATTACGCCTGTTTTTGCCAGGGGTATTTGTAATGACCCTTGACATTAAAATCTGGATGCAGGCAGTGTGTTCTCTTGCATTAGTAATTTCTATTATCATGTTCCYTTTTCTCTCTTAGTGCTTTGTCACTGCTAAAATAAAAGAATCTTGGCAATCTAAATTTGAAATATTATTTTGAGCTATTTGAATTGTAAAGGATAAAGCTGAGTGAAGTCTGTCTGTTACTTAAATTCATGACCAATTGCCAGATACATCTTGCATTTCTGGAGGCAGAAGTGGGCCCAGAGTGTTTAAAGTCTAAATGGTTTATTTTTTCCACTCATGCATGACAAATTTAAACATGTTACTGCATAAGCATTTATGAGTTATTCACTCAAATCATCAGAGCATTAATGGAAAAATTATTCCTAAAAATATGATAGCAGAGGGATAGAGAAAGAGGGAGAAGGAAAAGGGTACTGGACATTTAGGGCYGAGAACAGACTGTAACACTAGGAATTCTATAAATATTACAGAAGATTGGAATTAACTCTTTCATATTTGATTAATGTTGTATATGATAAATAGTGTGCTGTCCTGAATACGCTAGCTCTCCATCATAAGGTCATAAGACTGTATGGATTCATCTTGCTAATTCCTAAATCTTTGTGGTCTTCACAGTTGCTGAATTTCAGTGGGAATTCTGTGTTTGTGTATGGGATGGGTGATGTCCTACAGTTAATGTACATCCTCAGATTGCATTATCCTTTAATTATACAAAAAACACACATTCAGTTACAGATGCTCRTGCAAAATACAAAGAAATGTTTTCATGTTTGAGTCAAAAAGTTTTGACTTTTGAAAATCAGAATTTCATAGAAACTTAGTAATGTATTCTTAGTCTTTTCTGTTTCTGTATTTGTTTATTTCTTGCTATTTATACTGATTTACAAAAAGATTTTTAACTATTTTTTATACTTTATACTGAAAACATTGAAAAATCCAGTTTTGTTACATAACCTCTTCTTGAAGATAAGTAAGCATACTAGATGGAGTTATTTTAAGTGTTTAGACCAATCTGAATGTAACATTGTGCACCCAAAACAATATGTATTTATACTATTTCTTTATGGTAAAAAAAAACCCTAGAAGATGAAAACTAGCATGATAATAAGTTAGCATAACCACATTTRAATGATAGTCAGGAATATACGTAGGTAGGTAAGACAAAGTGTTTATTTGTTGCCTTTTTTTTTGTTGTTGTTGTTGCCTTACAAAGCAGTGTAATCATCTTGGACATGAGTGATTACAAAGGATCAATGCAATGGACTCAGGCATCCCCAAGGGGAGACCCTAAGATATATATCATTAGGGCTTTTATCAGATGATGGGATGTTTCTCTCTCAAACAGGATTCACTTTTGTTGAGCACAAATTTAAATTAAAATGCTTTAATACTGACAGTGTATTAGGGATTGCAAATAATTTTCCATGAACAAAAATCAGTAGTACACATCAAAATATTTCAAAAATAGTAGAAAAGTATAAATGCAGCTAGAAAAGCTCTAGTTTTCAAGAATTCAAAAGTACAGATCTTTGCTTGAAGGTCTGCATACCTCACAGTGGAGTGTCCTAAAGAACTAGCTTTATGTCTGACTTCCACCTTCTCTTGTTATTTCCTTCAGTGTTTGTTGGCTCCAGTATCTGGCTACTGTATGTTTGGTTGCATATTGAATTGACATCATATTTCCTGGACAGATGCACTGCCTCATTTCTGCAAGTCCTTGGTCACATTGCAGGGCAATTCCTATTCCCTTTGGCCACTGCCACATTATAGAACCTGGTTCTTGAATGCCAGATATTTATAACCAACTGTGAGAATTTTGAAGTGTATTTAATTTGATAAACTTTAAAAAGCACTTTGGTTATTGTAATAATGACTTGTTATCTTCAGAATTGTTAGAAAATAATACTGTGAAAGTGCTTTAAAYGGAATGTCTTATTTTGTGGATGTTCAGCATTTCAAGCCAATATCAGATTCTTAAAATTTGATTTATTTTATTGCAGGGTTTATCTGTTTTTTTTTGTTTGTTTGTTTGTTTGTTGTGTTTCTTCCTGGTTCACCACTGGAAGACTTGCTTCCAATTTGAAACCKACCCCATGGCAAAGACTGTATTGCACTACTTTTTAAGGATATAGCCCSCCTTGGGCTTTCTGGTCACTTTGAGGTTTTACTGTCACATTTCTGTTGTTGGGTAAAAATTTTGTATACACTGTAGGAGAAAAAGGCTCAGAGTGAAATGCGTAAGTGCATAAAGAATGAAATACATACAGTCCTGAGCATTCTCATTTCTCATTTCTTTTTATTTTATATTATTATTTTAATACTCTTTAAATAATATTAAATATTTCATCTGGAAATAATACCAGGGCACATTTTGAGAGAGATATATTTTTAAAGTATATGATCTCTCTTAGAAGAGAGGACGCTGTTATAAGAAGTGGAAGGCAACTGTATTGGTACTTTGAGCATGCTAATATGCAAAATCTTTACTTTTTCTTAACATTACTGCATTTTTCTATCTAGTTTTCTATCTTTAAATTCCAAGTAGTTGAATTTTCTATCTTAGTCTTTCTTTAAGTAAAGAACATTTAGCAGTCCCTGAAGTTAAACTTCCTCTCTGGGGCTACAAGGATGTCACAGATATTTGTGGGGGGAAATTAAATTCCACAAGCACAAATGGAATTGGGAAATCACGTAATGTTAAACTGTTGATAGTTACCTCTCTCTGTTTCTCATTAAAAGRTGTGGATGAGATACGACATCTTCTGACAAACTGCTTCCCCTTCATAAAYCATCATCTCAATCTTGTCCTAAAGCTATTCTTGCTTATCTGTGAAAATGGGATGTCACTAGAGTGTCTCAGCATAATGCAAATTATGGCCCTTTTGGATTGTCAAAAAATTAGAGCAGTGCTTTGATTCAGAGAGATGAATATGCAGCAGGATCACCAGAGGACAGCCTCAAAACTTAAGAATTCCAGGCTTGTTGTGACTGTAACCTTGATTTGCAGCTTCAGTAATTTGTCACATACCATGACATGTTTCTGTCAAATGAGAGAACTAATTTTTTTGGTGAGAGTTTCTTTGATCATTTAGGAAATAGCGTGGTTTCTTCTAACTTTTGCTAGTTTCTATTATGAGCAAATCTGGATTAGGTTTATGATTTACTTTGTTTCTGAATACCATCAAAACAGGAACACATAAGTATTTTGCACATAGGTGTGCCTATGAGGGAATACAGTACTTAGAAGGCCTAAGTACATGGAGATATTTCAAGGTGTCAGTAACAACTGATAGAGCATAAGAGCTGAGGAGGCAAATAATAACTAAAAACAAAGGACTTCAATTTTCTTTTGCTATGACATATTTTTAGGAGCTGATTTTTCCAGAGGAATAAAGAAATCACCCTAAACCTCTGAAAACTCATAAATTATATTCTCTCAGTAAGAGTAAATAGAAGAACTAAGGTCAAAATTTTTCAGCTATTAAAAAGGTATTAATGTAATATTTCTTTATTTCTAGTATGCCTATAATTGGTTTCATTAAGGTAATTTTCGTTTCAATGTCTTTGTCAGGCTTTTTTCATTTTTACACTAGAATATTTCTTGGTAATGCAGAGACTTACGTGAAGCGCTTTCCCCACTGTAAGCAGTAATGAAAGGCACTATATGCCAGCTCCTTCAGTGCTGACAATTGGGCTCTTGCAAGGTCACTGTCAAAAACTCATAAGCTTAATTAAGTCCTCTTGCAAGCTTTGCAAGGAAGAGCAAGTTGCAAAGTGCCCGATTGCCAGAAATTGCGGAGTGTTCCTCGCGCTATCGCCAGCCGCGCTGCAGGAGGGAGGACAGGCTGGGACAGGGCTGCGCCCTTTAGTTCCTGGCAAAATGACACAGAGATAAAGCAAAAGCTCCTAAGTGACTTCCCCCCTTTCTTCTGAACAAACTGTACGGTCAAGTATCCTTCCAAACGTCATCCGCTTTGTCACACGTTCAAGTTGCCCGATAAGGGTAAGATGTTATCACGAGATGTTTATTAAAAGTAAGTTTATTGTTTTAACATTTATTGGCGTGCTGTGTAACAGCCCTAGGGAGATGGTAGAGATGATTATACTGGATTTCTGATAAGTGAAAATAAAATCAGTTATACCACTTTTTTTCTACATTGTCATCCAGGTAGATACTTGTCTCTTTCCAACTGCATTTGATACTGAGGAGGATGAGATTGAATACATGGACTATTGGCCATGTTTTTCTCAGTAAATTTTCAGGTGATCATCTGTTTACATTCATGGACTACCGCTTTTTAGACCAAATCCCCCAAATGCCCTGCATTTTAAGGAGGAACGGGAAGCTTATTTTACAGCAGCAGTGTTGGTGAGGCAGGGAGAAGCCCCTGAGGCCTGAGGTGCCAAGCGTGGCTGTGGCCAGGCCGCACGCAGGTGTCAGAGCTGGTGCCCCAGGGAGCAGAGCAAGACATCCGCAGTGAAGCTGCTGCTGCTTTTTAGTCTCCCTGGAGGCAACCGGGTGGTTGCTGCCTTTTCTGCAGGCCACCTCTCACTGCCCTTGCACACCTACAAGCTGCCTCTTTTCCCCCACCATCTTCTTCCACTGCTGCTGCCCCAGACAGCCCTGGCCGCCCAACTTGCTGCCCCACGGCTGCCCTCATCCCCCTCCCAGATCAGCAGCTTCCCTACTCCATTTTCCACCCTGGTTCCAGCCTTGCCACGTTTGTATCCAGTTTGGGTATTTCTGAGGGTGCTGCCTATTTAATCTCAGCCTTGAGTCCTGCTGCCACGAGGCTACTTAGGCACGAAGTTACCCCGTGCTCAGGCAGAAAGGCTCCAGTCAMGGGGTGCAGGAAAGCTCCTCCTAGCAGGGGAGCCTCTACACAGCCAGCGAGAAAACTAAGTCATGCTGTGAGCAAGAAAAAATGTGCTGAGYGATCAGATCCAGGTGAGGTGGGTTTTCATTCACGCTGTTTTGAGGAGGGCTCCAAACACTTATCAAGAAATGGCTACCTGTTTTTTTTGTTTGTTTGTTTGAAGTTTAGCCAGAGTTAATCCTCAGGAAATTTCTGCTTTTAAAGAWGATCTGAAAGCCAGAGCTGAGTGTTAAAGCAGTGTCTTGAACAGCAGATAGGCAGCTGACTGTGTGTGACTGAGTGGAGGGAGGGAGAGGAAAGAGGTGGATTTTAAATCACAGCCATTATCTGTACGGTTTCCTCAATGACCCTCAATTTGAAGGTGATCATTATAAGAGACTTTTGTAAATGACCTGAATAAAAAAGTAGCTGGTTTGCATCTTCTTTGAAAATGAGTCTGCAATCACGAAGACCTTAAAAATATGCACATTGCCTCATTTAAAAATAAGTAAATAAAACCACTAAAGCCTAAATCCAAAAACATATTTACAAGTTGACAGTATTAGACTAGTTCATGGTAATAAGAAGTAAGGACTTTTCTTTTACAGCTAATGCTTCCAGCTACCTCCTGTAACTTTTTCCCTAGGTTTACTGTTGCTAAGGGACTTGGAATCCTTTGAGAAATGTGGCATGTTCCCACACTAATGGAAAATACTGTGTTCTCGTAGTATGGAGTTTTCGAGGAAGTCCTTGTGTTGGTAGTTACATCAGGAGTCATGAATGTTTTGGCTCTGGGAACTGGTGTTCTCCTAGTGACGATGTAAACTCTTCCTTGTAAATATTGCGTATTTAAGGGAAAGGAATGAAAAAGCTCTTCAGCAACAACCCAAACATTCCAGATAAGTTAATTTTAATGTGCTGTGATGTCTTTGAACTGCAACTCTTCTGCAAGCACCAGTAGCTGATTTATTGTTGATAGATTGTACCATGCTAATGATTTACCAGTGGGTTTTGGCAGTGTGTTATAATATTCATATAGCAATCGTATAGTTACATTGATAGGTGGTTAGCTGTCACACAGCATTGGTATCACATTTCTAAAAAGAAGGTGTGTGAAACAGAGCTGTCTCTTGATGTTTTATGRCCAAATTGTAATAAAATATGAAAAAGAAGGGAGGTTTTATAGTACAGATAATACATAGGAGAAGACGAATATTAAAAATTACAATAATGTAGTGCTTTTGTAAAAGAAATATTTCTGAAGAATGTTATATTTTGTTGCCTTACTGTCATTAAGGAGACATCTGTTAACATTGCAGTTTGAGTTGAAACTTCCAAAAAAATTGCCAAATTCCACAGTTGATGAAGACCTTTAGATAATTTCTCATTTCCATACAGGAAAAACTGCCTTAATGTTTCTCTCTGAAAAAAATAGACCTGGAATGTAGGAATGTACACATAGTTTTCTACTCAGCACATGCATTCTTACAGGATTTAGTTTGTATGAGTTTGTCTGATTCATGGGAGGATGGAAAAGCTGTTTTCTGCTTAACACGGAAGAGAAGTTGTTTGTTTAATGAAACTGTGGAAGAACTGAAGGGATAGGCCAGAAAACTCAGGCCTCACCCACAGGGTGACATGCAGAAATGCTGAAATCCCTGCTATTTTATCCTAACCTGGTTTAAATCTGATATGAGGTAGTTAGGGTTTGGCAAATCAAGGAGCCACAGTGATGATTAAGAGACTGGAGCATCTCTCATATGAGGAGAGACTGAGAGAGCTGAGAGGCTGAAAGAGCTGGAATTGTTTAGCCTGGAGAAGAGGAGACTCTGAGGGGTCTTGTCAATGCATATATATAAGCATATATATATGCATAAAATATATATATATATACACACACACACCAGGTAGGGGAAATAAGGAGACTGATGACAGGACAAGAGGCAATGAGCACAAGCTGGAATACAGCAAATTTCCCCTGAACACAAGAGAAGGCTTTTTTACTGTGAGGGTGCTCAGGTACAGCACAGGTTGCCCAGAGAGGCTGTGGTGTCTCCTTCCTTGGAGACACTTWCAAGCCAATTGGATGTGGTCTTTGCAGAACTGGTCAGTTCTCTGACTAAATAGGTGCCAATACTTTCTCCCTACTGCCAAATTCTGCTTTCTGTTTCTGAGGTTTTTTTCATTTCCATGAATAAGGGTAATTGTTTTACAACTATAACCCGACAAATACTTTTTGCAAAACAAAGCAAATGTATATTCTTCGTGGAAATTTTCATTGTGTGTAAGATGGGGGAGTAGACCATTCTTCAGTTGACCTGCAGGTAAACTCTCTGGGCTATCAGCCCATCTTCCAGGTTTGGGGATTCTGGGGGGGGGGTAGTTTTAGCCCGTGGTGGGTTCCCTGATGTGGGTGCTCCTGAGAACATGCTGGGAAAGATCGTCCAGCCATGCAGTTTGCTGYAGGCTGGTCCAACGCAGCTTCCGGATTGAGAAGCCCTTTGACTTTGAGTATACTTGAATAGGAAAGAGTGAAAGATGTATTTTCTTGCCCATTTCTGTTGAGCTAGAAGAGAGATGTGAGAAAGAACTTGAGTGAAACCTGTTTAAGTTTCACTTTTTTTTTTTTTTTTGTCATAAAGACAACCTATTAACAAGAGCTGTATTTTAAGCCCACACTGCTTCCTAGCAACAGACCATTTACTGTACTGTGGGCTTAAAATGTATTAAATAATTTTAGCTTTCCTCCTTTAACCTCTGTGGATTACGCTAATGCCTCAAGGCTCTTTTCCTGTGCCCTGCTATATATCTTCCGGTACAAACCAGTAAACTACAGTCAAAGCCATATTGGGCTTAACCCCAAGTACTGTTTAAACTCTTTTTAGCATGAGGGTGATGGCATAGCTTCTGCTACCTTTCTCCTAAGCAACTAGCTAAGTAAATATTTAGAAACTCGAGAGACTGCTATGCAAAAACTGCCCTGATTTATTCCTTCAATATTAAAAAGAAATAGCCAAGTCATTTTAACAGCTGTAAAAAAAAATGCTAAAATTGGCATGGGAGGTGGGTAACCTCTAAGTCTAATAATTTTGTAACATTTTTACTTACATCCATGGGGTATAGAGTAGTATATGTTGCTGATTAGCTTTCTTTTATGACTATTGCTTTTAGAATTCTTTTTGGAACAACACTGATTTATCTTCTAATCCTAAATATTTATGACTGAATGTCTTAAATTCCACTTWGTGGAAGATTTTGATTTTCACATTCTTGGTACAGTGCTGCTTCATAGATCTTCTTCAGTGAGCATTTTTGATTTCTACTTATAACCAATATGAATGTCGTGCTGAAGGCAAGTAAGAAACCTGTCTGCCTGAGCAGCTTMCTGTCTAAATAAAGCCTGTACAGTTTAAAGAGGACACTTTGCCTGAACTATTTCAGTGGTCTAGACCTACAAGGAGGCAAAGATTGAACAAGTCATTTTCTTCCTTTGACTTTCCAAGTGTTGATTAAATCTCTCAGATAAGGAAGCTGCCTTTCCATCATGACGCTGTAGTCACTTCGACAAGTGCAAAAAAAAAAAAAAGAAACTTCTGCCTACAAATTGCATGCATTTTGAGTCGATAGAATTGGCTACACAAATAACCACAAAAAGCCGAATTCTAGTAAATTGAGGCTGATGATGGCCATTCATTCTGGAGTTCTGAAGATATCTTATCATTGAATTGTAGACTATTTGAAAAATTTTAGAAGTTCTACATGCTAAAATTCTAACAGTATTTTGAAATGATTCACATTTTTATCAAGATTTAAAAAAAAAATTTAAAAAATATTTTTAAAAACTTATTTCTAATTAAAAGAAATAGCTATTAATTTAGTCTTTTGAAATATAAGTTGTATTCGGAACTGAAGCTCAGGTAAAGATCTCTTGAAATTCAGGATTTTAAACCTTTTGGTGTCTCMTTTTCTTTTCTAGAAAAAATGTATTTATGAGAGACAGCATCTTCACATGAAGGAGCCTGCTGACTGATTATCTTAATCCATATAAGCTTTTGATTCTACTTTTTTTTTTCCTTTTAAAAAAAAAAAATCCTTTTTTCTTTTTTTTTTTTTTCTAAGCTAAGTGTTTTTCCACTATTCTTGGAAGTTATAACCTTTTTCCTTTTCCCTGTTAGAATTTATGGCATTTTCYTTGCCTCTTAAAATGTGAAGTAAAGGTCTTTGGGCCAATTTTGTTGTCATTTATGCATGGGTAAAGCAAACCACAGCTGTCAAGTTTTGTGCATGCCATGTGTGATGTTTATGCAAATTGCTGAACTTACTTTGCATGCTTATCATTATTTTGCATATAACCAAGCACTTCCATTTGAAAAGCAAAGGACTTGGTGCAATTGAAAAATGTCTTTTCACCAAGGTTAGTGAAATCTTTTATTTATGTGCGGGACAAGCATAAAAAGTAAATGTGCCATCCTATGGTCATGTTGCAGTTCTTGTCTAGTAGGAATAAAAGGGATATAGGAATAAAAGGGATATTTCTGTGGTCTTTCTTTGCTGCAGGTGTTTTCCAGCTTTTCTGTTTGGTACATTAATTAATGCTAACTGTGGTGCAGCGTGGAAGCCGAGTCGGAAATCTAACCATTTCTTTCACGGTGACTCTATGACTCCAGTCAGGCAGAAGTGAGATATGTTTTATTGTTGCTGAGATATGGACAAAAATAATTAAAGTGTTCRTGACCCAGTGAATTATCCAAGCCCAGATAAGTGCAAGTTTCTGACAAGGGATCATACCTATTTACTCATACAGTCTTAATCCTGATGTTTCCTGAATCAGAAAGCAGTTTTTAAAAACAATTTTTTTTTAAACCCTTGGGTGATCCATTTTTAACCCTGCATTTCAGTTAGAGTAAATGGAAATTCTGTTACATTTTGTCTTTGTGTCTAGTTCTTTTACATCGTTAAATCCTATTTCAGGGGCTTGCTCCTGCTTGTGTGCTCTGTAGCTCTCTGTCAGATAAAGCCTGGCAGGGAACCAAGARGGATGAATCCTGGCATCTCAGGTTAGGAGCTGAGCTCTTTTTTCCCAGGAATCAGGCAGTTCTTTCCCTTGAGAAAATTGAATTTAAGGGACRTGAGGGAAAGAGCTTTCAGGGCCAAAATTCGGTGTTTGGCCTCTGTCTTCTTTCCAGTTCCTTTTCTCAATCTGCTGCTTTCACGGTGTTCATGAGCATGCCATGCTTTAGTAAAGTAAAGTAAAATCACCAAATACATTTCATAATAGGCCTGCTGAAATGAAGTGTCTGTGTTAATATGGCATTAGGCTGTAGAACCTGCCTGTAAAAATGGGTTTGGAATGTCTARAGTAATTTTTTTCAGATTCTAAATTTTCAGAGAGGGCTGTTTCAATTGTGCAGTTTTTTACATGCTTCAAAAATCTGAACTATGCCTTCACAAGCAGCAGACTGGGCTAGCCCACACACTGTGCAGAAACTCTCCAGAGCTTCTTACTGGAAGGATGTCAGGAGATGCCAAATCAGCTCATTAATCTACTATTTACTTCTGTTTAGAAAAATTGTACCGTGAAGTGAGTTGATGTTACTGGCAGCTCTTAATGTTTTTATCCTTCCATATTTTGCATTGTCCTAGTTTCAAGATGAATTTCTASTGAGATTATAGTAAAAACATGTCCTTTTAATTCTTTTAGTAAATCTAAATAGATCTCTCCGAATCCTACATAAAAGCAAAAATAAAGTAGTTGAACTATAATCCAAGGATGCAACACCATCTTGAGTTTCTCTGAAAAGTAGCCTGCCCTATTTCACCAAAACAACTTTCTTTTAAAGACCATTCCTTGCTCTGCTTTGAACTTTTGTTCGATTTTTGTTTGGTTGGTTTGTTATTTCAGCTGCCCACAACCTTTACTGATGCTGAGCCCTGACGTTTTAAAGATTTTGTTGATCTTCAGCAATGTTTTTAGTTGCCTGCAGTATCTCATGGTACAACATGGGCARTTGACAGTCAGGGAACTTGCCCCACTTTTCAACAGCTGCCTGGTAGATCGTGTGGTGATGGGCACAGCAAAAGTCTCTCAGAGCTGCAGTGTCAGGGATACTCCTTGTGTTCATTGTTGTTTTGTGGTTCTTCATTTCCAAGATTGTGTTGTGCTTAACGTGGCAGAACTTAATTATGTGGTACAATGGAATGCAGTTACTGAGACAAATTTAATTTTTTTTTTTTTGGTATATGTGAAATAATTGAGTACTCCCCAGAATCTGTTATGTTGCACATATGCATAAGTATTTGTTCAAAATCTGTTTGATTTGAAGAAAATAACATACTTAAGTCCTTAATTGACTTGTTAGTCTTCTTACTAAAATTTTCTTTGAGCAAGTGTGAAGGAATACAGAAGATAAGCAGATTTCCTTATGCTGCTATAATGCATTTTTCAAGGCTTTCTGTATTACTACTCTGTTAATAAAAAAAAAAAAAAAAAGGAAAAAATCTCCTAAATGACAGAGCTAAAAATGATTTTTTTCAAAGGATGCCACCTGTGAATATTTAGATTTTATGCAAGGCAGGAAACAACAGGTCTAAATGAAATCGGAAAATAAGTGGTAATAAGGTCGGTGGTCTTTGAACAGTGCTAAGGTGGTGTGAGGAGATACCAGCAAAAATGAAGAGAGAAATAACTGACATGGATGTCACAAAGATGAGAATTCCATGGAAAATATCGGCACGTGTGTCTGTAAAATACAGTGTTCCTGGCTTCTGTATCAGGCACATCAGGGGATRCTTTTATCCCTGTTGGGAGATACCTGTTTTGTAGCAGCATGAAGAAGTAGCAGGCTCAGATGGACACACAGGTGTCCTCTCCCGTGTAGGTGCCTGGGCATGAACGTGGGAATGATAACACTGAGCTAAGCCATCAAGAACACAAAACCCTGCAACTCACGCAGACACTAACCCTCCTTAATTCCTCTGTGGCATAAATGGGAAATTAGAGACTGAGTTTCGACTATGGGATTTATATTACTTTTGCCCTCAGACCACGCAATTACAAGCTGCCCTTTATTCTGCAAGGATTATAGTGTCAGCAGAGCAAGGAGTCGAGCTTGGGCATATTTATAAAGCTAGTTCCAATTTAGCTGGGCAGTTCTATTTGTTTGCGGGATCTGCTTTTATTTATATCATAAAGCTTAATTTCCTATGCTAAACCCTCAGCCTCGTAGCTGGGGTTGCAGATAATGAGCCTGGTGGGGAGGTGCAGAACAGCATTAAGCCTCAGCCCTGGGACAAGGACACGACCTGCCCTAAACTTCTCCCGGCTCCGCTCCAGCTGCCGGCAGGAGGCTCAATCCGTCTCTTCCTCCTCCGGTCCSCTGCCCTCACTGGCCCTTTTTCCAGAAGCCAGAAGTCAAATATTGCAAATAGAGCAGCTGCTCTGTTGTAGCTGCTCCAGTGGCTCATTTTTAATGCAGTCCTAAGACCCTGCACGAACGGGCTGGTTCTCTTTATCTGACGCTCTCATTTGCACTCTCTTTATGATACGCTGTCTAAACGCTCTGCTTGCATGTGGTGATTTGTAATGTACTTCATAGGCATGCAAGGAATTAGTGAAGCTGCTGCCCTTGCAAAGACATAGCTACTTCCTAATAACTAACATTAAAATAGTGTTTGGTTTTTGTCATTTCTTTCAAAAAAAAAAAAAAAATGGATGTCATTTTCACCATCTATCAAGTAGAAATGGCTTGGAAATTAACACGTGGGCCTAGAAAAAAACAATTGATCAGCATTGAAATGTCATTTCTAGAATTATCCAGCTTACTGTAGCATGTTTCAAGGAATAACCTTCTGGTGGGCAGAATACAGTGTGTGGATTAGACAGAGCTTGCACGGGRGCCAGATCCTCCCATGTGTTCATTAGGATTGTGTGAGCCTAAGTGAGGACAGCAACAGTGCCAGCGATTGCCATTTCATTTTTAAATCTCTGTGCTTTGTGACATTGCTTGTCCCTTGGTAAGGGATGGTAAAAAGATAGTAAAAAAGATGGTATGGATAGTCAGATGATTTGTTGACAAAGTTATTGTATTAAAACACCTTGACAGTATTGTTTTCAGGAGTACAAGTAAGGTGCAAGTAATGATGTAAGTTTAAAACCCATCTTCCAAGAGAGCTCTGTCCAGTTCTAATTTTGCCCAAGAAAACCTGTGATTTTGATTCTGTAAACATTCTGAACCTTCAAAACTAGAACTCAGGTTCTCTGAACCTGAGCCTATAATGGGATGCTGTTGCAGAGATTACCCAGCAAACCGAAAAGACTCCAGAAGAGGACACAGAGTCAAAATAGATGCTCAGTCTGCATGCTTCTTGACCTAATCTTTTGGCTATTGCTGGTTGTATTGAGGATAGAAAGAGGGAAGCTCATAGGGGACTTCGGATTTCAGTCCTCAAACCTGTGAGCAAAAGCCATGAGAAATGAAGATGGACAATTTTTACCCCAGAACCTTAATATTGGGCTTTGCAACCTCCCTTATTTGCTGTTTAACAGTATCAGAATGAAATATTCAGAGCCGCAGCCTTGAATTCTGAGTTTATGTGAATGTCAAGCAAAATAATGTTGCCCACTGTGTTGTTCTTCAGAAGACTGGAAGAAATTTGAACTGATTGAATTAATACAGTTATTTTCGATAATGTTCTTTTGATCTGTGAGTCTGCTATTTTTAAAGAAATCAGATCACAAGTTCAAATGCTAAGAGGTACTGTAATTGTAATAGGCTTCTTAGGCTTCTAACATTATGAACAGATCTTCTAGAACTATYGCTAAAAGGATTAATGTGGCTGATTTAATAGTGTTCAATGCAAGCTACCAAGTAGCCTTTTAAAAAAAGTATCTAGGGCATTGAAGAGGTACTCAGCTTTAAATGACTTKATGAGGAAATAAGACAATCTGTGAGCTGTACTTTTGTCATTTCATTTCTACCTTAAAAAAGGGCACCCGTGTGCTCTTGGTGAAGAACACGGATGGGAGTGCTGAGGAGTGAGTGCAGTTCTGAGGCTGAGCTGTGGAGCAGGAGATCGTTTGGAGGACAGGGACATTTCCTCATTTGCCTTCTCATGGGTAGCTGTAAACTGCTCATTTCATAAACTTGATTCCATTATGTAACCGTCCAGTTTATATACTGAATATGACCGAGTTTAAAAAGCATAAGGTGTTGCTTGAGGGATTGCTGTGGTATTGCTTGCAAAATCAAGCCTGTTTTGTGTTAAATACTACAATCTGGAATTGTTAGTTTGATGCTTTTAGATGATGCTTTTAATGATGTTGCTTTTATTGATGATGCTTTTGTTGATGTTATTTAGTGCATAAAGAAGCTCTGACAGGGCTTGAAGCCAGATGTGAGTGCCAATTTCAGCTGTAGATTTGAAAATGTGTTAGATATACTTCTTGATCCAAGGAGCAAGTTTTACACAATAATTAAAGTTAAATCTATTYGCTCATTTAGACAGCTGAAGGTGGCGAAAGATTGATGATTGGCGGCGCTTATTCCGTTTATCCTTTTGTACTCTACCTATATTGCATCCCAATGTTTTAATGTTATTCATAGCAATTCTCATAGCAAAGAATAAATAAAAGAAGGATGGCTGTAAAGAAAATGGGAAGACCTGTGAAGTCTATAAATGAAAGCACAAGATTAGGCGGTCCATGCAGAAGTGAACATCCCTCCAGAAAGGACCAGCCTTTGTAATTTTTGCTAGCTACCGAGACCATCAAGAAAGGGGCTGGCAGCTGTTTGCTTGTGCTAAGAGGGGATGGGGCATTTATGTCTCCCGCTAAATCCTTGATTGACGCAAACTGCCTAAATCTCCTTAGGAAGAAGCAATCATGGGGCCGCGCGCCGGGCYGTTCCTGGGGGGCTAGAGACTGCGTGTCCAGCAGGACATTCCTGGTGGGCAGAGCAGCGGCCGGGCTCCTGTCCCCTCTGCTTGGGATTTGGCTGAGCTGGGGGCTGCAGGGCTCCCATGGTCAGTCACACGCAGCGATCGTGTTGCTTGGACGCTGCCATCGCCAAGAGAGTTTGTCCCATGGGCTTTAGGATTGCRCAAGGAAGCACCTTCTTGGCCCAAATGGTTATTTAAAATGTGAATAAACTTGGATTTGTTTTGACAGTAATGGAAATCTGATTTCTCTAAGTTCTTTGAATTCTGTATTGAAATTTCCATTGATGGATCAATAATCTGAACATGCTGATTTATTTCTGAATGGACTTGCAGCATCCTACTATCTTTACCTGAGTCAGCAAAGTGCAAACTTTGCTGGGGAAAAAGTGCAAACTTTGAGGGGGGGGAAAAATATTTCCATTAAAGGAATGATTAAAGCTAGTAATTTTGCAKCTGTAACATGATGTGTTTCAGTGCTGAGCTGGGCTTGTTGGCTGCAAACTGCTGCTTGTGGTTCTTGTCGCCCTCCTGTGTKTGTCTCTTCCCCAGTAAAACAGATGTGCAAGCTTGACTGTAAATCCCACCTATGTACCCAGGGAAAACACAGTCTGGGAGACTCCATGGAAGAGACCTGTCACAAAATGTCCTGGAAAGCAGCTTTAACCCAAATATATTGGAGGCACAGCAACCTCTGAGCAACTTTTTTTTTCATAAGTACCTGAATTATTTATAAYGACTCTTCAGTAAATCAGTTCTTTTTCTTTTTGCCAAGGTTWACCTATTAGATCTACAGCTGAAATAATTTCCTAAGGAACTGATCCTCTCTCATTAGCTCTATAGGATTTTACAAGGAGGAAGGATTATGAAAGCATATTTTTTAAAAGGGAATGTGACAGACCTCAGGTGAGGTTGCAAGTATGTAAAACAAAAGGTTTATTGCCAGCTGTTTATCGTTCTCTATCTTCTTTGATTGATTTCTGATTTCCAGGGTATTTTGAGAAAGCAGAGTTTGGAGCAGGGGATTGTTTGCAGTTTTTTCTTTTTTCTTTTTTTTTTTTTTTTAACTTCCCTCCTGTTTCTGCTTTAATCCCTTTCCCTTCTTTTATTTCTGTTACATCAGTAGCCTAATTGCTTTTATGATTGACATTGTCTTTATTCTACAATTTATTCACATCTGTATGTTGTGAATTGAACCCCAAACATTTGTCAGATACCAGAAATAGCAAATAGTAGGAGTTTTTCTTCTTTTTTAAAATTTTTTTTTCTAGAAGCTTCTTTCCATCAGCCTCCTCTCTAAATGCTGCCCAGCAATCCTGTGGCATTCGCCGGATCTGGGACACAAAGCCATTCCCTTAATTCCCGGCGCTGATTGCTTCCCCGGCTGATGCGCGCAGATTTAGTGCGAGCCATTCCCGGCGCTGCAGCCAGGCGGGGGGCGCTGCCTTCCCGGCCCCTCGCGGAGCGGGATCCGCACTCGGACCTTGGCAGAGGCCTCTCCGAGCGCTGCCCACGATGGCCCGTCCTCTCCGTGCTGGAGAGGGCAAGGGGAATGGAAGCCACGCTGGTAGCAGCGGGTCAGTATCAGTGAAAAATCAATCTTGCAAAGGTTTACAGAAATAATCCGGGTTACAGGGAGATAATTGTGTTTTTTTCCTTTTTTCTTTTTCTTTTTCCTTTTTTCCTTTTTTTTTTTTTTCTTCTTTTTTCCTCTTTCGATGGATGCCATCGGCTATCTCAAATCTGTCTAAGATGCCTCAAGCCTGGAGGGTGCTTTTTACGTAGCTCAGGCCTTACAGTGCATACGAAGGTATTTAAAGTTCAGCAGCCTATGCAATGCAGCTGTATTTTGTGAGTCTGTTCTATTTGCATTTTACCAAAGCTTTAGTGGAACAATTAACTGATTTGCATTAAAATGACAAGGGAAGGAGGTTTGGGGCTGAAGAAAGCCACTACTAGCACTGCTCAAATTTGATTCCAAGACCGACATAATCCATGCGAGAGGCTCCAGTCCGGAGCTGTCACTCCCAGCCCATTTCCTAGCCACCAGGTGAGCTAGGGTGTCAAAAAGGGGAGTCTCCTGAAGGAGATTTATCAGTCTTCTGTAAGAGCAGCTAGGAGGACTGTCCTGTTCTCACAGCCGCTGATTTATCTGCTGGGCCCTTGGCGTTAATTGCGAAGAAGGGAACCAGCAGCCAAATTAGCCTGGAGAAAACGTCCTGATCTCCCTCCAAGCCTTGGAAAAAATCTCCATGTTTATTGGAAAAAGTGTTACTGCTTTTGACCTTGCATAAAAGATGGGCATTTGCATGGGCAAGATTACATTTTAGCAATCATTTGAGGAAAATTCTGTTTTTTTGTTAACTCTGGGTTATATGTAATGCTTGACAGTTCACAGAGCCATGGCAATATATCTTTATATTGAACAGCTAATGTTCAGTATCTGTGGTACTGAACTTTCTTTAAAATAGTGAGACTCTTAGTTAAAATCATATTCTGCCATTCTAATTCTGAAAAACAGTACTTTCACAAACATGTTTTATGTTGACAGTGGAACTTTTCAAACAAACTACTGAAATCAGCTACACAGCAAAGTTCAATAGAAAACACAACACTGAGTTACAGGTAAAATTAGGTTTAAAAGCAGAGCATGTTACATCCTCGGCTCTTAGAGAATATCAGGGAAATACAGTCATTGCTTGCACTCYTTTGGGTTTCATGTCTCTGGAGAAATAGTGTCCTCTGCTTTAAGCAAAGCGAAGGATTGCTATTTATTTTAGCAAAGGAGAAGGTTAAGTTCTTGGTCACAAAAATAGGSCCACAGTTAAAAAAAGAAAAATATATAAACAATGAAGAGGAAACTTCAAGTATATTTAATACCAACCTCCTTTGCTGGAAGTCATTCAAGATTTTGCTGAGACATCTCACAGCCCTGAAGCTTGAGGAGCAGCTTAACACCTCTGTGCACCCTGAGTAACATTTCTAATCAGCCTTTAAGCTAACTTTGGAAGCTGAGGAACTCTGTGTGTATCATCATCTCTCTCCCTACTGCCTGTTAATTTAGCACTTGATGTAAGACATACTGTACCAACACTGAAGTTCTCTCTAGCTCTTTCCAATAGTAGCCAGAAGCAGAAACAGAGAAAAATATAAGCACAGGGCAAGTGCATAGTGATACCTTTCCACAAGGCAATTTATCTTCCATGCAGTGTGGCACTGGAACTGCCTGCAACAGTGGAACTGGATCTTCTGTTTATTTAATGTGTGTTAACTGGCTCTCAATGGATTTGTATTCCAAGAATGTGTCTGTTCACTTTTTGAGCCCAATTTTATTATTCATTGCTTATTTACTGAATAAGGAAACCGTTTCCAAACTTAGTCTGAAAATGATTGTGATGGCTCAAATTCTTTCCTGTGCTGTTCTTCAGGCCTAATCCTTGAGATACAAAATGCAACTGCAGAGTCATTTCTACCTAAAAGGGTCTATCTGCCTTTGATTTTGGTTGTATATATTAATTAGCTCCTTCCTTCTACTTAAGCAGCTTGCAAGACTGTAAGTCACAGTGCTGTGTAAATCATATCTCAAGAAGTAGTCACTAAATTGATTCATTTCTGGCTCACAATGTCTGGTTCACTTTCAGCCTGATGCTGAGACACTGTGACATCCTGAATGCAGCCCCCTGATGCCAGTTCTGCTTTCTCCCAATTTTTGTCATTCTGAGGACTTGCCTATCCTGAGAAAGGGAGAGAGGGAGTGATCTGAGAAACTGTGAGGCACTTTTGCCCTTAGACCTGCACCCACAACTAGTTGTGCATCAGGAGTGTTGACTGTAGGAATATGCTGCTGATCTGGCTGGATTTGGCCATGTTGCATGAATAATGTTCTGCATTTATCCCAAACACTTGTTGTTTGCCTCAATAGTGAATCCATACCTGCTTTCCACTATCGTGATGTCAGCCAGTGGAAATGAAAGCAGGAAGCTCTCTCTGACCTGCCCAATTTTAATGCCACAGGCAGTAAAAGGGTAAAATGCCCCTGTTGCAAATGATGAGGAAATTCAGCGGACATTCGGAGTTGGCAGCCACTTCTTTGCTCTCCTGCATTCACTGTCATCTGTAAAATGGGAAAAAAAGCCCCTCATCTCACTCTGCTGGAGCATTGTGAAGCTAAGTTCTTTGTGAAAGATTTATGAAAAACTAATGCTGAGCATTTTATAAACTACGAAGAATGTGTTAATAATACAGTCTTCATAGCCATAAAAGAGGCTCAGGGCACAAACACTGAACAAAGAGGAGAAAACAAAGCACTAAGTTGCATCTCGGTAAGTATCAGTCTGTCTGTGCACTGAAAAATGCAGAAGCTCTCAGGAAATTTGAATGTGATCAGGTGGGTGATGTCAAGGGAATTCTGCTAAAATTGACCAAATTCTTAATTGCTTTTACAGCCCTGCTAATCTTTGGAAGGGCTTGAGGTGCAATATATTGTAGTTTAACCCTGGTACAAATATGGTTTTTTTTCATTCATTTCCCACTTTTAAGGACAAAATCTTTTAGTATTTGTTATTACTAAAAAGAATGAATTATTATTTTTCCTGTGGCACATTCTGTTTCCATGAGCCTCTTTATATGTCTTAATTGACAAGTAATTGCTTTCCCTATCTAGATAAGTGATATTAAACTGTGAATGGCAAAGTCCAGTGCTGATTAGATTGATAGGTGCAGACTCTGCTGTTACCATAGCAGTGCTTGGTAAGAAGCAGTGAAAATCCTGAATTTCCAGYCTCGTGCTGTCAGTATAGAAAGATAATCTCAGATATTCACAGGCTGTGGTATTCTCTGCCAAGGCATTCTTCAGTGAATTACACTGATACATGCAAGATGGAAAATAATTTAAAAATATTCACATTAGTAGTAGGTCTGGCTAATCTAAATATTTGCTTCAGCAAGATTTTTATAGTGGGAATAATAATTTTTTTCACAAGCATTCATGATAATCCTGTTAATATTTTGCGGAGTTAAAAGTCTGTAGACAGAGATCTTTCTGTGGTATTTTTCTTGCTGATAGAAAAGTTATCTTTTAGCAATGTAGCAATTTAAAATTGCTCTTTACTAGGGGAAACTTATGCTAAAAAGAAAATAATTATAACAGTTCATTTTACTTCTTCATTAGTTTAGCCTAATGGGCCACAGTATAAGGAGTTTTCGCTAATTTGTATTAATACCTTCTGCACCTTGTTTAGGTTGCACATAAAGAGCCATTTGTTCACATATGGATAGTTTCTCAGTGCAGGCTCCTGCTATTTTTTACTTTAGTATTATTGTGCCATCTTCTGAGTGAGATCACAAATTCATCTAGAATTTACCAAGTACAGAGAATATTGCGGGAGAAAGACACTGACCTTAGCCCTTCTCCCTTTCATTCCTGCAGCTGTGGCAATGATCTGCTCTGTTTTTATCTCCCATGCAGACATGGACATGAATTTGAAGAGCGCAAAAGTAAAAAAATACACTTGAAATAGAGGAAGAATATATGTTGCACAAGATGGCATTTTTTTTAAAAAATTTGTATTAACCTCACATGTTCAACTGAACAGAACTGCCTATCATTTCAACTTTTTTGAAACACCTGGAGTCTGTTAAACAGAAATGAATTTATGCACACAAAAATTGTGTCTGTTTGCACTTGCATGCTAGAAATGGGCCCCAGATGTTACAGTTATGTAAGGGCCTAATCTAAAGCCAACTAAAGAGAGCCTTGTGGGCTTCAGATCATGCCAGTAAGAACATTTTTTCAGGAGAATTAACATTGAAGGAGATTGCAGTAAGCTAACATTGTCTGTAGCTATTGTAAGTATAAAATGAAAATGTATGGATGGAGGGCATGCTTATTCAATGTGGTTGGAGTTAATTTTGTATTTTGGAGGGCAAAAATGTGAGTGGATTTATATTTAATTGAAAAAAGGTTTTATTTAAATGTTAATGTGCTGCGTGTAGGCAAGCCTGTTACTGCTGGTGAAGTCAAGCTGTTTGTATCTTAGAGCCATCATATTTTCTATTGGTTTAAGTGTGAGAGGATGGTTATTTATGGATGTGAAATACATGTTTTGAAGTAGCTCTCCTTTCAGGCTTTCAAACGATACATTACCCTGAAAAGCTAATGATGACAAGATAGAAATTAAAGTTTGAACGTGTTTGACAAACTGGATGAGGGTTTATTCAGCCCATACCAAATAAGTTTTACTAGCAAATCTAAAACTACTGACTCCATTAAGAAATAACAGTCCAGCATGAAGTCTTGCCCTTTTTGCCTCTATCAGGATTAAAAGTGAGTATGAATAGACATTAATTTGTAGCATGAGACTCGCAAAGGGAGCGAGGTCCTGGGTGGGCCACTTGAGGATGCTCTGTGGGTTGAGGATTCCCTRTGATTCCCTATGATGCTTCACAATCAGGTTCATGGAAGGCCCCTCACACAATTTTGTACATCTCCTGGTGCCTTTGGGGATCTTACAGTTTTGTTTAGTGCTGACAATTTGCTTCTCTGCACATGTTAAAACACCACTCAACACCTACGTTTTAAGTGCTGCTATGCACTGGTCCTGCATAAYGGAGCTTGCAGCAAGGCACTGTAATATGAAACTGGGAATGTATTTATACTGTTTAGTGGAATTCACTGTTTTCCATTAACTCAGTTTTGGCAAAGCAGTGGATACTTGAAGCTGGGAAGATCAAGTGTGCGAGAGCAGGGTTTGGCAGGTATTTTCCTTGAGTTAGCTGCTTGGGAATTAATGTAAAGGTGCAATTCTTGGTAAGCCAGTCATAGAATCCTTAGGGTTGGAAGGGACCTTTAGAGATCATCAAGTCCAAAATCACTTGAAGTCACTCTTATATGGTGTAGGACAGTCAATTTGTTTGTGTGTTTTGTTTTGTTTTGTTTTTCAGTTGAGAGAGATTGGAATGAACTTTTTTTTTTGGTACGAACCTTTCCCTGCCAATAATTATCTACTGGAGTCAGTTTGTGCTTGCTAAGAAAAATGAGGAAACCATTTCCATGCATTATAGCCACTAACCCTGCTGGATAGAATACTCGCCTCTTTCAGAGATGTTTTGCAACACTTAGGATTTACAGAATTACTCCCCTTAAATTATGCCCCTTATTCTGTAATTTGAACCCTCTCCCTCTTATAGCAAATATCTGCCGATTGATGAGTCACAGAAAATCGAAGGATGAACTTTATTAACTAACTCTCTTAGATGTTTCGATAGCTAAGACTTCTCTTGGAAGTAGGAGACCTTGTTCAAATCCCTAATCCAAAGTGGTCCAACTGTACCAACTAGCCCACACTTTCTATCAGCTATCATGTGAACACCCTATGCACTATCAGATTGGCCCCCTCAGTATGTTAAGCAACACACTGACTATCTGAATGTCTTTTGGTAAAGGTTCTCTAGCAATTTGTGAAATCTGGATTTGGGTCTCTTTTAGCTGTTGAATTTTTGACTCTCTGTGAGATCCATAGCTCAGATGGAGCTATGTCCTCTTTATGTCTTCTAAACAAAGTCCAAGAATATCAAAATTCACATTTATCAACTTTGGACAGGTATGTACAACATTCTGCTATAATACCTTAAGTAGCTGAGGATTTTTAATGCTTAGATGTACTTTGGGTAGATAGATTTGCCAAAATTTTAATAACTAAACTAAAGAAATACTAGTGGGGAATCTCTTCTAATACTGCCTTTTATCTTTGTAACTAGTTATTCTCAGCTGTATCTTAGATGAATGGCAAAGGGATAAATACTCATCTTGAAATAGGAATAGCTTGAACTGGATCTTAGCTCTTTGGATAGCACCTTTGTAGGAGGCTACTTAACGAATTGTCTGAGGAATCTCAGAAGCATTGAGCTACCTTTTGAAAATGGAGCTAAACTGTTGAAGTACCAAATGAATAGAAGCAAATATATTTTCTTAGGCAATGGAAGAAGAGCAAAAGTCACATCTGCATTTAAAGGGAAGAAAAAGAAAAACAGAAGAAATCTCCAAATAGATTTAGGCACGTGGGCTGACAAATTCCTATGCATTACATAATCATGCCGGTATCCTTCAACAAGATAATGTAGTCCAAAATGAGACAGAATTACAATAAATTGTCTTAATTAGCTTGCCATATGCTAAGAGTGCCCACACAGCCACATATGGATCAGCTGATGTACAGTAACTTCATGATAAGAAAAATTACTCATATCTAAGCATTTATTACTTCTGAGGTATTGATTATTATGATCTGCAGGAGCTCACTTATGATCTGCCTTGTCAACAGGAACTTTCTGGACAGACATGCACTTTTACTTTGCATAGGCTGGGACAGAGTCCAAACACCTTGGCGTGCTAACTAAAAGATACAAAGGAAACCAGATATTCACAAATAGGTGCCTATAAACACACTAATGAGAATGAGCTCAGTTACATTTTCTCATGTGCTTGAAAGCATTTATAATCCAAATTTTCATAAGGTTATGTTTAAAATTTATTGAAAATTCTGGTCAAAGGACTGCATAAATGCAGTATATTCATATTAATTTTTAAAGCTATTTCTCCATTACTGCCATACAGCATTAAAGAGTGATGGAGAGTAGTAATCATGGGGTGAGTTGTGCTGCTGCTCTCTTAATAAATAACCTCATATTTTTCCACAGCGGACTAAAGTTCAGTCACTTTTATTGCAAGACCTCTTAATTAACTGGTCGGGCTACACGCAATAGGCACGCAGCTTTTTAGAGAACTGCTGGTACCCCTTTGGTGGCTGTTGACCCTCCTGGGAGCCCGAGGTGAGAAGTCGCCTGGCATTTACTGCACRCTGGTTGTGTGACTGCTAGTTGAGGGGAAGCTCTCGTTTGCTCCAAAAAAAGGAAGCAGCTTCTATGGCTAGAAGATACATGGAGCTTTGGAAACACTATGATGAGTCCCAGGGAATTTCTCTGTTACTGTTTCTGCAGTTTAAGTCATCTTATTTACTGTGTTTTCCAGAAAACAAAGTTCTTTAACTTCAATATTGTCATGCCAAAATTTGCCATGCTGACAGTCTGGTCTTGAAAGCTCTCAGAAGAGTTTCAGTGTTTTATAAAATCTGCTGAAGGACAGCAAAGGAGGTTCTGGACTCAGAACTGTCCTGTACTAATTGTGATACCCCAGCTGGGACTGAGGTTTGGTCTGCACAGCGGTCCTGAGTCACCCCGAGGGATTTGTGTCCCACAGCATGTGCTAAGCTCTCAAAGGCTGCTAGTCTTGCCAGAAAGCCAGCTTGGTAATTGTACTGTAAAACTTCTTAATACGATATTGCTTCAGAATCGCTCTACTTCTCTCAGCCTTCCAGCATTCTATTAGGTGAACTTTTCTTCAACAAGCAGTTGTTTCAACATTTCCAGTTTAATAATGCATCCTTGAAGTGACTTAMGTCAAGCTAAATTATATGAGAGATTGTCAGTGTGTTACGTATTTTTTCTTTACTGAAGCTATTTCATCTAAAACTGACTATGCAGATGGCCTGTTTCATGAGAAATACTACTTTCTGCGAAATATTTTATGGCAAATAATATTTTTGAGAACATGCAAGGTTTCTGCTTACTTAGTTCTAATTTGTCATTAGAAAAGAGCCTGACCTGAATATTGGCATCAGAAACTGGTAGAATGTTACCAGTCCTGCATTTCCAGACTCCTCTTCTGAAACCTCACAAAGCATCATGTACAAGCCAAATCCACCTCTAGAATTGTTAACAGTATGGTATGAAGCTATTATAAGTAACAGATGACTTTTCAGGGATTTATTGAGGAAAAAGAGAGGATAATAACTTTATATTGACATTGTTACACCTCAGAAGTGGTTGTGTATTTGTTAAAACCAATTAGTATAAATGGAAGCCAGTCTGAAGTCTGTACCAAAACAAAAAAGGTCTGTTTTGATTCTTCTTGCCAGACTTGTAGAGGGGCCCTCCCTTCCCGCTGTGACTACTCTGGACTTTGTAAAGTCTTTGCAAAACAAGTCATGTTAAAGATTTGGTCTTTGGAAATGTGAAATGTATCCAGCTCTCCTGGATTAAACCCCAAGGTGTAAATTTTTGGCTTTGCAGGACCTCTCTAGGATGCATAGTAAAATAAGTCTGCAAGCATAAGCAAAGCAGACCATTGCCCAGCTCACTGATGAACATGATCTAATCAATTTGTATAAATACCTGTGAGGAGAATGTAAAGAAAATGGGGCCAAACTCTTTTTGGTGGTTGCCAGTGATAGGACAAGGGGTAATAAGTACAAATTGAAACACAGGAAGTTCCATCTCCATATGAGGAAGAACTTCTTTCCTGTGAGGGTGACGGAGCCCTGGCACAGGCTGCCCAGGGAGGCTGTGGAGTCTCCTTCYCTGGAGATCTTCCAAATCCGCCTGGAGGCCGCCCTGTGCCCYGTGCTCTGGRTGTSCCTGCTGGAGCAGGGGSTTGGACTAGATGGTCTCTAGAGGATCCTTCCAGGATCCTCAGCCATTCTGTGATTCTGTTGCCACTCTGAGCAGTCAGTGTGCACAGAGGTTTTGTCCCAGCAGGAGCAGAGAGCTCCTTCGCTGCCGTTCTCGTGCTCTTCACATCCATCTGCTCCCTCTCGGTCGCTGGAGCTGCCTGCGCCGTGCCCCTTGCTCTGCTGTTCTCCTTCGGAAGCCTCCGAATAAATACAGAAATTGATTTTTACCTCTTCTTGTTTATACTTATTTCATCCTCTGAATTTAAGCCATGTGACTCCATAATTTTGCAAACCATTAAACTCATTAGCGACATTAGTGGTATAAACATGAGTGGTGCTCATGATTTCAGCGGCCTGGCCAATGCGTGATGTCTTCACATATGGATACATCCAAGGATTGTTCTAAGGTGGCAGTTTTTTTTAAGTGGCCACTGTTGAGGTTCACTTGAATGTATCTTCTACCTTAAATATGGAGAAGCATAATCTTCCATGTGGAGATGAGATCTGCAGCCTAAGCCAAGATTTCGGTCTTGAAATGGCAGTGTTTAATATCCTCACACAGGAGAGAGAGAAAAAAATCTCCATCCACAAGCATGAAGAAATCCAACTGACTGTTTTTGCTGTTCAGCTACTTCTCCATGGTTTGTTTCTGACTGGATAGCCAGTTGTTATATGTTAACGGGAGGCCATGCGTGCTCCAAGGCATGCATCTGAGATTAATAAAATGTTACATTACTCCAGCAAGTGCTCAGGCTCTCCTAAAGCAGCCGACGTCACGGGGAGAGCAGAGAGCCCTCCCACTCCTACCCATTAATTGATGGCGACGGGGTTCTCTGCTGAGCCACAACCACCATAGGGACTAAATCAGACCAACAGCGTGGAGCAACCTCGGAATAACAGCATTACTCCATATGGGCAAAAGCTGGACACTTTACACCAGGCCTGGGGAGGAGAAGGAGCTGCAGTAATGGCGAAGGAGGGCTGATTCCCGGAGTTTTTGCCGATGTGCCGCTTTGCTCCCGGGGCTTCACTCCTGCAAGAAGTGTCCGTGCTGGAAGGGCAAGCCCACCTGGAAGAGCCTGACATGCTTGACAGGCGCCTGATGTCTCCTCAAACTAAGCCCGTTATTCCTGGGGTAAGCATATGTCGAAGGAGCGCAGGCCAGATGCTCAGGAGCCTGTTAATTTTCCAATGAAAGGTACAGGCTGGCTAGCAAATTAACTTAATTGCAGCTAAAATGTTTCACTTCGCTCTCATCCGGCCAAGTGCAAACGATGTTAAAAAATGTGCCAGTCTTTTAGTGGAGGTCCTAATGCTGCTTTCGAGATTGCTTTGTTACAGCAGATGTGAAACTGCTGTCGCTTTGAAATACTGCAAATATTAGAGCTGAAGGGAAGTGAAGGCATTTACAGGTGGCTCTGTTGTTGAGAGCACTTCTGTGTATAACCCTATTAAATATAGTTAAAATGATCCAGCTTGCTGTTTGTTCTGTGTTTTGGGGCTTGTGCTAAATGTTTTCTCTTTGATATGAGAGCAATGGGACTCTCTGCTGGCAACAGTTTGAAGTGCACATTCGCTTTTTCCACACCGGTGTTACACGCCGTGTTATTTGTGCTTTGGGTTAGATTGTACCGATATAATGAGTCGTGGATTGGCGGYGTTTAACACATTCATATATCTTGATAGTACAGCAGCCAAACTAAAGCTCTGCTTTCACRTAAAAGGTAAATATATGAGAAATATTTAAGAGCTGAATTTGCTTTGTTTTCATTTTTGCACTGTGGAAAGCAGAGGATAAAAAGGTAAAAAAAATACATTATGTCTATACAGTAATATAGACATAAACTCCAGCCAGATGTTTGGCTCAAACTTACTGCTTTCTATGCTTTTATGAGAGATTTGAATATAGTTAGCAGTGAAGGTATGAAAGCAGCTTTCCAGGCTCCAGAGTCGGAGTGAGAAAGCCCAGGGATAGCGGCTTGTATCCTGCCCGCTCCACGTCCCTGTATTGCAGAAGGAAACCAAATGAGAGCCCTTCTTTTCTCTGGCTTTTTGAGGGAACTCKGCATGTGCAGCTGAGTAGGTTTTTGCCAACTTTCACTCCATATTGATACTCTAGTATTTTAGATTGCTTCTGTAATGAGTAAAGTTCATTAAATAGTCTCATCTTTAGGACAAAAGGCCGCATTTTCAAGAGTGAGCACTCCTGCTCTATACTTGCAGATTCCACAGCAGATCCAATTTGCAGGTTAATATTTAGGACTTGAAATTTTTTTAATACKTACCTTTTCAGCTATTTTTTTCAAAAGTTCTCATATATAGATGAGTTTGGGTCTTCTTTGACAGTTTCAATGCAATTATGAATGGGGAAAAGTTGGAGAAAAAATATGAACTAATATAAATAAAAGTCAAATGGAAAATAATATTTTTCTAAAGACAAGCTATTTGATGTTAGAATTCAGCATAAATAGCACCCACATTTCTGTGAAATATTTACATTCTTCTGTCTACTGTTTTCAGATAGTATCATCAGAAAAAAAAAATGTGGTTTATCTGGGCTAAAAGAATAAAAGAATCCTCTCCCTCCTAGTCCATCAAGAAGAAGCCTGAGCTCTGTTTGATGCTGTTCAGGAAGTCCTGGTGGAAGTCCTGAAAGGAGGAAAAACTTGCCATTTCCAAGGCACAGTGGATGCCAGGGTCTTGTGCTGTGGACACTTAAGCCTTGTGAGTGGAAAGTAGCAACTCAGCAGGATAGATGAGGGGGAACGCGGATGGAAAGGAGGAAGGTTTGCTTCAAAGCATTTGTATACATGTCTGCTGTGGATTTCTGCTTCATGGAAAGCTCTCAATCAGTAGAAAAGATAGGGAAAAGAAAAAAAAAATGCTATTTTTGTTGTGCAGCTTAATCTCTGAGGAACATTTGGTTGGCCCTTTTTTAAATAAGAAAGTGGTGACCATTTTTTTCCTGTTTTTGTGGTGTCTGACTTCATTTCTAGATGTGATATGAGGGCAAGTGGATCATTTAGCTTTGCCTTCAGGAGTTTGGGCTATAGGCAGTTTTTCTTCAGAGGGATTTTAGATGAAGTTGTTCTTGCGAATTAGCTTGTCTTTAGCAGTGGAAGTCCTCCAAATTATTTAATTGAAAATGGAATTGTTTAGATGGCTTAGAGAGAGGTAATGGGAAGGGGAAGAGTTAGAGAGAACCTGAGAACTCTCTCTTCCACGTTTCTTGACAAATACTTAAGTAAATTGACTATTGATGATAATCTCTTAAAGGCAGGTATTACATCATGGATACAAATTGTATAATTGAACAGAAATCAAAATAAATTCTTAATACTTTTTTTTTCTGATTGGCTTTATATTCATTTATATGTATTTCGTTTGCCCAACTTAAGAATGTCCCATGGAAGAAGTTGACTCSTTAAGTATTCTAGTCAATTAAAATGCTATATCTAAATGAAATAAACTACTACTTACTGCATAACCGCTGACATGGTTTCACCACGAGCACAGTGCTTGTGACATAAGAAATTCTTCAATATGAGAACTTCTCTAACTGCCAGAAACTGCAAGCACATCAGGCGCAGCAAATTCTTGCAGTCTCCTGAGGCTGTCATTTTGTCCTTCTCTCACCCACCATGCATAGAAGCGACATCTTGCTTTTTAGCCAAGCTTTTTACTCAGACTTTCCTTAATTTATACACTCAGCCTCAGATGGAATACATAATTGTTGCTCCTGTTTTCGATGCGGTTTGCAGACTGCTGTGAGGAAGCTTTGGAGTTGGAAGGATTGGAAGGGCGAATTCTGCTGTTTGTGTCCCAGAGGGTAAAAGTGCAACAGCAGGGTGCAAAGGGAGGGCAGAAATGCTGCTGAACTTCCACTGCATTGGGCTACCCTTTGCAAGCTACTTTATACTGACTTTGTGCTGACCAACTGCAGAAAACATTCTAATTATGAAAATATCTGCTCTACTAAAACTTGCACTTTTTACTATTATTATGGTTAGTGATCCCTGAAATCTTTTGCTATACATTTATGATGCCTTTGCAGGTTTTTATGCATGTATTTAGTGTGAAAAGCAGTGTTTTATATTATTCTTGCAACCTCTCCGCTAATAATGTTGGACGCTGTTCTCTGAGAAGGACGTGCTGAATGACAGACTGAATGTTTACATCGCTGCTTATGCTATCGTTTTATATTTAAACAAGCTGCCGAGTATTCAASTGTATGGACAGTCTTTGTATAACAGTTCTGATTTTTAGGTTGCTTTGCTAAGACAAGATTTATGCAATCCCACTTTCCATCTGTTAGTTGTGCTTCTCCGTAACTTTAATCCAATGGCCAACTTAAATCAATCTTACAGAGGCCTCCGGAGCGGGTGCTTAGACCAGACCTGCTCGGGGGCTGGACGGGGCTGCTAAAGCCATTTGCTTGACACGCCGGTGATGGAGAGTCGGCGCTCGTGGCYGCACTGCCGGCCCCGGCGCCGGGTCCAGCAGCTGCTCGACGCACATTTARCTCCCAAGGAGCTGAAAGCGAAGCTCCCTCCGGCTCAGGCAGCAGCACGGAGAAAGGGAAGGGGACTCTGGAGAGGGGAGGCGAGCTGAGGGTGCCGAGCATGTGGTGTGTAGGGAAAAGGCGAGCGCCGAAGGTATTGGGGAGGTGTGTGTGGGAAACCAGGCCTCGCCGCCTCTGCTGCGCGCAAAACAGCTTGTTTTTCTGGAGCTCATCATTAACGGTGCAGTGCTTGTTGCACTGCTTTGGTGGATGTGAAGTTCTGGGTTTTTTTCCTGAATGTTCTTAGGTTGCTGAGAGGATGCTGACAGATTGACAAGTTAGAATACTCATCACAAAATTATTAGCTTGCTGTTAAATGGTATTTGTAAAATGTTGGAAATTTGTAAAATGTTGGATATTGGAAAGTGAATTATTTTTTAAGCTCTGCCAGGAATTCTAGTTAAGACGTCTGCTTTGGAATTGACCCATGCTGATCAAAGGGTGTTACAGGTAATACTCCCTCCCAGTTTCAATAGTTAAAAGTCTTTATATCTTCCCAGCTTGACATAAAGTCATCYTAAAGCATAATCTGTCCTTGTGCAATTCACTTCTTATTTAGCCATCAGCATAGTCTTCTATATGATCAGTTCAGTAGCTCTGTTTCATCATGTGTTTTCTCTGCAAATTCATGTGGTCCAGACGTGTGTGCTTTTGTTTTTTTTCTCTTAATAAGTGCCTGTGWTTCTCTATTTGTTACTTAAACACCATCCAGTGATTATTTCTCACCTGAGGGACTCTGATTCTGGTGATTTCTTTTCCTCACATCCACTAGACGATATTTTTTTTTCATTGTATGATAATAAAACATGCAGATATTTTCTAACCTTCACTAATGCATCAACAAAACTCATGTTTTTTCCCATTACGTTTGGGAGTGTAATATCTTTCATATTTAGCCACTGAAAATAACTAAGTAAATATATATGTAAGGCATTGCAAAAAAAAATAAATAAATTAAATAAAAATAAAGTAACTTGTGCTCTTGAAAAAGTATTGCTTTTAACCAGTATTTCTAGCTCATCTTGGGAGAAGGATCACTGTGGTCTATAAGCAACAAGTTTTCAAAATGCTTATTATATGGATGTTTCAATAACTTATGCTGCAGTACAATGCTGTAAAAGTCATTTTGAAACGAAGCACTTTGATAGCTTCCTGCCAAATTTTGAGCAAATCAGTGAGTTCCCAGAGCGCTATGATATTTTGGGCCTCYGTATTTTCTGACTGAATATTTTCTGTCAAAAAAGATGCGATCAGCTTCTACTGCTGTGTTTTCACAGGATTCTCTCTCAGCTTCATTATAATTTATGTAGACTTAAAGGAACTGGCATTGTAATTTCAGATTTTTTTCATTTGGGGAGGATAAGCTTTCTTCATTTTCTACTTAAATTTTAAAAGTAGCTGTCTGCATTGATGCTGGCTTAGTGTAAATCCACTATTCAGGTCATGCTGTGCACAACACAATTTACTACTTCGATTCAGTGACCACAATGGATTTTTTTTATTGTGATTATAGAAGATKATAAGTTATTGTACCTTAGAGTTAAAAATGGTGGGTTTTTTTTAATGGTCAGAACCATACTAAGGTCAACAATTATGGATTTGATGATAATTCTTGTGATATTATTCACCTCTATATTTTTTTCTCATGATAAATCAGTATTGTCTGGTAAATTTCTTGCACTCTAGAGAAGTGATTTCAGAAATTAGCCCCTAAATTTGTGTCATATGCTTTAATTTGAAAAAGGCAATGGGGGGATCTGCTGCAGTAATGCTGCTGAATCACTAACCTGTTCACCATCTTCACCCCTAAGACTCTAACCAAAACACAGAAAGTGCTGGAGAAGATCTCTGGGTGGCCCGGAGTCTAGGGATATGAAGGCAAGCTTGACTTGCTTAGAAATGTATTTTGAGGTATCTTGGTACTTCCAACRCTGAAAAGTATCTGTTCAGAGCATAGAGGCTTTGAGAATTATAACTGCAGAGCAGAAAAAAAGTACAAAATAGAAAAAAAATGTATTTGATCACATTTAAATATATATATATATGTATATATATATATATGTTACTGAAAAAATAAAAAAATTTTCACGGGAAGAAGGAGAAATCCCAATGTTCATATTCCTGAATTTTAGTCCCTGCGAACAAGATTCCGCTACTTGGGTAGAGAGGGGAGAGGGGCAGCCAGGGTGTTACCTTCGTGCTGTGGGTCACCAGGGGAGTCCTGTCAATGCCTTTGCAGAATGTCACGTTAATTCTGGGGGAGAAATAACTTTCTGTTCATATTATCCCCCTTGCAGCACAAACTGCTGACTCCACGTAGCTAGCACGCTGGTTCTAGTGACTGTGTTTTCACAGCAGTGATGTGCTGAGACTTACAGCTAGTGCTGCTGTTAGCCAGGGTCATGCACCTGGCTCCCTATTCATTAAACTGAAATATGTTTCTGCAGTGCCAGGTGACACTCATAGCYATAGGTGAAAGAGGCCATTACACCAGTGCATGTACTGCTTAAATCCCGCTTAATTCCTGTTCTGAGCACTGAAGTGGGTCTCAAGTGATACCTAGTCCTTTCCACACAGACAAGTTTCACCGGCTTTCGCATTTCTCCACAGCGCTTGGACTCATGCAAGGCAGACATCACCAAAAATTAAGCGTAATTAATAATCCTTCCAGGATTGCCAAAAATGCAACCCTTGGAAGTATAAAAGTTTCAAAACCAGCAAGAATGAGAAATGGGAATTGAGATTTGAGGAAATGACGAAGCCAAAGAAACCACAACATTTGGTGAGAATCAGTAACTCAAATTGATGGAAATGTGGAATGATGACTTGTGCCAAAAATGCATAAATGAAAGTGAAGAGTGCCAGAATACCTCCTGGGGCCTGCTGTTATAGTCTTGATGATCAGATATGTTTTTTTTTTAATTGCTTTTTTTTTCTTCCTGAAATGAGAACAGAATGCAGAAATTTATCAAAAACTCAATTTTTACAAGTACTTTTTAAAATATGATTTTGAGAGATGATTGGGCATGCTACATGAATAATGACTTCGCTTTAAAAGCAGTTTTAAGAGCCTGAAGAAGCAGACCTTTCCCCTGTGAAGTATCAGCTAGTAGATGGGAAAYGCAGGGCAGTTCCCGTAGTGCTTAGAGGACAACCTGCAACCCAAGCACAAGTTTTAGGATGTGGACAGAGATGGTTAATTTCCTTGGTAGTTTATGTTGGCATCTGTACATAGCTACAAGGCAGAGGGAATCGCATAATTAATCCTGAGCATTAGCTYGGGGCGATTAGGATCATGGAGAGCTCAGTCCAGCAGATGAGCAGCATGTGGCAGTGAAAGAGTCTATTAGCTTTCCAATGGAAAGCTGTATTTTCTAAGAAACTATTGCCATCACAGGCAGTTTCCCAGGGTTGTATAAGGTTTTTTGGTATTCTTTTTGTTAAAGATGTTCATGATATCTGCAAAGATTGGTTTTATTACTACTGTTTGTATACTCTCTCATCTTACAATTAATATAGTACAATAAGCATTACCTCTGTTTTCACTATCATTTCTTTGAAATGTGGTTGCTGAAGACACTTCTTTCTTTCACCGCCCAACGCTCTGACAAAGCTACAGCTGTTTGAGAGCTGTTTTGCTTGCTCTTCAGTCGAGGTCACCAGCAATGGCCTGTTGACCACCAGCTCTTTTTCTTGCATCTCTACCCCCATTCTCCCTGCTCGGCGGCTGCAGCATGATGATGCTCCCTGCAACTCGGTGCCTCGTGAGCCTCTTGTCTGCTTATGGGAATACTCACTTGAGGGCAGATCTTCCGACTTAATGGTRTAAGAGTGATGCAGAGGGTCCATAATGCAACCAGAAAAATAATATCAAATCTCTGCTGTGTTTCTGACACTTAACTGTGAGTAGCGTGAAACTTTTTAATGTCTGAATGGCCACAGTTTGCAGTGGGTCATTTCTATGACACTGAGTGGGCATGTTCGTGTTATCTGTTAATGCAGGAGGAGATAACATGTGCCCTAATGTATATATATTTGCAACTTGAGAAGTTTAGTCTGCTGTGAACRTTATCACTGCTGTGCCCTGAAATAGCAAGCTGCAGGCAGATTGGATTGTGTCAGAGAATGGTAACCGTAATAACCAATAACCATCTGCAAATGATAAGCAGCTTAAGTGTTTAAAAATAAAGCTTAAGTAGCATTCCAGTAGYTCCATGGCCATGCTTTTGGACTGCATTTTATTACTCATTAATTTTAAAGTTATTTTTGAGATGTGACATTTATCTTAAATAGTTACTTAATTGTTGTATCTTGAATTAATTGATATTGGTTTATTATATACTGACATTTTATTCAATGAGATTTATTTTAATGTTATCAATCCTCTTTCAGACATACACTATCTGTAAGGAAGAATTACAGACATCCTATATGACTTTTATGTAATGAGATGGACTTTGAATTTATGCTCAGGTGTAAATTCAGTACATTCAGAAAAGAAATAAAAAGTAGGCTGGAGATGTACATAGACCCACTATCACTAGATCCTGGCATGGTGTCCAACATTTTTGAAGGGAACTTGAAGATAGGAAGATTTCATTCAAAACAACTACAGAAGGAGGTCCCAGCCTCCATTTTTTTTTCTCTATACCCTAGAGATAAAGGCATTTAGTAGAAGTCCCAAAACTCAAAATGAATTTATTACCCATCTAGAAAAAGTATGAGCTTTCTCTGCACAGGAGCATGGTGCTACTATCAAGCTGTTAACTGTTATGCATTAATTTGTTTTTGGTCTCCCTTGCTTAGATCATTTTACCATTTTTCCTAAAATACTGAAATATTTCTTAGAACACAGAAGCCTTATTTGCCTATTGTTGTAACTGCTGGGACTGTGATTACTAAAATGCTTCAGGCCAAGGGTAAAAAAGTCAATAAGAATTGAAAAATGCCCATTCAAAATGTGCTAAAGACAYGAAGGTCCTAGTTCCAGATGCTTTCTGGAGTTGTTTGAAGGCAGGTTTCAGAGCAGGTTTCAGAGCAGGTTAGATAGCCAAAATTTATAGGGCTGGAAGTGGGGGTACCTCTACTTATCCTGAGCACCATGAGAGAAAACAGATGGTGGAGCTAGACCTTGCAGGAAAAAACTGAAAATAACTTTCACAGTATCATTTATGCATCCAAGTAACACTATGGGATAAGTGTTGGGATGTAACAGTATGGGATAAGATAGCTTGAGAGATAGATAATTAAAGGAAATAATTCTTGCTAGTTGGCTTATTTAGAAGGTGATGATTTCTTTGGAGATTTCTGCTAGGTAAATGAAAAGGGAAAATAGCATCCTTMACATTAAGACCTTAAGAATGAAACATTTCTTATGTGTACAAGAAACAATCGTAGTTGCTAGCTGTGCAAAAGGAAGTTGTGATCTCTTGACATTCTTTACTAGAATTTAAATTTCAATCCGGATTAGGTAAGAGCAACTCAACTGCTTTACATTAGAGTTCTTGAAGAAAAAAAAAGTAGTTGTTACTGTTGGATGCAAGTTGAGAGACTCATGTTTATCAAGGAAAGTCTGTTTAGTCTATTAACCTTGACAACGATGTCAGCAGTTTTTCTGTTTGTTTTCCCAAAGGCACTATGTTGAAGTATTATGATATACGGAGATATTTATAGTGCAGACAGTTCATATCTATGCGTAATATACATGGGTCAAAGATTAAATAGTAGAGCTAAATGCAATCCTCCTAWACAATTTGAAAAGTCATTCTGCTTAGCATTTGAAAATTATAATTGGAGAGATGGATTTAYCTAAAATGTAAATGTGAATGAGATATTTTCCTAAGAATTTAATATGGTTTCACAGAACAGTTAAGGTTGCAAAAGACATTCGGACATGGTCTAGTCCATGTCTAGTCCAACTTTCCCTTTTCCTTGTTCAGGGTAGGGTCATCTAAAGCAGGTTGCCAAGGACTTTGTCCTGGTTGGCTAATATCTCCAAGCATGAAGACTCCACAAYCTCTCTGGGTAACCTGTTTCAGTGTTTGACCACATTTAAAGTTAAAATATATATATATATATTTTTTTTTTTTCTTATATTTAAACAAAATTCTCTATATCTCAGTTTATACACACTGCCTCTTGGCCTTTCACTGGGAAACAATGAGAAGAGTTTATGTCATCTTTATCCCCTCACATCATGTAATGAAAGCGACAACATTCACAGAACTGGTAGAGGAAACCTAGAGGAAACCATCTGCACACATTGCTACATCTGTGCTTGCCCACTTCTGTTAACTAAYCTTTAGTATTACTGTTCCTATTGGCTTCTACAAATGAGTAAGAATTACTGTAGAAATAGTTTTAGAAATACTAAACTTTTAGTACTTTTAGAACTACTTTAGAAATGGGGAAATGAGGTCTTTTATCCATTGTTACAGACTAGTCTGTAGATCAAACCTCCAGATAGTTACTTTTCATAAGTGTAAAGCCCCTGCCTGACTCCAGGTGGGTTTGTGGACTGGAGTAGGTCTTTGTTGTGCATCTTCAAGCACGTGTCCTGGGAGGTGCTGGTGGGGAAGAGGAGCGATGCCCTCCCATGGCAGAGTGCTCATCTTTGTTTCCATATGTTTAGGACASCAGCTCTGCTGCTGTCCTAAACGTGATCTCTTTGCTGGTTCAGGCAGTGCCACCCAGGCATCTCAGCGCTGTCAGCATCACTGTGCTCTGCTCCACGCTTTTCCCGTCTCCCTGGCCACCTCTTCATCCTAGGCTAGGCAGCCAGCTGGCTGGTCCTAGTGCAGGCCTTTTTACATCCTGTGGTTCTGCCTTTCTGGGGTGCTTTTCTTGCACAGTCTGCATTTTTTGTATTTTTATCTCCTGTACTGGCTGTTTTAGCACCACCCTGTTGCAGGTCATGCTGCTTCCTTGTCTGCAGTCTGGTTTTCTGCTGTTCCATTCGCGCCTCCTCTCCTGTCCTGGTGTTACTGGATCCCTCTCCCCAGCCTGTTCCTCTCTTCTGCACTCCCACTCCTAAGCTTGTTCTTGCAATATGGGTCATGGTTTTCTCACCTGTACTGTTTTGCTGCAAGGAGCAGGGGTATCGGGAGCAGCAGAAAGAGACTGTCCTCACAGGGCTGGCTGGCCCCGCTGAAGCACCTGGAGAAAGGGGATGCAGACACTGGAGCTCTGGCACTGCACTCAGCAGAGCCCAGGTCATTCAGGGGTGCTCTAACAAGCTCAGCAATGCTCAGTGAGGATGGGATTTTTGCAGRCTTTAACTCTTGAACCAGAAGGGCTACATGCAGACTTGCTTTCCAGAGCTGCAAGGCAGACTTGGGCATACCTGTCACGATGTTTCAGTTCTAGAAAGCAATGAGCAATTCAGCTTATTTACCGTCCAAGCTGCCAGGCTTTGGCTGCTTGTATTGTCTGTAGTAGAATTGCTTGTGACATCTAAGTCACTTATGGTGACAGTCTGAACAAAGACTCCAATTTCTGCTATGTATCAACTGTAAACCCCCCCACTGCTGATTTCAAAGACCAAACCTGAAATATAGGGGCTGATGGACCTGTTCCAAAAGAGATCACCAGAATTCTTGACACATAAAAAGCAATATGTATTCCTTATTCCTGACCATGGAATAGTTGTGATATTCTTGCTGAATTTTTTTTCAAGCACAGCTGCGAGGGCAATGCCCAACAAGAGAGCAGTCATGTTACAGCACCCAGATTTGAGTTGCTCAGAAGAGCTCTGTCAGACAAGTGAAGTAATGGGTGATGGCACTAGCTTTGCCTTGTAGTGACAAGTGTGGTTTCATGTGAAAAAAAAACCCTATGTAGTAAAGCTTGGGCGGTTTTGTTCAAGCTAGTAAGATAATACAACCGTAATCTTCAAGCRTCAGTACTCATAACCATCGTGGACAAGTGAGTATTGCATCCTTTTAGTCGTATCTTACTTCTCTTATCTACCCCAATGCGCGAATGTAGCATGTTTTGTTTATTTTGTGAGCACACAATATTATGATAATACTTGCTTGAAGTGTAATTTGCAAATGATCTAATGTGAAGTGACCAGTTTGCCTGACAGACTCAGCTACTGCTATTTTGTAAATACAAGGCTGAAAGATAGTGAAGGGAAATAACATTATTGTCTTCTCATTTATAATCTGCTCTTTTTCAAGATTATATAGTTTGGTTTTTAATTCTATTTATGAGTACATACAATAGCTTAAAAAATCTAGACACATGAATCACATCACATATGGTCTGCAGAAGACCAAAGGTCTGTTTTGACAGAACAGGCAGATTGACAGAAGAATTTCCTACTAAGTCATGAGAAGAAACTGAGGTGGTTCTGAGAAACTGAGATTTATTTAAAATAAGCAAAAAGAAGAAACAAAAGCATAAAAAAAATAAAAGAAACRGGGAGCACATTCACACGGTATTGGAACTGGAACATTTGAGATTATTTTGAGRAAAAAAATCTAGTTTTCTTTCCTCTCTGGAAGATGACAGTGTTCACACAGGTACAACATGCCAAAATAGTATGATCCCCAACTGTTTGAAGCTTTAAGGCTTAATAGCATCCTGTCCGGCACATTGTGTACATTATATTATGATTATAGATATCTATATATAGGCAAGCATACCACGTTTTTCTTCCTTCAGATGTAACATACTCAATGTGTGAGTATATTTTCCTAGCACTGGTATACAGTCCTGCTTGCAGGATGCCATAATGGGGGAACTGAAGGGTTATAAGGAGGCTAGAGGAGTAAGCCAAGAGGGGAATGGGGATCCCAGGGCTCTGGCAGGGAGGGGAAYGGGGTTCCCAGGGCTCTGGCAGAGCTGTTTGGTGGCGGTTGCTGCGCCGGGGTGCTCGCTAACAGCCTGTTCCYCAGTTGAGCAAGACGGCCCTTGGCCAGAGGGCAGCATCTCCGTGCGTCTGGCTTGCTGTACACTGATGGGATCTGTTCCGAAAGCCCCACTTTGAGAGTACATGTGAAAAACTCTCGGTAAACCCGTCTCTAAAGTCTCCTAGCCTTTCCTCCCGCTCTTTGGCTGCTCTCACACTTGCCTGCTCTTCCTGAGGCAATTTCCTCTTTAACTTAACTCTGACTTAGTCAGAAGTGCAGGGCACGACTTCRGGCTTCGCTCGTGGCCGCGGTGTCACTGGCCGGCCCCGCTCCCCGCGCTGTTGGGAACACGTTTGTTGTTGCGGTCGCGGCTGGACCTGCCCCGCTCCAGCGCGCCCAGGTGAAGGTGCAGCGAGAGACACGGGAAACAGCGCGACACGCCTGGGAAGAGCCCGGCCATTCAYGTGCCCCTAGATGGAGCTGGGCGGGTAGCGAGCTGTGCAGGAAGCCAGGACCTTAGCCGAGGAGTCGGGGATAAACTTAGATGAGCTCGGCCGAGTGCCCGCGGAGGCTCCGCGCGGCCCGGGAGGCTCCGGGCGCCGCCGAGCGGCTCCGGCCCCGGCTGCTCCGCGGCCCCGCTCC
>NW_020455455.1:3961243-3990778 GCF_003342845.1 Nothoprocta perdicaria
CGGGATCCTGCCCACGGATCCCGCGCGGGATCCCTGCCCGGGCCCTGCGCCGGGCAGCTCAACTTCAGTGCTGCCAGCCCCCGTCTTCTGCATCCGAGCAATCCCCGCAAGTTAGTCAAGYAGCTGCCGGTTTTAGGTAAAATCGAAGTTGTTTTTCCTGCCCTGTTGCTCACGTTGGGATGTTGAAAATACACAGATCCTGGCTACGACGGGACTGTTTGGGGTTTGGGATAAGCGGAATCATGCTTCCAAATAGCAGCATGTTTCATAGATTGTCATTTAGGCTACAGGCAGCTACGGCTACTTAAACTGAAATAAATGTGGTTGTGGTGTCTCTGCCAAACCATTTCTTTTGTACACAAATTCAAAACGTCACTTTAATGAAAAGGACTAACTTTCTAACTAAAAGAGAAACCTCCTTAGCGCAGTAAGATCTGGCGATCTTTGCTTTGGTGCTTGTGTGAAACTGCATGTTGAATAAGCTGATGATGCAAGAGAAAACATGAAGAAAACCCAAAATAGCAGCACATGGTCGCGTGGCCTCGGCATCTGACATGAAAGTTTGCAGCTTTGCAGCCCGAGGGTCAAGTGCTGCTTTGTAGCTGCAGTGGATGCGTCTGCCACCCACGCAAAACTCAGGAGCAGGTCAAGACCTAAGGAGCTTGGGAGAAAAATAATGYGACCAAACTGTTTTCATAACCTGTTCTATAGGTCATTGTAATTAAWTTTTGCATGTTGAAAAGTGGCTCATTCTTTGCATAAAACTTGCAGTTGCGAATGTTTCGTTTTGATTGTTGGAGTCATWCTTTTGAAGTCTGAAAGCGCCTTTTATGGCATTCTGGGTTCTACAGCACATTTCAAGGAAGTAATTTAGTTATTTTGATGTTTGGGTTTTTTTTTTTCGAGTTTCTTAATTCCAAACAGCTATGTTTCTGAGATTCAGGAAAYGCAGGAAAAACAGTTGAGGAAAATAATTTGAACACAGCTGTCTGCACATTGAACTCATTAGTGTGTGCAAGTTGCACGAATTTCACAAGACGGATGAAGCAACTGAGAGGCACTTTCAGGAGACAGCTTTAACTTGCAAATAAGACTGCTCGGTGCAACTTGGTGTAGCATTGCCCCAGTTTCCAGTTTTATGTATTTCCTGGGGTACCTGTTTTCCAGGGAGTTTCCTGCCTATTTACTCAGACTACTTTATTAGCCTCTCCAAAGYAGTGAGCGACATGGCATTGTGGTCATTATGTCATGGATTGATACGGTTTTGTACATAYAGCTTTGGGCTTGAAATATTGAAGTACCTTGAAAGTAACTGAGGTGATTCAAGAATGGTGTTAGTGTTTGAGACTCCAGTGTATCACTTTTCCTATTACTATTTATATTTGTAAAAATATTTAAATATTCTTTCTGTCATAAAGAATAGCATGATGTTTAAGATACCTGTCCCAGGCTGCCAGACAGGTTGGGCATCTGTTTCTAGTCCCTTTTCTAAGGACTTGAGTTAAGCAAAGAGTTAAGCAAAGCAGGAGAGAAGAGGGGAAAAAAAGAGTAAGCAGTCCTGCCATAAAGCACAGGGTTTTCGTCCCTTAGTATTTCTGGAGGTCCCTAAAACCAAAATGCAGGGCTTTGCTCAAACAAAATGTTTTGATGAATCCCCATAAACTGAAACATATATATTTTTTTCTTTTCTTTGAGGAAATTATTGGTGTTATTTTGGTAGCCAAACTTAACAAGGTGTTTGCTTTAGCCACTGGTAATATATTAATGGGCTATTCTGCTTAAAATCACCAGAAAATAAASTAGTTGACCCACAGTAAGCTTAAAGGACACCTGTATTGTTCTGTAAAACCTAGAATCTATGTAAGATTTCTTCATGCACAGAACTGTAGTTCATGTAGCCATATGCTCTGGACTGTGCAAAAGGCATTTGTTTTATCATCCCACACAAACAATTACTTATGAGTCACTGAAGGACAAAGTGAGTGAAAAGAGTGACAGTGAAGAATCTGAGCTTCTTTTTAAGATCCCTGTTAATTTTGAATACTTCTAAATGAATTTGAGGCATTCTAGTTATGCATATAAAATGTGATTTATCCTAGAAAGGAGATGACTGGTAAAATTAAACATTGAAAGATTAAAACATCTCTTAGAGGAATTAAATCATGCCCTACCCTTGCAGAAAATAACTGTCTGTGCTCATACTGTCTGTGCTCATACTGTCTGTGTATACACACATCTGCACGTGGATGTCCACACATGTGAGCACACACTTATCTGTGTGTGCTCACATGTGTGAGCAAATACGAGCATCTGAAGTCATATCCAGACTCAGCTCAATTTAGCGATGGGACTGCAGAGACTGGTGCAGCCAGKTTCTGCTCTTGCTGCCCTCTTTACCCTTCTTTTGTTCCTGTGCATAAGTTTACTAGGATTATTACTTTCCTGTCCGTGCAGAATAAGCCTAGATATCTGACAAGACTGATAATAAGGTCCTGGTAATATAATTCTGCTATTACTTCTATCAATGTCAGGTTTTTAGCTAAACAAAAGTAATACTGCTTGAGGCTTGGCTATTAAAAGACAGGCGATTATGAACACTCAATATTCAGAAAAATTAATGCGTCACTTCATGACATAGTGGCAAACAATGTATTTTTGAAATCACCAATAAAAACATATAGCTGTGGTCTTCTCTAATTTGAATGAATTTTTGCTTTAAAGTTCAGACTTTGGATATTGAATGTCTCTCACATTACATTTCAGTACTTTATGTATTGGGGAGTCTTTTAGTAGCCCTTTAAGAACTGGTGAAGTAAGTACGAGAAGACATAAAGAAGTTACAGGCCAGGCAGCCTCATTAGTGAAAATAATTTTTTTGGTCTATTTGCAAAATAAACCACTAATAACAGAGTAGTTTGCAAAAAACAGAACATTGGACCTCATAATCATGTCTGCCAGGTAAATCATGCATTAACTTCCCAAAGCCAAGGCATCTGGAAGTCGCACCAAGTGATCTTTCTAACAACTGCATGAGGGATGAGAGAAATGTGACAGCTTTACAGATACCATGTTTGTAAGGCTTGTGCTGGCTGATGCCCTTGGCCCAGAAGGACATTTCCCATGACCACAGACACGGCTGCCCTCCCTTTAGTCCCTTGTGGGACCTGAGGGCCTTGGGCCCCTGCCTGCGGTGGCCACCACAGACTCTCCAAGGGCACCTTGGCCACAGGTGCGTGCCGAAACCTAGAGTGGCAACGTGGACTTCATCCATCACACGTCAGTCTCTTGGCATCTCGTACCTAGGTCCTCCAGGCCAGCTGTCCCAGGAGAAATTCTGGGCTCTGCTGCAGGGGAATGGTCAGATATCATGATGATAAGAGTAGCTGCATTGGAGAAGAGCCTGGCCGTTGGAGAGGGATCTTCCAAGGTGTCTTCTGTGGTATTTYGCACCAGAGTGTAAGCTCTGATGCAGGCAGGAGTTTCCATTCTTAAAGTAAATCACAGATTTTTTTGCGGTCAGTTAGCATTTCATTTACATATAATCTTAATTAATTTAGAGACAATCGAGAGGGAAATGGCACAGGTAAGTTTTTGTGCTATTTCCGAAAAAAAAAAAAAAAAGCCCACAGTGATCTACGAAATGATTTAACATCCAAACACATCAGTTCATGCTAATTATTCTCCAGATCTTCCATAGAGGAGATGAAAAGCTGATGATTGAATTTGAAAAATCTAGCATAAAATATTACACAATGCCATATCAGTGAATAACATTCATCTTTTGAATCCAATGTGGACAGAAAGGTTTGAGCTGTGTGTGTTTAACTTCCCATTAAGAAATTAAATGTCTAACAAGTTTCTTTTCTCAGAAATARCTGTGAAGGGAATGGCAGTGCTCGGCTAGCACTACAATAGGAGCTGCCCCAGGTGAGCGGTACCACCACATTGGTTGTGTTTCTGCAATCAATCACCTTGCTTTCTGTTTTGGGACCAATTATTAAATTATTTCTTTTAATACACAGTGAAAGTTCTGTGGTTGCAGAATAGCCTATAGGTGAGTAATGTACATTAGGGAGGTGAGAATTGAGAAATACCTCAAGTAGAAGATTCACACACCTGTSAACCTGCACAGAAAGGGAGATGCTGGACAGTAGCTCCAGACCTGGAAGAAGTGGGAAGTTTTGGGAATTCAGATCTTCAGTACACTGGGATCCTCCTTTATTCAGACTTGTGGGTCTCCCTCTCTCAGGTGATGAGTTTACACATAGCAATGTAGTTGGTATTGCAGGGCCTGCAGTTCAGGTTTTCCTCTTGCTTTAATTGTATATCTGAAAAGGCTTAATAAAACCTGACATTGAAAGCTGCTGAGAAATTGATCTTTTCTTTTTTTCTGTAAGTAAATGCGATTTACAGAGATTTTTTAAGTACTGCGAAAGTGCATTACTTTTATAATTGTTTGTGACTACAGAAATACAGTGATGATGTTTTGTTAAGAAGCATATATAATTTTATTATGAGACTAATAAAAAAGAAGAAAGAAAAATMAACCTTCTCATAGCTTCCTGAGTCYCTGTCAAGAGTAACAGTACTGCCTTTGTGTTTGCTGTTCTCTATTCATTTATCCCAGGTGAGGGAACACCCAGGTAATGGGATCATGCTCTCTGGAAATAAAACCTTTATTTTCAGTATTTTATTTTGTTTTGTTTTGTTTTATTTTTTTTCTTAACATATTTTATCGTGTTTTCTTTTCCTATTACTTCTAGTTACATATATAATATATATTATTACCGAAGTATGTTTTCTCCTTTATAACATCAACTTTCAAGCTTTTGCTGCCAAGTAACTTGTTTTTAATTTTTTTAAAGCACTCAAAACTTAATTCACAAACTCTTAATTTTCCTAAATATACAGTTGTTTCTTGGAAAATACCCTTAAGAATGGAAATCCACTGAATTGCTTGTGTTTCCCAGAAAAAATGAATACCCACGTGATGTTTGCTTTGTAAATCTAGTGTTTGTCACTTGCCTTCTCCAGGCAACAGTTYATAAGTTGTCCATTTAAATTAAATCTTCAGCTCCCTGGAGTTTTCCTGTGTCCTTTTGCAGGATGGAGCATTTCTCATGGAYTAAGTAAGTGATTTTGATAGGTGCTGCTTATGCTTACAGCACCCGAAGGGTAGCATTTTATTCTGAAAGTATGAGAATCTGTCTGGTAAATGTCTAAAGGAGTGGAAGATCTTGAAGCATTAGAAAAACATTCAGGTTTGAGAATAATTGCTTTTTAAGTGCCATTAGTGAATCAATCCAACTTTGATTCCAGTCGCAGCAAGCATACTGTTTGTAGGGTAATTTTGCTCTGAGAACAGAAAAGCCACTTACTGGAGAAATTTGCTACTGTAAGTTATAGGAATGAGTAGGGGTAAGACATTGATGTATTTTTAGTGTTTATTTTGAGTTATCAGTACTTTATTTGATAAACTGAAGAGAGAAAAGATAATAAAGCATTGTCTAAAATTGGAAGGAGTCACATTAAACTGTCTAGCACTGGTATTCTTTTTTTACCATATTGCAGGTTAACAAAGAAATATACCTGAAAACTKTAAATCAGGATTGCTTCTTTGGGGTGCATTTTCACCTGAATTGCAAATTTCTTATCACAAGCACAATTCTGCAAATTACCTACAGCAGAAATCTGTAAAAAGCAACAACAACAACAACAAAAACTCTATAGAATCTGAGCTTTTGCAGTGACTTTTCCTTGTTCTCCTTAGTGTTCATCCTAGTGCAGCAACTTTTAATACTGTGTTCCAATACTGTGATGTATGCAATGACACTGCAAAGGTATTTTAAAGAGAAGAGAAGGAATAGTCTGGTGGCTTAGAAGCAGACTGGAAAGGTACATAAAAATTACATGTATGCTRCAGACTTACTCCAGACTTACTCCAGAGTCACAGGTCCATCCTTGGACGTGTCACTTGATGTTCTTAATTCTGTGCCTTTGACATGTTAGGTGGYACCTAGTTTTGTTTTGGTGGTGTTAGAGCTCTAACTTCTTTATGTTGGTAAATTGCTTTGAAAATACTTGTGTCACGTAATAAATGCTGCGGTTTGATTAATTCTCAATTACAAATGTTGTGCACGTGTGCTAGGAAGGGAGTTTTCATGCCTAAAGGAGGGATTTAGTAAGAGCTCTCTGTAAAAGAAGGATGTTTTCATGCCGTGTTGGATGTGGATTTGTGTGTCACCCGTAGCAATCCTTTGCCCATGGAGTCTGTCCAGCAGCCAAAGTGCAAAAGCAATGCATTTTTTCTTTCCTAAATTGGAAAAATGAGGGTCATCCTGTATGGCATCGTTCCCCATGACTGGCTCAGAGATGTCTCAGCCAGCTTTTGGGCAATTGCACTTGAGTTTCGGGACTCCCTCGAGGGAAGCCTGGGAGAGCTGCTGGCTGGGGCTGGTGGCGAGGTGGCTCCAGAGCAGCTTCACTTGGAGAGACAAACTTTGGGGAGGAAAAACCCCCGTGAACACGAGCACAGCTCCTTCTGCCTTCCTCGCAGGCATCCTCGGGGCTTCCTGCTAGTGACTTGTGTGTTCGCAGTGACCGCGCTTCTTGCAGGTAAAGCGGGTGCCGTGGCACCAGGCAGGTGGGCAGCAGGTCCCAGACCTGGCAGCTGTTGGTGTCCAGCTCTTCTGATGTCACCAAGTCCTGACTAAACTTTTAGATCACTTGGTACCGGGTTCAGTTTCTTCTGCTGTAGGAAATAAATATGATAATACCGCCTAGTTCTCTACAGGGCTGGGATTATCAGTATAAACTGGTGAAATGCTACGGCAGGATGCCTTTTGCTTAAAGCAGCAGCTGATGTTAGATTGAGTTCTGTAATTTCCTTCAAGACTTAATGGCAGAAATGGGTAAAAAGGAAATGCGTGGATTTATTGTCTTATATATAACTCTTTTTGATTTATCAAATTTTAAGACAGAATCAAATACTTTTATTGATTGAATTATTATGTCACTGCTGCTAAWCTCATAAAGCTTTTCATAAAGCTAAATTCATACAGCTTTTATTTATTACACAAAGCACATAGCATTATGAGGGTTTTTAATTCAATTCTGTATACAAGTGAAGACAAGGGGCCAGAAAAGTCAAACCAGGTGTACCACATCTTTCCATTAAGGATGATCAAATTAATCAAAGCCCAGTGAATGAGTCTGCAACAAACAGATGTTTTGGAAAGTGGAGTTACAACAGGAGCACTAAAAGCATTTTTCTAGCTTCAATTGTGAAGAACTGTTCTTGGAAATATGGTGTGAGCATATGTCAAAAGCCTATTCAGTTGGAGCAGATAAGTGGTGGTCATTGTTCTTTCTTCCTTTCTTAAGGGAAAATTCTTACTGATTTATTAACTATTGCCAAGCTGGAATGTTTAATTAAAGTGAACTAGCATGAACCTCAACAAAAAATAACCTGATAATCGGAAGTAACTAAGTCTTTCTCTTCCATATTGTCATCTGCTCTGCAGGTCTTGATGTCAGAAAATGCAGCTGTTTTTCAGTGAGGGAACTGAATGCAGCCTATTGTAGCTGCAGTAAGTGTTAACTGCAAAGTCATCTAGCCATAACAGCACAGAGCTAGCAAGATAATTTGTTCTTGTGATCTGATTTGTGTAACCACAATGTACTCAATTAGCTTGAATTCTTCTGCACATCTGTATATGTACTTTCCTGTGCTTTGAGGAACAATTTACAACTTGCTCCTGTTGCGCTCAGAGTAAGTTGTAAATAGATCCTCAAAATCTGGAGAAGTATATATTCCTATTTACCTGCATGTCTGGAGATCTGAGAAACTCAAGAAGTTGGTTGGTATCTATGTAGATCTTGGGGTGAAATCCTACATGGAGAGGTTTGAGCTATGTAGAAGAAGATAGTTTGAAGGTCTTAACATGGAGCATGTATTTGCTGTGCCTGTAAAGAGTATGAGAAAATTTCCGATTTTGCTGGGGCTCCAGTGTGGTGTGACTGATAGGGAAAGCTCTCCTCCAGCAGCAGCGCCTGAGGGGTGGCTGGTCGTCTAGAAAGCTTGTTGATCTGTGACCTTTGAATGCTATCGTAGTTCTGACAGCTAAATTAAGCACTTCTAGCAGGTGATCGTAGAGTACAATGCCATTTTGATAGGAAACTTCTAGGGAGCTGAACTAAAAGCTCAAAGTTCTGCTTCATATGGTTTGCTTTTAATATTTTCTAATAATGTCTTCCAGACACAAGGTGAGTACAAGGGTGTTTTTTTTTTTTAGTATATAATTTTATATATGCACATATATATATGTATGTATATATGTTCAACTTAAGAGTTAGTGTGTGTGCCTGTGTGTGTGTGTGAAAGGATTTTGTTTTTCCAGATGGTTAAAATAAATAGGTCTGATGAGCAAGTTCTGAAAGAGCAAATCAGCTATTCTTTATTTTTTATTTAATATATGCTTACAGGAAGCTTAGGGGAGGAAAATCCATCTAACTCTTAACAAAGGCATTGGGGTCAGCCTCTCTGAAGACTTGCCTTCTCCAGACTGGAAAAAAATGACTGYGTTGACTGAGTGCAGTGCTGTGTATTTTCTTAGAGAGGATGTTACTTGCCAGATAATAACTTCAGCTGAGGAATGAGCATAATGAAATGCTTGGGGTAGTTAGATCATCTTTCAGAAGAGCTATTGTATCTTCTTTCAGTAAATGTTTTATTTGCATAGAAACAGGTAATAGTAACCATGACAAGCTTGCTTATTATTTTATGCCTCTCTGACCAGTTTAATATGTAAGATTTTTGCAAGTAGGAAATTTAGGGAAACTTTGGGTGTTATGACTACTATAATTATAGGACTGTAGGAATCAGCAATTTTAAAGGCTTCCTAGAATTGAATGAATGAAAGCTCTGAGAAATTCTCGTGTGTGTGTCTTGTACACTATCATTTATAACACAATGGGAATCTGCACATTTTAATTTATTTAGCAATACATGAGTGATAGTAGCCAAAGGTGGGGTTTTTTTTTCTGTGTTTACAGTTCTAGAATAACATACATGTATGACATAGTTTTATTCTGTTAAATACTACAAATAAGTCAAATGGATTTAATAAAAATTACTTGAAAAACAAGTTTTTAAAGGCAGTTTCTTCATTTTGCTTTAACTATCTTAACAAATTTTCATATATTAAAAAATAATTTGTTTATGTCAAAGTACCTGTTCATTAGAACAAGCATGTTAAGCTTGGTACAGAGATCTAAAAAGCGAGTGTTCCCTGTGAGCTGAGCTCTTGACATGTAGTCAAGAGCTACAAGCTGAGCTCTGCGGACATGTAGTCCATTACAAAAAGGATAAGCAGTGGAAATAACAGCAGGCCAGCTTGACAGAAGCAAGCCTTGTATATGCATAATTATTAGTAGTACARTAGTATAATGTAAAGCTATTCCTTCTTTAAGGAATAACCTAATATTGATAGGAAAAAGGCCTTTGCATGCTTTTTTTTATAGAAGAAGTTTGCCCCCAAATAAGCAAGAAACTTAATAACTTCCAGGGAAGGGGGAAAAAATATGTATTTCATGTGTAGAAATAGCTTTGACTGAAATTGCCTTTGTGCTTTAATCTTTTGAGACTGTAAGCAACTGAGCAGGCTAAATTCCGAGCTTAACTGTTACATAGCTTCTTATTTTATTTTCCTTAAGGTGTAGATCACTCTTACAATTAAAGGTTGGTTGGTTTGTTTCTTTTTTTAGTTTTTAGCTTTTTTTGGGGGGGGGGAAGGAGATTAACAAGTACAATTCCATATGGAAAAAGTTTCARAATTTCTATCCATGGATGTTTTCAAAACGACTGGACAAAGCCCTGAGCAGTCTTATCTAGCTTTGAATTTGGCCGGGTATTTGGCTCTTAAATTCCTGCTTTGAGGAGCAGGTAGTCCGAGCGGACCTCCAGGGGTCTCTTCCACCTATAAATTCCTCTGATTTTATTCAGAGAAGGCAGATTATATAGAAGTCTTAGCAGAATAGAAATAGCCATACTTGAAATCAGAGCTCTTTTTTAGAAGTCTTCATCTTGTCCAGGAGTTGCCAGTGATTTAGTTCCAATTACTGCAAGTTGCCTTGCAGACCTCTGAAATCCCAGGGCTRTAATTCATGGTGCCTTCATCCACATTCCTTGTTAAGTGCAGGAATAGAGCTATATGGTGAGAATTGAAGGATGGGGCCTTAGAGTGGTACTCTGGTATAGTCAATTTATCATATGTAACGTATTGTGGTTTACCACATACATTTAAGAAAGTTGTGTTCAGTTTCTCTTAATTACCCTGTGGTCTTTTTAAGATGGGATTATTCATATTGTGTGCTATAATTCTGTTATTTATTATGTAGACATCCTGGCAAGAGCACGGGTGGCCCTCAAAGATACTCAAGCAATCATAAGGCTCATTGTACCAGTCCCTACTACCATATGTGAAAATTTCCTTTCACTGATTGATATTGCACTAAAACTTAACATCAAGAAAGCACTTTTTTTTCTATAATCACCACATGTATCTTGTTAATATCAGCTAATAATTGAAATTGCTTTCCTTTTCTGATTTTGTGAGATTTTCCATGCATGCATGGAAAGAATGTAGTTAGCCTCCCTTCTCCTGACTAATGTAGCCTTATAATGGACAAGGGGTAGTTCTGCTGAGCTGTATCTTGTTAGTAGAAAAGAATTGTCTCATCAGAGTGGATCCAGAGGCCAGGCGGACTTTGCAAGGAAGAATGTCTAGGGAATAGTCAGGATTGGAGTGTCCGTGGTGGCCTGAAGGAAAAAGTACCAGCCAAATACAAATTAATACCCTTTCTGTGGACTGCTGTTGTCTTCTCCGCCCAGGACGAAGTTTTCTGAGATATCTCTGTAATCAAATGCCACCCAGTAATAGTCACACATTTAAAAAAATACACAACTTGTACTTAGGGCTATTTTAAATAAACCTGGACATCTGTGTTTTTAAGTGTGGTGGGAGAGATTAGTCCTACAGTTAGTGTGTTTTATGGATCAGTTTGCCTTGTGACAATTGACAGCACTGTCCCTTGTACTTCTCTGGTACATTTTATAATATGAATAGATATTAAAAATAATCAATTTAATTGTGTTCTATTTTAGCATAATCGAAGAGGAAACAAAAAGGATTGCTATTGAGATGATGGATTATGATGATTTTGAGAATGAACAGGACTTTAAGTTGCATGGTGTCTTTTCAAATCACAGCAAGGATCCGTGGCTCCAGACAACTGACAAAACATGAAGGGTTATAAAAGAGCACATTTGTGTCACTGTGCCAACTTAAGCAATGAACATTTCTTCCCTTCTACAAGAGGGGGAAAAACAACGAGCCATCTTTTTTGTTTTACTCTTTCTATACTCAAGATGTTTGAACAGCAAAGGAGATGCTGATCTAATGAATTACTTCTGCCTGTAGATAGAATAATTACAACAAATGAAAAGGAGTGATGGAAGAAGTGTAAATATAGGTTCTTGATTCTGAAAGAAAAGTTTACAGCGCTTTGTTGCAAATGAAATTATTATCTTAATTAAAATCAAATAAAGATATGTAAAATACATATTTTTTTAATGAGGCAACTTAAGATATTAAATTCTTCTTTCTGGAATGGACAAACGTTGGCATAGTGTTGAAAGTCAGCAGGAGTCAGGCATCTGAGACCGTGAAAAGGCCTGTCTTGCCTTCATGTTGTCTTCTGACATTAACCTTGCCAAAGAAACTGACACTCTGTCTTTAGAAGATCTTCCAGAGGTTTTGAACAGAGAAACTTGAATTTTGATCTGGAAGAACTCGCAAAATCTGCCTACATATTGAGTGGGCAATCAATGTGACCTGGGAATGAGGTATCTTGTCTTTTTCTGTCCCGTTTTGCAGTTCCTCTCTGTTCCTGACAGCTTTGGGGACTGCCATCAGGCAAAGCAGGGAGAAGTTGAAGGGAGTCCTTCAGGAATTTAAGTTAATTCTTCAATCAGAATCTATTACCTACCACATATTCGTCGGTATTAATGGGAAGTCACATAGCTTTTTAAAAACTATTATGTGTTATTTCTACTGACAGACTGGGAAGTTACTATTGAAGTTAGTTCCATTGAAGCTAAAGATGGAACTGCTTGGATGTTATAAAAATGCAACAGTGTATTTTGTTTAAAAAAAATGCAGGTATTTATATAAGTAAGCTATAAGGAGCTTGCTAAGGCTCCTTATAATACGAGGCTGGTGAGCAAAAATTATRTTGTGGTCATTTTTCTCTTTGGCAATATTTTATATGTTTTTCATCCTGGAAAAYACATCCTTTTGTTTTTTGTAGCAGTTCAGATTTTGAGATCTTCTTTGCTGTTAAATTGGAGAGGGATGAGAACTAGGAAAAGTTCATTAATGCTTCTTGGCCCACTGTTAGACTTTTGCAATCGTTCCCTCATAGTTCTTCTTTCTCGTGTTTCTTCCTTGCTGCTCCTTCATGTGAGCGACCTGCTCACATGTAGGTGCTCCTCGTTCCTCTTTGCAGCATGGGTGATGGTGACCATCCACCTACCTGCTTTCTGCTGGGTTTTCATAGCAGTTGTTTCTTGTTCTCTCTTTGCTTCTGCATCTGCACGAGTCTGATCCAAATAATAATTTCACTTGTTATTTCTATGCTCCTGCCTTCAGAAACTGTGTGCAGTGTCCTGGACCAGCAATCTGCTATTCAGATAGGTCAAGCAATGTGCCTGGCTGTCCAAAACAGTGCTCTTTCATTTTTTTCCCAATCATTCTGTTCACTTATCCTTGAAAATAATGAGAGGGAAAAAGTATTTTTTAGCTCTTAAGGTTTTTAACTCTATCTTTTCTAAAGCCTCTTACTCTGACTGTATACGTGCACATAAATCTGTTATATGTGTTGCTGTCTATCCCAAAGGAGGTTTGTTTATGAACTCCCTGTGTTGTATCTCCTATTACCCCTTGCTGACTAATACAGCATTCTCCTTACGTCAACATCTGTTTGCATTAAAGATGCTCTCTTTTTTATTATTTTTTTTTATTATTTTCCTCCCCTCTTGTTGGTTTCTGTCTACACTGCAGAACTTCCCCCATCCACAAACTACTGCTTTACTGCTTCTAACATCTTTACAGCCCATTCTGACTCCTACTCCTTTTCTCTTGCACAGTCTCACAAGAGAAAGTGAGAAGGTGGAGGATGCTGACAGCCTTTACCCTCCACTTGTTAAGTACTTCTTCAGATAATTTCACACTTCCTCCCCTAACTTCTCCCATGAAACAAGATGTTTCCCACCAATGAGCCCCATGACTCTGTCTCAGTTCCTTCCTCTCTGCTCCCATGATGCTGATGAGATCTTTCTGAGGGTGGCGAGGCACCTGGGAAGACTGCAGCTTCTCCCASTGACGAGATCTGTGCCGCTCTCACCTCTTGTGCTCCATTATCTTCTTTGCTTTCTTGGTATCACAAGTTAGACTGTGACTAGACTGGCAGGTGGTCTAGCATGCAGTGGAACAGCAGTCTCGGTGGCACCTTTGTGGTATGCCTGTCACCTCTGCAGCCTCCAGACTGCAGTGACAGGTTTGGGGGACAGTGCTTCAAGCAGCAGCCAAGGTGGTAGCTGGGAGCGCAAGAGACACAGGATGGAGATTTAAACAGGAGAGGTTCAGAGGGGATCTCAGGAAAAGTTTTTTCACCCTGAGGGCACTGAGGCCATGAGTTGCCCAGAGTTGTGCTGTCTCTGTCCTTAATGATTTCTAAAACCATATTAGTCTGACCACACAGCTGACCCTSTTTGAGCAGAAGGCTAGTCAAGGGACCTCCTAAGGCAGGAGCCTCTCCAGGATAGCCTCTCCATCCCAGGCTATCCTCTAGTCTGTGACTTTAGCTGTGGTGCGATGTCGTGGTCCTGTCCCAGGAGACTTACACTGTGTGGTGATACTCAGTATTGTGGCAGTGGATGAAGGGCAGCCMGTGGTCCAAGCTTTGATGCTTCCTCTGCAGGAGATGTGTAGAAGAGGGAGATACTGTACTGGGTTCTCCTGACCCGCACTGAGTCTGGTCTGAGTCAGAGGAAGGTTTTCCCTCTTCTTCCTGTTGTGTTTCTTTTATGCCTGAAAAGCTGTTTATTTTTTTTCCTCTTTTGTAAGCCCTAAATATTTTAAAACTCACAGTTCACTTATTTTCTGGAAAGTAGCTGTTGTACTTCATTAAGCTTTGAACAATTCCAGAATACTAAAAATACTCCAACATTGAATTGAGAAAGATCATGCAGTTCCATCTTTGTGGTTTCCTTTAATTTTTCAATTACAATTCATTTATATTTTATTTTCCTTCAAGTTAGCCTCCAGTCACCATCACTATCTTCAATAGCTGCCACTTTTCTGGTTCCGTATTGTCTAGAATATGTACTCTACTTTTTTAACCTCTTGTCTTTATTTAAGCATTCTGTTGTTAATGCTGCTAATTCAAGTCCAGAGTACAGCATCTGTTTCAGCTGCAATGAAAGTACATTTAGTTTTATATGTTAGTAGAGATGATATATACAAATCTGGTTTACAAAGATAAATTAGTGAAAGGTTGATTATGCATTTTCATAATTTCACATATTCATAATTTTGTTTGCTTACAAATGGACAACAGAGGCATAACCATGTACGAATAGCACGCGGAAGCTTCAGGCTCCCCCAGTAAGGAGGCAGAGACAGTACTGTAAAAATGCAGCATGCAAACAAAGGAATTAGGAGACAGAATCCCACATGTTGTCTTGCCATCCTCTTCCATGCCTCACTTCTTCAAAATGCAGTTGTTGAAGCCATTTAAGTGGTCGCAGCCCTGTGGATTAAGAAGCATTTGCTTTAGCTTCTTGTCCTTGCACTGACAGAACACACTGTGCACTGCGTGTCCTCGCCCGTTCTGCCTATGTGCGTGTGCTAGGCTAGATACGTTTTAAACTGGTTGTTTTAGATCAGAGTTTATGTGAACAGTTGGTATCTTGTGATCTGTACGTTAACTTGGTATGTTTTCATTTTAAAACAAAAAGCACTGGAAAGAGAGAGAGCGAAAGGCATTTCCAGGCTATTATTTTTTATATGTAGAAGATGGGACGGACGAAGCACCTTTCAGGGAGACTTGCCTTGATGCAAATGTGTTGAGTATTGCCAGATTCTTGAAATCAAGTGATTAGAAATTATTAGAAATCCTTCCATGTGTGTATCATGTAAGGAACCTCATCCTTGGGAAAATTACCAGGTGTTTGCTTTGGTTCATGCTAGACCAAGGTAGGTAACAGGTATGAGAAGTGCCATGCTCTGTCTTGAGCCATGAGGCTAGAGCAAAAAACTAACACCTGAAACCACCAAGATTCACGTGGCTTGTGACATACTTGGAAACTGAGTGTGCATTAAGACTACTGATGATGATGATGACACTTTCTGTATTGTTGTCCCAAAGTAAATGGTGCTATGCAGTGTGAGAGCTGCATAGGTTGTCTCTCATCTATGCTGCGTAGATTGTGCATAGATGATGCCAGGTTATTTCTGGCAGTAGCTAATGGAGAGCAAGACTGCAGATCTTGCTCTTAAGCATCTGCAGATGCTTAAGGGACGATCCCACTTGGTAGAGATAACTGCTGAATCACAACAGAACCCCTGTTTCCAACTTGAGCTGTCAGTGAGCCTGGATTAGTGAACACTTAATGAAATAATTTCCCTAGCCTTCAATGTGTGGCAATTCAACAAAGATACTAATAAGAAAAATCCTTTTGATATAAGCAGTGAGCAAATGTCAGTGTTTTATTTCATGACAGTCGTTGATTGCTATTCACAGAAGATCATGATTAGAAAATTAAGTTGAGATAGAAAATAAACTCACCAGAGATTGAAAAAAGCTTATTTCAAACAACTAGTATGTCAGCAGTTTTTTCAAAGTGCAAACTTGCCAAGGTAACTCATGAAGATACATGGGAACAATATGATTAAATAGGTGAATAATATATTTACAGTATAGAAATGAAAGGCAGCAAACAAGACATMTAAAATACTACATTCAAAATATTATAGTATGGTAGATTTCAGTGAATGTACTTAATTTCAACATTTTTAGCATGTTAAGAAAAATCCGTCTACTAAGTAACTGAAGTAGATCACATGTTTAATTGTTAAATACAGATTGTAGATATAACTTGACAAAATGCAAATCAAATAGTTTCCTTTTTTTTTTTTCCTTCAAAATTTCTTATTGGTGAGAGCATTCCATGCTAAATTTTCAAAGGAGTTATTTTTAAGTATGCAGAAAATCTTAATGACTTGAACCAACATCCCAGATAAAAATATACCGAGGATCTGGAACACAGAATCTAAATGGCACTTTCAGCTGAGCTGAGACAAATTGAGATGATGGTTGCCATGCTTTTCTTTAGAGTCTGTCCTTCTCTAGTTGTCTGTTTTCTCTTTGTCTTCTCAGATGTTTTTATTGTTTCTTCTTACCCATTTGAATCCCTTGAAATCTTGTTCTTTCTTGTGTATCAGCTCATATCTCCATTTTTTTAACCTGTTTATGTTTTAGTAAACAACAACAAAATTCACTTTGTTCTTGCTAATAATCTTGCTTCAGCTTTGCCTAAGGGCTTAGGTGTATGATTAGGTTACCATGGATTTAAAAAGTTATCATGAATCAATCAGCATTAATACCTGTATGTGAGCTGACAGTCTTAGACAAAAGTGAGATGATTCAAGTTCGTGTAGTTTGTAATCAGATGTTTGCTGTATTTTCCTTGCTTTGACACCCCTTTCTGAATTGTTCCACAGGCAGCATCTAAACTCTGTCATTGCTCTGACTTTTCTGAACAGTTGAAGATGATTAATTGTTTAATACCATCCTCTTCATGCAACTGATTGCCTCAGTGAAAAATCAAATGCCACCTTCTCTAAAAAGAAACAATTCCTGATTGTATCTGTTATATCTATCTGATATGGCATATTTTTTTAGAAAACATTTTCTAGGAGACCCCTTTTTATCTCATGTTCTTACTGTCCTCTTCCTAAAAAGCACTTCTGAACTMTCTCTTGTTCTCATAGGTGGGAGAATCCTCAGTGAGAATACACAGAGCTACCAGATTATCCTCCTTCAGAGCTTTTCACAGAACTAATCTCTGCCATAATACATATAGAAAACTTACTTAAACAACAACCCACAATGGTTATGCAAGCGATGAGTCACAATGCTGTTACTGAATGGTTAAAAATGCTTTATTTTCCATTGCATTTGCTACCTTGATCCCTTTGTTACTCCTTTTTTTTTTCCTTCCTGCTTGTTTTCTCTTGTCCTTTGGACTGCAAGCACTTTTAAGCAGGGTTCATCATTCAGTGTGCTTTTTTTTCTTTTTTTCTTTTTTCTTTTTTTTAACCAGGCTTAGTACAATAGGGCCTGAAATAGTTCTCTCTTTTAGGTGGTTTTAGCAATAAATGGTAAATCATAACATGCTACAGCATCCCACAGATTCAGGGGAAAGTCGAGTGTAATTCTGAAGGATTTTTATGTTTGATTGTTTATGATTATTCTAAACTCTTCAGCTACACTTTTTGGCAACAATTTGGATATTGCCATGAAGAATGCTTATGAAGAGTAACCAAAAAAGCCAACCACTCCCTAAAAATATAAACCATGATGATTTTTTTCATAAAAAAAAAAAACAAAAACAAAAACAAAAAAACAGAAAGCTACCACCTAGGCTTATCTAAATGTGAGCACAAATGTGATTTAAAAAAATAAATATGTATATTTTTTTTCCCCTGATGGGATATCTGATGTAACTCTTTACCTGGTTCATGAAAGCTAAATTCTAGGCTTCTGCCAACTTAAAGGCTATTAAAAAAACAAACAAACAAACAAAAAAMCAAAACCCTTTAATCCAGCTGTTGATTAAATTCACATCTTGGAAGGCTGTTAATATCCAGCTGGGTACTGTGGTCGTGCTTGCCAAAGTCATGTTAAGGGCAGAAAGGARAGTGGTTTCCTGTACAATCTCCACTTTAATAATATTCCCACCCTAAAGCTCCCACTCCTTCTGAAATTTTACTCTTCCAGTTACAGAATCTTTCTTCATGGACGCCAAATCAACGCCCAATTAGTTCAGCTGCAAAAAGACATCAATGTTGCTTTGTTTTTGAAAGCAAACACAGCAAAGGTCTTCAGTGGCCATGGTAGGAGTTGATAGCATTCCTTATATAGTAATTGTGGCGGAGCGCAGTTTTATTGCATTCAGATGTAAATGTGTAGTGGGCAAATGGCCAAGCTCTACAAGGGCTGTGCCAAGGAGTGGGGAGGCCACTGCGACGAGGCTGCGTGGTTGCCAAGCTATGGAGTGTCCCTGGCCCTTGCCCAAGGAGCCAACCATTCCCGAGTCATATCCCCCTGATGAATCATATGTCGTCTCTCTCCTTTGTTAAATTATATTTCTTTGGATCATGCCATACATGCCAAATGGTATTACTGAAATAAATGACTAATCAGAATTAATTTGGTATTTCTGGTAAAAAATACTACTTGCATACACTCTCAGAAGAGTGTTCTGTGCATTTTTTTAACCATTATTCGAAATAGTGACCTTGTTCAGAGCTCTAGAGAAAATTGATAGCTAAGAAGTTTCRTGTTTGTCAATTGTGGCCGTTTTGTCAAACTGAGGCATTTACCAATTTTTTATTCTTGGGAGTGCTCCTGACTTCCGTATAATCATTTAGTGTGCAGCTACTTTACTTTTGAAAAGAARTAAGTGTATGGCCCATAGACTTCAGGTTGGTCAGTTCACGAGGATGGAAAAGGACAATCTTTATTCCCCACTGGCATATTATAAATAAAATTTGCCAGTCTTAAAATTTTCACCTCAGGCTAAAATTTAGCACTTCACGTTCTGCTTTTGGTGTGGAGCAGTTCAAAGCATTTGCAGTGAAATGAAAACTTCAGGGAAATGACTTGTCAATATTTTTTTCCTATTTTGTTTTTTGTTGGTACTCCAAAAGTAATAGTACCTCATTGTAAAGTAATAGATGGGCATAATGTGCCATATTGAGTCATAGCTTAGCAGTACATGTAATGTTGCCCTGACAATTCCAATAATGTAATCTAATAATAATAGTAAGAAATCTGTATAAGAAGAAGAAATAATAATAAGAAATCTAGCAGTTAGCAATAGGCATATATTAATCCTAGATGTTGAAATGAATTATCTTGCAAGCACAATGAGGCGTTMGTTTTTCGTATTTAAAATGTAAAGCAGATGAGGGGATAAATGTATTTATCCTTTTGCATTGAAATTTTTTCTCGGGATTAAGTGATTAAAAAAGATATATCAAGAGGGAAAAAAACCCTCAGTATTGTAAAAAAAAAAGTGTGTATTTGTGTGTACATTTTTATTATTCCCTGTAAAATCTTGTTGCAYATTTTTACAGCTTCTTGTGTTTGTTTATAATGTATGTATTTATAACATAATAATAATGAAAAATCCTTAGTTGAAAGAACCTGCTCAATCTTTCTAATTAGAAAAATGTTTGAGACTCTTTTTGGGAGTTAGGAAAGTTTGTTGTAATGGTATTCAATTCAAAAGTGGGATTACCAAATTAGAGAAACATGTGGTAATTGGAGAATCAGTTTCATTTTTCTGAAAATGATGCAAGTCTATGAATTTTGAAATGTGATGATAACTTTATGAACTCAGAGGAAGAATTTAGTAGGAAAGGAAAGGCTATTCCCATCAAGTGATTTACACTGTTGCTCTGTAGACAAAACTTGTCCTTTAGGCTCCAGCTTTATTGACTAAAGCTTTAAGATCCTCTAATAAAAATAAATAAATAACATGTTCAGACATTATTCATGAGTGCAGCAAGCTTCAGAAGGCTAACAAGGATAATGAGAGAACTGGAGGTGCCACCTAATACAWCTAAAGAGTTTGCTTGACTGGCCCAATATTTTAAAGGTGATGCAYTTGTAATACTACAGAAGATGACAAGACAGTCTGTTCTCGAGAGTAAAAAAGAGGAAGCTGAAGTATGATCATATGTGACCACACACTGCATGAAAAGCTCAGCTTTATATTATAAAATGACCATATAAAATCTAGCATAGTAAATTATACTGTTTCTGGTTAATAGATATCAAGCTTGTAATTAATACCAAAAAAAAAAAAAAAAATATTTCAGACACTTTTTAGTAACTCCACCAACTTAGGAGAAAAAGGAAAGAGGAAAAAGTAAAGAGATGGGCTAACTGTTACGATAAACTGTCTCCCTACAATCAGATGACTTCCCATGAAAGCTGAGGGAATGATGAGACTATGGGAGCATCTGTCACTGCTCTTCTGTGTCCCAGTGGAATGGAATGAAGACCTGCTGAAATTCTGTCTGAATGGCGGAATTTCAGAGGCAGTTGGAAGAAGATTCATCATCTCTCTGGAGTAACTGCTACCACTAGYGTAACCCTGGAGATAATCCGGTCTCTTTCCCTGTTGTGAATGGACAACATACATCCATGTGGCCTTACCTCATTATTTTCCTTGAATATTCCAGGTGTTCCTAAGATACTTCACTGTAGTTTTGTCTAACTTCGAAAACTAATTTTACCTTTTATTTTTTAGTATTTTAAAGAGTTCAAGAAATTCATAGCTCATCTGAGTCAGTAATTTATAAAATTAATTTATAAAATTAATAAAAAACAGAATTAATTTATAAATTTATAAAATTAATTGATTTTATAAATTAATTCTGATTTTTATCATCCCTCCCCTTTTCCTGGGTTGCCCTGATTTCAGGCTTCTATTGGTGTGTGTGTGTGTGTGTGTGTGTGTGTGTGTGTGTGTGTATGGATGGATAGATAGATAGATAGATAGATAGATAGATAGATAGATAGATAGATAGATTTTTTTTTCCACATTCAAGGAGCAAAGAAACTCTCAGCTTCTGTTTCCACAGAAAACCTTCCTAGTTCTGGCTGTCCCACCAGGGAAATAAATATGATGTTGAGTTTGATTTATGTGATTTGTCAATATAATTAAAATAAATCTAATCAGATGGTTCCTTGGATATGTTTCGGAACTGTGGCCAACACAGGATATGACCAGCACAGCAAATGATCTCTGTGGCCCGAAAAATGAAATTCTAGTTTAAGTAATCCCGGGCTGCACCTGCCTTGTGATGGGAGGCCAGATTTCTCTTCCTGAGCTTCATGACTCTATATAGGCTGAAGACCAATAAGGCAGTGCTCCTTCTGGACAGCAGAACGAATGGGAGTGAAAGCAATGCCATGCCACTTCATCGGTGGAAAATACRATGTACTCACAAGTGGATCTGCTAGAGAGCATTAACACCCACACTGTGAGCTGCGTGGTTGCAGTGTCAGGCTTAATGGCTTGTTCGTTTGTTTTCTTCTTTTATTTAAGGATAATGTTGCTTAGGACTTGGTTTATTAAACTGCTTAGATGTGCGTCAGAGAGGCGCTCGGGAAGGTGGTGCACATGGTCCTTTCTGCAGGGTTGGGATGTGGTGGGACCCCTGTGGACCTTCACTAGGAGGGCTGCTTCTCAGGCTCAGCTTTGGCTATTGCAGAGGTGCAAATGCTGGTGTTGAGTATAGGCTGCTGTTGTGTTACCCAGGACAGCACTTAAGCTTCCTCAGAGATCAAAGGAGTACCAAGCCCTGACGCTGATACTAAGCTTTTGGCAACTTCTTGCTACTCAGCTTTTGCCACTCTTCTCCTCAGTGGCATTACATTAGAAGGCAAAAGCAAATTTTGAAGTATGAAAGATCCTTGAGAGTTTAGAGGGACTCTGGTTCTTTTTCAGGTAATCGAAGGACTTTTTTGTATGTTTTATTGATACTTTTCTGCTCCTTTTGCTTTAATTCAGAAGGCATTTTAGAAGTTCAGTATAACAGTAGATATATTTGTGGTCCCGGTAAGCAAAATATCCCTTAGAGAATAATTTCCATGATGTAGCATTCAAAGRCAACATATTAAATTTTGAAATGGCAGATAATATGGGCTTCAGGAAAAAATATTTTGAAATTTAAAATCTACCTTTATTTTACACTGGCAGCTCAGTGACAACTATTGCTAGCTTTAAGAGTGGTTAAAAGCAGGCTGTTCCGTTACCTGCAATGGGRTAATTCTGTAACGAAGCAGGCACAAGCAGTGGCAGGGTTTGGTCCTTCACAACCAGAGAGCTCCAGGTTCCTAGGAAACGCTGACATACTGTTTCACACAAATGACCACTCTTCTCCCCTCTAATCTCTTATTGCCGTCTGCTTTTCACGTTAGCTGTGAACGTAAACCGAGGGCAGGCACCTCAGCGGCAGGATGTTTCTAGCTGGGATTTTGTACATCTGCYTGTGCGAGGTGGATGTCCTAGTTAATGGTGCCGTAGCACGTTATTCCCGTGTCAGCTTATGAATYACGTAGGTTGTAACTAACTCACTAAAAAGCAAAATATACAAAATCAGTGCTGTGTCTTGCTTTTGCCAGTTTGAGGTCTGGATCGTGCAGTATGTCGCAGGTGTGTTTCCTTCGGGAAAAGACAGAGGCAGTAACCAGGGGGTTAAATCCCTGCTCAACAGGCGTGTTTTTGGATGTAMGTTTCCGTCACAGCGCAGATCCAGGCTCGGCACCTCCCGGCCGAGGGGAGCTGTGTGTGACGGAACCCGCGCACTGTGGCCCGTGACAGACCCCCGTGACGGCACCGGGCCCCTGTACCAGCCCGCGGGGCCCTGCGTTCTCCAGCTGTTCACCCTCGAGACAGCGAGCGGCCTCCCGGCGCCGAGGGATGGGAGCGTCTGCGTAAGAGGCTGCACGGATGGAGCATGCCCAGTGCTAGGGAGAGCCGCCACCCCGCCCCCAGCCCGGCGAGCAGGAGATGGAATGAACTTTGCACCCGCAAATGTCACCCAATATATTCCGCACAGCATCTTAAAAGGTTCTCCTGTAAGCACTATTTTTAACAGCCAAGCCCGCCCCCCAAAACAAAATGGAAAAAGCACTAGGTGTTTTTTGTCACCGATCTCAGTTTGTTATCAATTGAAGCATCTCTCACAACATTCACCTGAAGTCTGGCTTATTTTACCCTTTTATTATTCGATTTTTTTTTTCTTGCTGCTGATATATGGCTTTTTTTTTTTTTTCCTGGTCTTTTTTACTGGCATAAGAAAAACTGAGAATTTAATTGCACGAGACTACTTGGAAACAGAGAGGCTGAAAGCTTGCAAGGCAGAGGGACAAGAAGGGAAGGCTCTGGCGGCAGAGCATGGATAGGGAAGGAGCGGTGCTGCCGCGGTGCTCCGGGTGCACATGTTCCAGGAGATCAGTGCCGGGCGCTGCAGCTGCGGACACTAACTGAGCTGTCTGGCTAATGAAGGCCACCTGGATCAGGCTTCTGAAAAGAGCCAAAGGAGGACGTCTGAAGAATTCTGATATCTGTGTAAGCTTGTTTTCATTATTGGCATATGTTATATACGTTGCTGAGAGCGGGAGAGAGAACTACAGCAAGGAGAGGACAGTTGTTTTCATTCTGATTGAATTAGCAGAAGTCTGTTTTGTATGCAGGGAGATGCAGGGAAAAATCGGAGCTGTCATTATTTATAGAGCCCTTCTGGCATTGTGACTAGTTGCATTGTGGCGATACGTGGCCGGGTGCTGAGGCCAGGCGGATTTTATTAGTTGGGACTTGATTTGTGGTCGTTTGCATGTTTTGCTGAGGGGCAGAGATGGATACGAGCCATTTTCAGTTGTGATGGGGAAAGTATGTCAGGTAACGAGGTTGCCCTAAAATAAAAAGGGATAGCACAGCTTAAAGCTTTTGGCAGTGATGTTGTGTCAGGGTAATTACTGATAACAAATTTTCGTTTTTGTAATAAAATCTGTTTCCTCTCTAATTCAGTTACTGTTTAGAGTTTTAATTTTGATGGAGCCCTCCTTGAAGCTGCTGTGTGTCCTTCAGCCCTGCACTGCACCACTGCTGTAACTCCACAGAGTAGCTGGCTCTGCTTACTAAAAAGCATACAAATATAGGAGCATGGGAATAGTGCAGGAAATAAAGCACTGGGTAAGACACCTGCACTTCTGGAAAGTCTCCAGAGAATAACATTTACTCTTTTTAGCTATTTAATTTTTTCTAAGTGATTTTCTCTTTTGTGCAATTATTCTCTCTTCAGGGATGCAGAAGTAAGASAAAARACAAGGTGCATAAATGCTGTACTCCCTTTTTCTTCCTCTTTTCTTGTTTCTCCTGAACAACCTGTGACATTATTTTTCCTTTCCCCGTTCAGGGTTCGGCGGACTCCTACACCAGCCGTCCATCCGATTCAGATGTATCTCTGGAAGAAGACAGGGAAGCAGTGCGGAGAGAGGCAGAGCGACAGGCCCAGGCACAGCTGGAAAAAGCAAAGGTAAGGTGTTCTCTCACATCAGAGATTCATAAACTGTTTTAATTTGAAGGATTGCTATTTCATCAGTTTCCAGTGCAAACAATTTTTTTATGTGCTAACATGTTGCATGAGACCTCTTCTTAAGATGTTTCAGACAACAATGGAACTGATATTTTAAAGAAAGATAAAAACAGTTAAAGCTACGTTTTTCTGTTAAGGGCACTAGCTTTGCTTGCATGTTTCAGAATAATCTTATTTAAATGTAGAGTTTTTTTGATGTATTAAATAAACATATATTTGCAGTATATAGGGTCAAAGGTTTAAATTCTTACTAAACATATTATTAGAAATTTCTCTAAGCATGATTTTAGATGCCTGTGATGCTTATAATTTGCAGTTTTAGAAATTAGTTCTGAAACATTGTATATATCTACTGTCAGTGAAGGACTGGTCCCTACCAGTTGTGTATGTATAAATACAGAGAATCTGTGTGTATACATATATATATATATTTATTTTTTTTCCTGAAGACTTCACTGGCTTTGCAGTTTATATGTTAAACCCTGAGTAATGTGGTCTTGGACTTATTAAGGTTTCTCCTTCTAGCTTCAGATACCTGGCAGAGAGTGATGGRTTTAAATAGACATGCTAAATGAGCTTGGCTGGGTGTATATATTTTTTCCTTTAGATGCGTTTGTGACTGTGAGGCATTTAGCAGCAATAGAGCCCAAGCGTATGTGCTTAATTTTCTTTAAATACTCTTGTACCTGTAAAAAACAAACAAAAAATCTCAGTGTGATTATCTTAATTTTTTTTTTTCATTTGTTTGTCACTTCATTCCACTTCTTTTTCTGTGTGCTGTCTATGGCCAGATCTTGGTGTAGCTCTTTTGTGTGGTCTGTTTTTCCAGTTAAAATTTTCCCATTTCAGTATTGAGGAGCCTCCTCACATCTCCCCCTTTCTCCCTCCTGCTATGTCTGTTTCTCACGTTCTCTCCTATTCCCCTCCTCCATTTTGGCGTGTTCCTTGTTTCCCCATCCCTGGTCCATTCTGTTTCCTTTTCCGCTGCCAGCTTCGCCCCTGCCCMTTTATGCCGCCTGCGCTACAAGGGTTTCTCATAAATTCAGGCGTTCACATTATTGAGGTATTAACCTGATTACGRGGAAGGAGCCAGCTCAGTAAATAATACAGCAGTATAATACACAAACAGCTTCTTCAGGTTAGGATACTTAAACAGGGAAGCCAAAGATGTTTTGGGGAAAATGTAATAGTTAACAGATATTTTAGTAAGAGCTCCAAAAGAAGGTTTTTAATGAGGTGTGGAGCCTGCCAGCCATAAGAGATGCTGAACACTGCTTTGAAGTCTAGACCTGCTGTCTTGGGATCAGCATAGCTGCAACGCTGCAGCAGCCCATTTCTTCCCTCCACCTTGTATCTGATCACAGACAGGAGTTCCAGTTTTATCAGGGCTGCTTTTTGTCAGTTTAAGATTTCTCTGCTCTTAGGAGAGAGGATGAAGACTRCTCTGAAACTCAGGTAGAGTGTTGAATTTTCTCAGTTAAAATAAATGATCTTTTAAAGAAGTGAACTGATAATATCTTGTGGGCTAATAAGGGTAACACCGTAACACTTAAGTGCTGAACTGATGCATCTCTTAGTGATGGGTAAATCTATGCAAGTGTTGCTATGGGAATTTGGCTTACTGATGATGGCTTGAATGCATGGACAACCCTTATGTAATATTCATGACCTCTAGCACAGCTGCCATTGTAGTTTATGGAGAATTGCTAGCAAACCCTGACTTTTAAAAACTATATTTCTATACATCAAAGCAGTGTTCTCACTCCAGCTGGTGTAAGATCCAGTCTCTAGGTCTGACACTGTCTGAAACTGTTAAGACAACTTGTGAACAGTCGAAGTACTGAAAGCACTGCCAAAATCAACCTGTTAAAACAATGGGCAATTTCAGGCCTATAGAAAACACAAAATAAATTATTCAAATCATTTGGGCTTTAATACAGATTAAAGCTGGAACTACATAAACAGTCTTGTTTCTTGAGCCAAAGGAGTTAAAACCACTCCAGGTTGTAACATAAGGACCATTTTACACAGTGGCTAATATTTCAATTAATGGTATTCATTAAAACAYTGCACATATTCATTGCTTGCATTTTAGACAGGCAGCTTAAGAGACATAAATCTAACTCAGTATATCTGTAATGTGATAAGGCCTATTTTCCTGTCTTCATTGGTGGTTCCTCACCACCCAGGAACACTGGATGTAAAGGTGATGGAAGGGGAGCTTCCACGGGCAGTTTGGCCACGTGAGGCTCTCAGCAAGCGGTGGGTTTGTGGCTGCTCCCTGGGCCATGGGACGAGCTGTCAGCCAGGGCCCCGTGACGCAGCGGCCTTGACGGTTTTTCCTTTTAGTATTGTGAGTGGAAATATTGATGCTAAATAAAGTCATTATAATTCTGTTTGTCACAGGAATTAGCCAAGGATGACACATGCGAATAATGCAAAGGTTGAGGGGAAAATGATCATGAATTAAGAGATGGAGAGAATAAAATACTGTTGAACTGGATCATGCACTTAATGAAAACAGTTTAATGACATCCATTTTTCTTCCTTACACCTGCCTTATACCTTACAGTGTAGGGAAAAATACCGTAAACAGTACAGAAACATATATTAATATTTTAATGGCTAATGGTTAGCAGATTTGGATTTTAAGATGGACGTGTATGAATCTTGTGTGTCTGTACACCATGAAGCAGAATAGGAATGTCTGATAAYGTGCAGTATCAGATTAACATAGTAAGTCGTGATAAAACACTAGTGCCTGTCTGGGAAGAGTGTTAGGTTGCTTCTGCTGAGTCATGGGGCCATGGGCTCCGCTGCGACGTGCCGTGAGGAAGACAGGGCCAGAGGAGCAAAACCTGAGGTGTCCGGGGCCGAATCCAAGGGGCGGTGGTTGAGAGGTCCCGAGGGAAACAGCTTCCCAGGTGATGCTGTTGTAGCTGAAGCTGAGGTAAAATGATCTGGTCCAGAGGAGAAACAAGGCAGATGCAAGTAAGACAAAACAAAACAAAAAAACTTTAAGCCTGTCATGGCCAAACCCAGCTGGGGATGCTCACGTGCATCTCCAGTCCAGGTGAAAGAGGGCCTGCATAGTGGCTGAGCGAGGAAGCTCAGCCACTCCACTCCACTCCTCCACTGCGACCTCTGCTACACATCTTCTGTTTTTAGAATTAACTTTGTATTTCCGTAAAAGATAGGAAGCTTATGCACCCACCAGCCAGGAATAAATAAGGCTAATCACCTCTGCTTTGTATTGCTTTTAGTGTTCATATTTAGAATCTCTTATTTCTACCAAAAGACTTCTTAATTTTGAAGGACAGGCTTTCAAAATGAATTCTAGCAAAAAGTGATCTTTTGTCCAGACCTTTCTAGTATTTGATTAATTATCCCCTAAAACATTTTAGGAAATGAGAAGGATGAGGTATCAAGGAAACAAAGCAAAGCAAAACAAAGAAGAAATGTGAAGTATGGATATTAGGGAGACCTTACATTTCAATCTTAAATGAATTGAATTTTAAACTTAAGAAAAAAGTGAACTTTGGTAATGACTCTTGGCCTTCTCCAGAGCCAGTGAAATCAGTTCAAATACCTATCTTGTTACTTTATTTTCCTCAAAGGCATCAAATGTTCACACCGCAGGTCTTGACTGAAGTGCTGTTATTCACATTATATAAACTTCTTTCCTCTCCTCAATAAATAGCTTAATTTTTTAAATATTTTTGCTTCTCCTTCCCCCACCAACTCTAGAACTGCTTAGACAGAGACAGTTTCTGGAGATCTTTGGACTAGATCACAACACAGACAAAAGAAGTCTCTCCTATGTACAGTATTTAAGCAAAATTTCAGTTATTTCTAATGATAACAAGTACCAGTTAATAATCCAAATCTGTTTTTCAAAATCAAATCATGCCTTTTCAGAAGTCAACGTCTGTGTCCTTAAGTAGGTCCTCTTTGTTTGCCCGTAAGCCAGGACCCTACTGCTGACACACTTTTAAGAATTCTTAAAATCTGAAATACAGGTAGGCCTCTTAACCCTTCATTTTGATCATTTTTACACTGAGACTGTGAAGCAGYGCAGTTTGGTTGCCACGCATCCCTTTGCTTTCCATTAGGCAAAAATACAGCGCAAAATACGGACTCAAGTGGTGATGATGGCTCCTTCTGGCTGTAATAGAGCAGTGTCTGTTGTATTGCCTCCATGGGCAATACATGGGCAGGTTGGGACCACTGCTTTTAAATCTCTCCCAGGCCATGATGATGCCTCGCTCTCCCCACAAGGAGTGTCTGCTGGACACATGGCAAAGGTTGTCTGGTGGAATTATCCAGCTGTGTGTGCCAGGACTAGTTACCTGAGCATTTACCCACTCTCAGGCAGGTTTCACAGCCCCTGAATGATCCCATGGGTTAGCAGGCAGCACCAAGGTTGGTTAAGTCTGCCTAAGCCAAAGTAGCACTTTTTGACAGACTGTAAGTGCCCATCACCCCAATGTGTATCTTTATGTTGTGTTAGCGTGCTACATCATGGACACTCTTTTCCCTTCCCTCTTAATGTGAGGATTTGGGGATGCTGTACAGCACCCAAAGCCGTGGCTTGCTGGCTCTGTTGTCCAGCAGCCTYGCATTGCATTGCTCATCTGTTCTGGACCAGAATTATTAGATAGTACTTTATGTTGGCTGTTGTATATGAGAATGGTATTATCAGTGGTTTCTTTTCATTTGCTCCTTTTATTTSAAACTACTTCCACTGCATGCTAGCATTTTTGCATATTAGATATCCAGTGTTGCATATCGGAGTTGCTGGGATTATGTGGGAGCTGGCACAGTAGTCTAGCTGGAAATAAATGTGGTGTTGATCCAAAAATGTAGTTGCAAATCTGGTTGTTGCTTAGCTGGAGGCAAGTTCTGCATTGCTAGTTCATGACAAGTTTCTGGATCTGCTAGGATTCGATTGCAAATGCCCTTTTTTTTAAATCTCTTCCTCAACTTCTACTGTTGTTTTCTGCCTTTTTTTTTT
>NW_020455455.1:3990824-4115840 GCF_003342845.1 Nothoprocta perdicaria
TGACATTGAGTCATAAGGTGGGTCCCTCTCTACTGCTGTCCATGGCATGTAATTTTATTTCTGTTTATAATGTTTTTTCTTCAAATTCGTCGTGTCTGCTTGTTTTACCCTAGTAGCCACTGTGTTTATTAGCTGCTCTCGCTGTTCGGCTGTATTAGTCTAGGATTAGCTTGCTGCTTCCAGCTGTTTCTCACATAAACTGGAATCGGTGCTCCAGAAATAGTGCTTTCTTTAATTTAGAAACAGTTGTCATCTCCCGTTCGGACTGTGATTGCTGGAGTGATCATCACTGCTCCATAAGGATCCTTTCCTCTTCTGTTTCTTGGGTGTGAGAGAAGAAAAACGTCTGAAATGAAAAAAGAATATGCAAGGATATTCTATTCACAAGCTAAATTTAGATAGATCATAATTTCTCTAAGTAACCAGTGGAAAGAGATAAATTGTCTCTATGGGTAATACAGAGGAACGGTCCTGGGGATAAGCACAGCTCTTGTGCCTGCTCTTCAGCTCCTGCTTTCATGTGCTCACAATCACATCCTCGGCAAGATGTCTCCACAGTCTTTCTGTATGGTTAAATACTCATATAAAGGGTAGTAACACAAATGTTGCTTTTTGTAAAACTAAATGGGCTCTTTATTACAAGAAGCACTGAGGAAAAGCTTTAATTAAAGTCAGTATTTGTAAGCCAGAGCACGTGTGCAGCTTGCCTCTTCTCCTGGGCTTTTTCCTCCTACCACCTCYGCCCTGGTCCTGCAGCAGTCCTTGCTCTGGTCCTGCAGCAGTCACCATCCGTCCATGTCCACTTAGCTGCTCCTGCTGTGCCTGCCATGGTAGGACAGAGGTTCCCAAAGGGTGATGCTCCTCTTGGTGTGCAGTGGTGGCTATGGGCTCCCTGGCATGTGTAGACAAGCAGCGCCCTCAACAAGACGTTGCTGTAGCTCGAGTGATGGTCACCAGTGGATGTGGTTGTTGGATGGATGCTGGTGTAGGGGTGCAAGTCATTTGGGGAAGGGAATTGTAGAAAAAAACAAGAGAAGGCCCAGGGAGGTTCTTGGTTACCACTGTAGAGCGAGTGTGTTTGGCACATGGGAAAAATGGAATTGGGAAACACTTGTTGGAGCTGCTGCAGAGCTGGACATTGTGGCTGGTGTCATTGGTTGGTGCTGCCAGTGGTTCTCAGCAAAGTAAGTTTGGAAATTTTCAATTCTGACATGCGAGGTCTAGMTCATCAATGTTCTTGAGGCTCATATCAGGATCTGATTCCCTTCTGCAACAGTATGTTGCAATCCAGAATTTACTTTTGCTCAACAGTTGATGCAGTTATCTGAGTGTCAGCATTTTTTAGTGGGTCAACATATGCCTTTTTAGATTATAGAAAATACTGATTCTAAATAGATAAGCACAGAGTGAGAAAAATAGGATTTCAGGATGCAGAGATCACTTTTACAGGTATTTAAAGTGTTTGAAGTCACCTTAAGGGAAATGTTGAAATTATTGCATTCATAATAACTATTTGCAGGATTATTTATGTAAATTTSTCTCTTGTGCTCTAAGTGATCGATGTGTATATATAGCATTTAGGTTCCAGTTTAATATAGGCTCTCTGGAAATTTTGTTCATTTTAGGTATTTTTTATATTCTTTTAAACTAAGCATGTACTTGTAAAATGTTTTCATGGTAGGAATTATTGTTGCAGGCTCAAAAATGCATTAGAGCCCATAATACTTGAGTTCTGTGAAATAAACTTTTAAATGTCTGTGGATCTGGATGTCTGTGTGTCTGGATGTGAGCGTGTACCATATATGCATGCATGCAAACATATGTGTATATCGATGCATGTATTAGGTAGCACTTGGAACTTGAATAGGATGTCTGCATTCTATAGTTTGTAACTTCCAATTGTAAAATGTGTATTTTGTGCTCKGGAGAAATGTTGCATTAAAGGGTAAACCTCTGAAGAAACAGAAACGTTTTGTCAGCGAGAAAAATCATCCCGTGATGGGAGCTGCTRTTGCAGCACCGTGGACTTTTGGGAAGAAGTGATCAACATAAGAGAAAGGACTTCAGTGAATCCACCTACGTAAGAGTGCAGAGCTGCTGCAGCTATCYGTGACCCACATGGCATGGTGCAGTGGCTTGGAGGAGCCAAAAGCATGGGCTTTGGGGACAGCAGAAGCGTTCTGTGAGGCCAGCACTGTTCTGAGGGCTGCTGTGCAGCCAGTTCAGGAGCTAACCTGATTTCTGTTAAATTGGACACCTGACTGATGCGTGCTGTTATGCAGGCATTTGTCATCTGCAATGAAAACCCCCAGACACTCTTCCTTTGTCCTTGGCGAAGATCTATAGAGTCTGATTCTCATCTTTTCTCACTTTCTTGTCCTTTTTTCTTCCCCTCCCTAACCTGCTCTCTTGAAAAAAAAATGTGAGAGAAGAGGGAAAAACAGATATCTTTCAGTTTTATACTTAAACGGAAGGAAAAGCCCATAAGGGTGCTTCAAAAATAAGGTTTTATTTTTCACAACTAAGACTTGATTTATGTCATTATACACAAGATGTCAGTGAGTTCTAACTATAGGGAGGAGTAGAATGCTTCAGTACAAAATTAGACATCAGATGCCAATTCAAAAGCAGTTCTTTTGCGAACATTAATTACATAAACTAATCATTGGGTATACAAAACGTCATAAAAATCGGTAGGAGCCAAGAAAACCTGTGATATCTGGGAGGAAGATACTGTGTGTTCCCAGGTTAGGAACACTTTAAGTGCAAAACTCAGCTTGAGCTATGAACACTGGCTGGTTTCTAAATAAATCATTGCATGAGGGTAATTTTTTTAAAATATTTAAAGGTTCAGAGAGCTTGCCATCAAGCACTTTTGTTTGTCTTCCTGATGTCCGTTCATCTGTATTGTGGGTAAAACCAATGCAGTCTAGAGCAAAAAAGCCCCAAACAAACAAAAAAATCCCCATAGYTTTAAATTCCACTAGAAGTCAGCAGGGGAGTCTCTAGAAACCCATATGTTTAGCCTCCATTCCTGACATARTGTTTTCGTCCAAAAATTCATACTCACCTGGTTTGTGCAATAATCATCTGGTACTCACCTGGCAATTACTCACCTGGTAAGGGCAATAGCATAGAGGATAGTCAGTGCAGAAACATACTATCAATTCTAAAATACAAGTAAAATATTTAAACTCTTATTTATCAACTGAAATTTATATTTTGGGCTGCAACCAAATAGCGAAGATTAAACTGACATTTATCTTTGCAAAAGTTCAGGGATGGCTATTCTTACTTTTGCGGATGTAAATCTTGCCAATGAATTGTAGTCGTACAGTTTTATATCTACCTAGCTTTACTTTTATTTAGTTAACATGGTTTCTTAAAAAATAAATGGTAGAATCGCTAACTGTAACTGAGGTAGTACCCAATGAATTACTCCTTTTTGCAGTTGTTTTTCTTTAAGAATCTCTTTTCATCTTACTAAATAGGCCAAGAAGATGGTGGTTTTATCCAAGAGTTTTTTTATTTAAATCCAATTTTATTAATAGTGCAATCTCTGCCTAAGTTTTAAAAAGTAATGTAGTATGAAACAACACAGCCATGCAAAAAAATGAGATGTTACTGATAGAGCTGGAGAGAATCCAAAGATCTCCATCTGTACTCTACCTAGTCTCCCTCTTAATTATTCCCTGTCCAAATTAGGGTAATTTTAGTATACTGTAATTTTTAAATTACCTTTTTATTCCTTTGGTTGCCTCCAAGAACTGGCATTAAAATGTGGATTTCTCATTAGGTTATTAATCTTAAAGATGAGACTCTCTTCTTATTTTTTTTTCCTGTTGAAATGTTTAGTAAAATATTATTTTTCTAGTTTGTTACAATTTCTTTCTTTTTTCTTCTTTCTTTACTAACARTTTACCCCATCTTATATCATATGCCAGCTCTTTTTTCTTTTCTCTTTGGAAATGTGTGATAGTATATTCATGACAAATTAAAATAGAATAAATATATGACTAAAWTTCATACTAAGAAGACTGTAATTTATTCTCATGTAATGGGTATATTATTTTATGGGTTTATCATTTTATCTTTATCTTCAAGATGATGTGCAGAGTGTGTTCTAGYGTTTGGAGTCCAGAGTCCAATTTGAAAGCATCTGCTTCATTTTCAGAATCAGAGGCTGATCTGACAGGTATGGAGAGCAGACAGGCTGACTGTAGCTTGGGTCTTTATTGTGCAAATGCACCTGTGTTACTGATTTTTTTTTTTTCCCAACCTGTCTTTTTTTTTTTTTTTAAACGACTGCAAAAAAAGTGAAAGGAAAAATATCTTGAAAGGTAAGATGGAGGATCAAACTGTGGCTGCTTTATTTTCACTCGAGATGTCAGAATGTTGAACTGAAAGAAGGGATTCCCTTGGTGGTTTGTGATTCCATCCATTCTGCCAATTATTCAAAAAATGAATTTTCAAAAGTTTTTGGATTTTTATGTGGCACTGAGAATAAAACAGATGAACACAAAACACTTGGGGTTGCAAAGCTCCAGATCACCTCTGTCACGAAAGAAAGATTTCCTGACTGATAGAAAAATGAAGGAAGATGCTGGGTATCTGCCATCTTGAGATGCATTACTTTTCATAATGATCACTAATAAATGGCAATATTTGGAAACACACATATTACTGAGCTGTGGCAGTAGTCAAATTACGACTGAAAGTATCATTCCCAGAAGAGTTGTAGTAAAGAAACATACTATATTTATCACAGTTCTACAATTATTTTGACTCTCTGCTTGGTTTTTGCAGCAAGTCAAATGACTCATTCACCAAAGAACATACTTTCGTGCTTTCTCCGCACAATGCTTCTTAATAATTTAATCCAGCAGAGCCACAATCTAGAGCCATTGTAGAACTGTTCACCTGTACTTCTATTATTTGCTGTCTCTCTTAACAGGCCCAGCACGTTAAAAGGCCTGGACTTGAATTTGTGTGGCTGCTACTGGTCTGGTGGTAGCTGATCATGGGGCTTCCTTCTCTCTTTAAGCCTCTCCTAGCTCTCAAATTGCCCGCTGTAGGACTAGGGAAGTGTTATTAGGTTCCCTGATAGCAGTGTGCAGAAGAGATGTGTTTCCAGGGCCTCTCCAGGCTTTGCAGGCAGGGACGTGAGGCCTCAGACAGCTCAAACTGCAGTGTGAAGCAGTTCAGTCCTTCCACCTTCTGAGGATAAACCGTGGAGCTTATCCGCATGGAGTAACTCTGGAGATGTGCTGTTTTTGTGCAAATTCAAATGCAACTGAAAATCTTATTTATTCCTGGGAAAGATTCCTGCCTCCTACTTCTTAATTTCTTCAGAACATGAAATTTAACAGGATTAAAGCGTTCAGTATGTAACTGTTGTCCCTCTTTTTTGCCTTCTAGTGCAATGGCTCATCTTCACTTAGGCTCAGTGCTGGGTTAAAATTCCAAGGCAAATACTCAAATGAAAAATTTTCCCTAAAAGTCCATGATTAAGCTGCAGGCCCGAGGATAGGAAGAGATGGGGAGACCAAACAGGACAAAATAATTTTGCAAAGAAACAGGCATAATGTATGTTGATTTCTGCAGCCTTATTATGTGATTTAGTTTGAAGAACTGAGGGAAAGCACAAGATAGTGATTTTAATGGCAACATYCTTCAATATTGATCAGATTGGGCAACTTAATTTTGTGTTACTGTGCCCTGGCCTTCTATAGTCTACTCCTTTATGATTTTCYGCATTTCTTAAGATACAATTTTATGACAGTGGCTTTGATTCCCAAAGATTAGAAGACATTTCCCTTCTCAGCTGCTCAATCTATTTATTTGGGCAGGATTTTTTTTTCCTAAGCCAGATAGTTGAATGTCATGGATAGCTTGTGCTGCTCTGAGAGTCATGTGCTGTGGCATGGGAAAGTGGATGGAGTCTGAGAACGTTCATGCCACAAGACTAAAATGTAAGTGTACTTTTCTAGTTCAGAAATCCTGTGATTCTCCTGCCTATGATGGGATTGATCAGCACTAGTGCTCATTATTCATCAATCCGAAGCAAATTTGATTGCTTTYTAGGGCTTACTTGCAGCAGCAGCCCACTGTGAGCCTGGCGTCATAGCTCAACACTGCTAATTACTCCCAGGAAAAAGAGTGAGACATAAATGGACTAATAATGAATGTTGTAATGTGGCAGTAGTTTCCTTGCCCCACGGTTACGCTGGCACTGAAACATTTGAACCTGGACTAAGGTGCATGCTGCTGTATCTGCTTTGCTCTGCCATTAACTGAGAAGATCCTATTTTGTCTTACTTAAATGCTTCAGTATTCTTTCCTGAAGGCTTCTCATTTTACAAGTTGGAATTTTCATGTGGTTCAATCTGGTGGATAGCTCTGCTCCCGCAGTTAGGAGTAAASCTTAAACTTCAGAGTCTTGTTGGGTAATGTCAGCATCCCTGAGCTGTGTGCTCTCTGCAGGACTGCTGTGCAATCAGACAGGGACCAGCAAGCGTGAGTCAACAGCTGGAGCATGTAATATTCATACACACATGCATCTTTCATGTCCTCACAAAGACATCATTTGATATTTTTGTCTGTCTGTCTTCTTCATCTTTGGATTCTTGAAGCTAAGATTATTAATTCTAGGCCCAGTGAATATCTGTCCTTGTATGTGGCTTCCCACAGATTATCCCCGTAGGTTTTAATACTGAGCTGAAGCTCTCACTGCAGTAGTCTTTTATCAGAAGAAAACACTAGACATAGCAAACCATGTCTGTTAGAGAAAACCCCATTTATAGGAATCTGTAATTACAGAGATGAAAGGCTACTAAATAGGCCATAATTGTATTAATCCTAGATATTTGAATGAAACCAATAAAATTTCTGTTGTTAATATGTAGTATTATTAATTTTAATCATGAACACAGTTCTCCTCTTGAAAATCAATAGGCAATTAAAGTTTTAAATGTATTACTGACATTATCATGTTTCTATATGTATTTTAACATGTATAGAAAAATAACTTAAAATCTTAAATCAKTTTCTTTGAGATATTGTGGAAAGTATATCATTGTTTTGTGAGGGAACTTGTGATTGCTGAGACAGAGCATCTGAATTGCTATAACGTTATTGTCTGTTTATATTCTGTTTATCTATCCATATAACCATAGCAGTAAGGTCTAGATGTTTTCAAGAACTGTATGAATTTTCTGAAAGATCTGGAAAAAAATCCTGATTTGTATCAGTGATAAACACATTCCTTCTCAGAAAATTCTGTAAGCCAAGAGTAACTCAAGAACCTCCATATCAATACACCCACACAAATTTTTGTTTCCTGATAAAACGAGTGTTTCTAGTTTGAGCATTTTAAGTAGAAGTAAAAGTGAAGCAATAAAGTATATGAAAGGATTTACGTAACATTAATGCRGCAGGAGAAAAGTTCATGCACTGATTCTTTTCCAAATTCAGGACTATGAAATATTTCAGGATTAACAAAGAGACCTGGGAGACCTAGGTTGGATTCCATTTGTCATGATTTAAGCCAGGGATTATTTATTTCTCTTACTCCAGAGTATTTTTCTTTAAAATGACATCATTCTGGTTGCATAAAATGGATTATTATCCATTGAATATATTAGTAGAAATAAGTTGTCTACTTTTAGTGCCCTGGTCTTTAAGCAGGAGTAATATTTTTCTTTCTTTAACTGGCTTTTTTAACAAATTGAAACATGGGTGAGGATAGAAGGGGAGGGGATCTTAGCAAGTTGCTGAAACTTGTTAAGGTTCTTTCTCAGTGAAAGAACTTTGGAAACAGARGACTACATCTTGTAGTATCTTGTTGTAGTTTAACTCAAACTGTGTTCTGAAATGGACATTAAGCAGCTGCTCAAATTCCTAAGATCCTACAGTGTTAAGARCAGAAATGACTTCAGCAAATTTGGGGCCTTGGATGAAATCAATATCAAGTATGCACAGGAGAGAAATCTTTTGCGGAGGTGGTGAATGCACATGGGCTTGCATAATGCCACCAAATTTAGCAATGAATTGAATTATAATYTCTAATATTTCATTTTCAAAAAGTAGCACTTTTCTAATTAGCCAATTATTTGTGTAATGCCAAATAGGTTTGTGTATAATGATAAACATGTTTGCTTCAATGCCTCAACCTTGTTTGTTATATTAAAGAGACTGCTGGGTTTGGTRGCAGTGGTGTTGTAGAGCTCTGTTGAAGCTCTAGATATGTCTGCATGTGTTTTTTGGCTATTTCACTTGGATTTTTGTTATCATCTGTCTCTACTTAGGCTGGAGACCTACCCTGAAATAGGCTGAAACGTGTGCTGGTTTTGTGTGGTCTTCATCAAAAAGAGAAAGCCTAGTTAGATTATTTGTAATAAATGAGCCACAGCTTCAGTCCTATCTGTTACATAAAATTTGGGTTTAGTGGAAGGTGTTAACACTAGTACCTTGCTAACATCTACTGCAAATACTTTCTCTAGCTGTTTCTTTTGTTTCAGTTTTATGGAGAAAGAGGACTTATCTATCTGATTATAGGTTAGCAGTGCTCTTACAGATGTTCTGCCTCTCCTCCCTTCAAGCTAACTCCTTGTTTCTCTTGGGTTTCATGTGGAAAATTTTTCTGCAGTTTTCTCTTTCCTCACTTTCTAAAAATGGTGTAGTATTTTTCTTGAGGGATTTAGTACTCTTTTGCAGCCTGAAGAAATAAGATCTTAAAAAGTTATTTTAACAGTCTTAGTGTAAGACCTCTGATAGTGCTTTCTGATCGTATCTCAGGCTACTGTATAAAATTTGTAAGATGTGGCTGGTTGCTTCTACCAAACTTGGTTTCCTCCCTCTCCCCCYGTAAAGATTGATAAAGCTGCTTACACAGAGATAATATTTTCATGAGGTTTTTCCCACACTTGTAGAGCTTGGTATCTTAAAACAGAGAATCAGTGATGTCTTTGGCCATACTGCTTGCAGTATAGGTTAAGTTAATCTCTAGTGGTAAAACACTTAAGCCCTCACGCAAAAGCGGACCTGATATTTTTCCTGTTCTTTTTATCTTAAAGGATTTCTTGAGCACTCATGTTTTATGCTTATGTTGTTTTGCTGAATCTCTGTGCTGTCTGCTTAATGTTGAAAGTGTTCAAAATTGGTTTTGATTATTCCTGAGGAACCCATTTCTTTAGATTTGAAAGCTGTGAATCTGCCTCTACTGTTGCTTGTGTCTATATCCTGTGGAATTCCAGGGACTCTTCAAAAAGCTTTCTAATTCCCACTCATTCATCAGTCATTTTCTCCTTTCCTTGAAGGTGACCACTTCTCCACAGTATTTAAGTGTTACTGTTATTGCCACTTGATTTTTTTGTCCGTTTGTTTCTTTGCTTGATTACTCCCTTGCTTAATACTCAAACATTTGTTTCTCTCTGGTTTATACCTCATGATAATGAAGATTATGATGTATGTGTCATACTGACAAGTGCAGGAGTGTACAGCCCCATGCAATGAAAGCAGACCTCTCCTATTCTTAATAGCTTTTAAATGACAATGTGTTTTTCCACATAATCATAGAATCACAGATGGCTGAGGATAGAAGGGACCTCTAGAGATCACCTAGTCCAAGCCCCTGCTCAAACAGGGATACCTGAATGCTGCACAGGGCGGCATCCAGGCACGTTTGGGAGGTCTCCGGAGAAAGAGACTCCACAACCCCCCTGGGCAGCCTGTTCCAAGACTCTGTCACTCTTACACTAAAGAAGTTCTTCCTCACATAGAGATGAAACTTTCTGTGCCTCAATTTGTACTCATTACCCCTTGTTCTGTTGCTGGCCACCACCATGAAGAGTTTAGCCCCATCCTTTCTACATTCTCACCTCAGATATTTGCACATACTGATCAGATCTCCTTTCAGCCTTCTCTTTTCCAGTCTAAACAGGCCCAGCTCATTTGAAAGTTTGCTCAAGATGGGCATCTTAGCAGCAATTTGCCTTTGCATGTAATGCCATCTCAGCCCTCTCCTCTGCATTTGAGAGACGTGGCTGGAGATGATGGATAACGTGGCAAGTGTCCTCTGAGAGTTAGGAAGGAGAAAACTCCAGAGAACTTCAAAGCAAGGAAGCAGAGCATAAGAGATCTGAGAAACAGTTGGTGATGAATCAGCAAGGAAGGGAAGGAATAGGAAAAAAAGATCAGAGACATAAATATAGTTTCTGAATTTTATTGTAGGCCCCAAGAAATCAGGAGCCAAATAAAGAAAATAGTGTTGTAAATACAGAAAATAGTGTTGTTTATTAAGTTTCCTCCAAAGTTATTGAGTATTAAGGCTGGGTTTGGGAACTATTTTTGAACTTCCGTTCACAGCTGTGTGGATTAGAATATTAGCTTTTTTAGTTATTAGTGTTTTGTAGTGAAAGCTGAGATTCTAACCAAATCATAAAATTTGAAGATTACAGGCTTTAAGAATAAAGACACAAAAAATCCAATACTTAAAATTATCCACTTTGCCTGTACTGCTCACTCTTTTACACCAAGTAATTAGCTGATGATGAGTAAGGAGTGAGAAATGTGAACATCTTTGCATTTTAAATCTCGTTTGAGTTGCTTCAGCCAGTAACTTAGCTGACCTTAGACATTCAAGCACATTACTGACTTCTGGAGTCCAAGGGTACTGAAAATTAATGAAGCTGGTGAAGATAATAGATGAAATATTAAGTGCTTACTGACATTTAGAAAGGTGATATCTACTGAAATTTCTTATCAATAAATAGACCTCATTTGTTTCTTTCTGAAGTGTGTTTGTACCTCCTTACGTGTACTAGAAAACATCTCTGTTGTGTGAAACAGCTGCAAAAAAAAATTGCAGCACAGCAGCTATGCTTCTACTCTAATATTCCTTATTTTCAATGGGTAAGATGTATTGGCATCACATTTTTGCTTGAGGAGTTTCAGCGCCAAATTGCTTGTGTTCAGAATATGTTGCAAAGTCTGTCTTTTCCATTGGTGTTTTTCCAGATTATGGATTTTACTAAAGGGAGCTCTTAGCTGTGATTGTTCAAGGACTTATTGAATGCAAATACTGTATATAAACCTTTAAGAGGTATGAACACTTTATCAAAAAAGAAATCAGTTTTGTTGTGAGGAGCATAAGTGCTTCTGTTCTGTGGTCAAAAGTGGCTGCACATTCAGCTTGTGTGAAGAATCTTACAAAAGTGCCATATTGTATCTAGATTTAGTCATTGCTGTCAAATTTCTATATTTAATCACGAGTTATTATAGAAATACTCCTTTTAAAGCGACATCAGTGTCACATGAGGATTATCTCAGAGGACTGTATCTCTTCTAGTTACGACCTAAATTACCTATATTTAGGACACAATATATATCTTAATACCTGTGATTTCACAGTTTCTACTGTGAACTTCAAAACTGATTCAATCACGCATGCAGCAATGTAAGCTTCTTTACTGTGGTCTGTTAGATTCGGTCAGCTACCTTGGTAAAACCCCTCCATTCTTTAAAGGGGTTATGTTGGGGATAAGGAATAAAGGGAAAGTTGTTTGATATGGTCCAAGTTTTATGYATGCTCACTACAGCTCCTGGTTTTTATTCATTTTAGTAAGATTTTGATAATGTCAGTAATTTTCTGTTCTTAAAGGAAAACTTGYCTTTCCTCCTTGGGAGATGTATTTGCTCAGGATTTCTATCTCACCATCATACCCCTTGACCCTAGGTTTCTAATGTGATATTCTTTGCACTTGAAGCTGTATGTGTGATTTCTGAATTGCCTTGTATGATACTTGGTCTTTTTATTCTATTTTTTTGTCCAGGACTGATGTCAAATGAAAGGTAATTTATGATTATTATATTGAAATAATGATATTTGAAAATTATATGTTTTATCGCATTAGTTGTAAAGGTTAGTAATAGAAATATTAACATTGAATGAAGGATACTCACCTGCTACATTGGAGTTGATGGTAAAGTCATATGTTGGATGGCTAGTAGAAAATCAAGAAAATTACATTATTGATGATGAATTAATGCAGTGAAGAAAGASCTTTCTCTTTTGAGTTCTTACTTGTTTAACTGGTCCTTATAAACCACAGTGTTTATTATAAATTATCAAGAAGTACTATCTTAAAGTAGCTGGTTTTATTCTAAAATAGAAGGTTGTCTTATCATGATAGTAGTTTAGAGGAAACTTTGCTATCACAGTTTCACTGTAGATTATGGTATCTTAATGAGCTTTGCTTCTGCCTCTTTGAAGCTACCTGATGGATACTGGAAATTGTCTGTCAGGATGTGTCAGAGGTAAAATTAAGTGTYGGATTATTAGCAAGTTTGAATGAAACTAATTTAAAAAAATAAATTATGGTTGTGATTTTTTTATATAGAAGATTGAGAAGATTAACTTTCTGTGAAATAGAGTAAGTTTAGAAAGTTGTTATTTTTTAATTTGCTTTCATTTATCAAGTAATTTATTTAACATTATTGTTAATACTTCTCTGAAAGTCATTGATACTAGTTTAATGCCATGGCTATCTAATCCAAGTAAGTTTTTGAGAATCTTTAAAGAGAAGAAGCCTGTAATGTTTGATCAATACAGTTCAGTTGACATAAAATGTTGAAAGTCTTTCAATCTCCTAAACAGGAAATAAGCCCCTAGTTTGGAAATGAAAAGCAAAGGGAAAAAAAAAAAAAAAAACAGAAGATGGAAATGGGGGGACCTTGGGTGTTGTCATTCATGAGTGTTTGCAGAAGTGGCCACTAATGAATTGCTTTATGTTCAGAATGAGTTTGCAGACACATGCCATAAAGCTTTAGAATGGCATCTCTGCTAATACAGTCCAGTATTTTTTTAAATATATAGTGTACACACACACATACTGCATACTCAAATTTGTGTTTTGTCTGACTCATCCAAGGGGCTTGAGAAGAGCAGCTTYGTGCTCAGGGTGCAGGCGTGATGACCCCGGGCTCCTGCTAAGCCTAGCCTCCCTGCAGCCCTGGCCCTGCAGCGACTCTGTGCGTCAGCCAGCGTTCTTCATCCTGTCCCCGTAAGGGACACTGTCTGCAGACAGGAGACTTAACGCAGCACAGCCTTGAAATGTCTTCATGCATGTTGCTATTTCACAAATTATGAACTCYGTGAAGTTTAATTGGGATTCTCTGTTAGTTTCATCAAGACAGTTATAAAKTTAAGTGTTTTTATAGTTCTTAAGTGTRTTCTTCACTTGAGTAATTTGTTGAYGTATCTTCTTGTGCCGTTCAGTCCTCCTTGGACAGAGATGCTGAAGATRGCCATGCAGTAATATACCACATTAATAAGAAAGTTTTTAATGAGAAAAGATTGCCTTACTGAACGAGCAGTGTAAAACTGAGAGTGGTCCTATTCATTTCAACTTGCCAAGGAATCATGTCAACTTTTGCTACTCTTGAAAAGGTAGTAAATAAAATCAAGTAAGCCTGTCTAACGTGAGTAGGAGATCATAATGCTAGAACTGTGAAATTAGCTCAAAAACTGCTAGGAATTTCCTTTTCTATGAAACCAAGAGGGAATCAGGAGAGATCCAATGGGAGGTAGCAGTGGTACAGAAACAACTCAGAGGTGAAAACATAGTGAAGGTAGAAAGATTCATGAGAAACAGGACTGCCAGARGCAAAAAGAAGGACTAGAACTGGAAAGGCTGGAGCTGGAATGGTCGGAGGAGGCAACTGCTTCCTCTTCCTACAGAGGTGGGAGGGCAGAAGAGCAGCAGAGAAGCAGGAACGCAGCAGAGGTTTTGGCTGCTACTTTCCCACAGGCTAGAGGAATGGAGACGAGACAGTGAAATCTAAGCTGCAAAAAGGCCAGGGAGGACCCTGACACATGCGTGGAAGGCTTGAGAGTTGTCCTGGTGGGAGGAAGGACACTATGCTGTGAACGAGCATGAGTGCTCGTTTGGAAGGTGAGAACTGGTGCAGGAGGGCAGGTGCTAGTAGAGCTGACAGAGCTTCGTTGATCTGYGGTTCGGGAGCATTGAGTGTTGCTGTGTGATCATCCTGTCTGCAAGTTACCTATAAATGTAGGAGAAATAGCATGCCTTCTTTGAAACCCAGTGAAGTATCTATAACATAAAGAGGGCAAGAAAGTCAGCAAAGCTATGCTGGTGTGAACAGGTCCTTTGTAAGTCCAGGAAAGCACAGACAAGGTAGAATCTTCAGAATACTTGAAACGGTTCATGGTGGGGAGAGATGACAAGGTGGGAGGGTCCTGGGAGTTTGGGAGGTTATGGGATGTGAAAGCTAGTCAACTTTCATTACCATTACCCTTTGGCTGGCCAGTTTGATATGGTGAGCAGAAAGGGGAAAGGTCTTTCACTGTTTGTTCCTTCCCCTCCTGGGAATAATGCATCCGTTTTCTTGCCTTGATCGGCAGTAATCTGCTGACCTCATGAGGCATTTTCCCAGGAATTGGAGTCTCCTCCCTCTCTTCCCTGTCATCTCTYATCCCACGGGACAGTGCTTCTCTCAGCGGACTGACTAAATATCTCCTTCTGAGAAGAAGAATATTTCTTTCAAGGTCTTTTCATAAGGATGGTAAGCTTTTCTCTTTCCAGAGAGAAAATGAGATTTATGATGGAGGATCTGCTGGGTGCTTGTGCCTGCTTATCCTTTTAAAGGCTCTAAGCTTTTCCTGAGCCTCTCAAGGGTTACTAGGTCAACCACAGCWTCTGCTGTGGGAGAAACTCATTGGTTAGTTGCAATGCAAGTGGTTCAAACCTGATATAATGCATGAAGCCAATGCCCTGCACCTTCACTGCTTCTTTGCAGCGTTGGACAGGAAAAACGCTATCACCAGTTACTTAACACACCTTTTTACGGAATGTCTTGTCATTCCCCTTTGTCATGTTTAATAACCTGATTTGTATTCAGGATAATAAATGCAATTTATAGACTTCAGACCATTTTAAACATTGAATTTGCCTTTGAGACTGTCATGTCACTGCCTGATTGTCAAAACAAAGTTCTAGAATTAAACTAGTCTTTCTATGAATCTGTGACTTTTGATTGCAGGCTGAAGTAGGCATTTTTGCCTTATCTGTGCTCTTTACAATGATTTTTCACCTTCTCACCTATTGCTATAAAACTTAGAACTTATTTTTTTTACAGGCTGTGACCCCCTTATCATACTCATACCAAGTAAATAGTATTGGTCCTGGTAAATCAGGAGAGGTTGACACTTTGGAGGATTTATGAGAACATTGAGTTACGTGACTGGAACAGATTATAGTGAGCTGGACTGCAAAGCAGGCAGAATAATTTAGCTTCTTCCTGCCAAAAGTGTTTACARCTGTGTCTTTCAATTGTTGCATAAGAATAAAGAAAAGGTAAGAGTGAAAACGAGTTAATTTACAATGGCAGTAGAGGAGCAAAGGTACAAGGGATTTTCTCTTTGTGCCCTCAGTCCCAGAGACACAAAAGTACTGGGCTTTCTGTGGCCCAGGAGTTGCTTCTGGGGCCGCTAGTGTAACTAGTTCTGCCATTCAGAGTTGCTCTTGCCAAAATCTGTTGAAGTTCAGGCACGCTTGTGATTTGTGCTGTATGAAGTTTTATGTAGCTTGACACTTATGCCAGGCTGGCTGCAGTGTTGCGGGATGGGGGGCATGACAAAAATGTCTTGCTGAGGCCAGGTTCCTGTCAKTCAAGCTGTCTCCAACAGTGCACCAGCTACTGTGATAGCTGCATTTCATTTTGATGATGAATTTGCTGAGGTTTTGGTTGCTCACAGGAGTGTTTTTTTTCTCCTCCCTGTCTGTGGCACATGGTCCAGCAATGCACATACTTCAGAGAGTCCACCAAGCTACATGGAACAACCAGGGAGGAAAAATATTTGAASTTGGACCATGCTTATGATCTTACTTCAACACTAGGCATGACTATTTGAAGGGAAAAAGGGGAGACTGAGTTAATCTTAAAATGTTTCGAACAGTAAAGTTTGTTCTTGCTTTACTGGCTGCTGTGGTTTCGCGAGCTGATGGGAGCTGATGCCGCAGCCCTGTCAGAGATAAAGCTGGAATCTCCCACAGCTTCTGCTCGTCACCTCCCTGAGCCGCGCGGTGATGCAAGGCAGAGACCGCTCACGTGCACGAGCCGCTTCCAGCGCTGGAGAGAGCCTGGTCAGCTCTGTGCACAGGCGAGCGGCGGGGCAGCATCCTGTCAGCGGCCCTCCTAACAGACTGTTCTGGGGCTGAAACTGCCTCTCTTCTTCCCTCATCTGCCCCCTTCTTCCCCTTCCCCTTCCCCTTCCCCTTCCCCTTCCCCTTCCCCTTCCCCTTCCCCTTCCCCTTCCCCTTCCCCTTCCCCTTCTCCTTTTTCTTTTATTTTTATTTTTTTTTTTTTTTTTTTTTTTTTTTTTGCATGGTGACAGTTTTATCAGTCTCCAGGATGTTTTCTGTGTGAGCAGCTTTGAATTGGCAAAGCGCTGACACTTTCCTGCCTGGGCATCTAGTTGCAAGTTGGAAATGAGAGCAGTTTCTCCTTTGGGGATATGCTTCTGTTAAGGCCAGGGCATGGTTACGTGACTGCCTGCTCTGTTAGCTGGGGAGAAAAGAAATAAAGCACTTCTGCATAGCAGGTTGTTTACATCCTTTTTTCCCACCTGCTTTTTTGAAATCTTAGGATTTAAATAATTATGCTGTGTCACTATGACTCTAGAACAGGGACTAGCTTGGAAATAGAAAATACCTGACATTTTTTTCTATGCCGTGGCTTTTGTGGGTTGAATCGGCAGTGGCTGAATACCTGTTAGCATTTTTTTTTTTAATATCTTGTATTTCAGGAATCTGCGGATTCATCTACTTTCCTGGCTCCTCAGCACCTTCATTTCCCAGTTGTGCTTCTCCCTCTCTTTGCATCTTTTTTTGTGAGCTTTGAGGAAGGTGCATCTGCCACCTTTGCATTTGACTTCATCTGTTTCTCTTTGGCATCCACATTGTTGTGGGGATCAACGAAGGGAGATTTTTTTTTCTTCGTTTGTTTGTTTGKTTTTTTTGTGGTCCACTTCTCCATTGCTTCTGTGCATCTGAATGTCGCTACCTGACCTGACCAGTACATGTAGTGTGACTTTTTCTCTTGACCGGTCCCTCCTGGAGAGGGATCAGCATTATTCCCCAGCATTATTCCAAAATCCCTTCTTTGAGGGGGTGGGAATCTCAGCCCAGGATCGCCACCAAGGCAGGTGTCCTCCAGTGTCCATAGCCTGGGTGGCAGCTGCTCACGTGGGCAGTGGCAAAAGTTAATCTTCAACTTCTCCCAGAGGATGTGATGCCAAAGTGCTTCTGTATTTCCTTCCTTTTTTTTCTGTGGTTTTCCCAGATATTCTGGTAAGCTGCAGCTAATGCTCTGTCAGGTCGGCTCCTTCCAGTTTTGTTKGACGGGACCTTTGTAGGACCCCACTCTGGGATTATTCAAGCACAAGTAGCAGTACTTCTAGGTGTAATCTTGTCCTCTGTAGGCAGATTTAGGTGAATCTGGGTTTCACTGTTGAGCCAGGTACATTGCTACTTCTCTCTGTACAGATTTACACAGCAAACCTATGGTTTCAAATACGTAAGAGTTTTATTTTGGTAGTATACCCCCCTTTGTAGTTATGAAAGAGCTTCATGCCATTGAGGCATCCAAAAGCCATGTGTGGATCTTCTTTTCCAAGTTCTCTCTCTAAGCTGCGTCTGCTGTAGCTCCAGCTAGAGGTGAAGTCTCAGTCGGATGTGTGATATTCCCTGGCCAGGTTACCTGGGTTGCAGCTCCTTCCTCCTCCCAAGGTTTTCTTTATGGGAATGCACCCTCGGCATGGACACAGTGTGACCTGACCAGCAGCGGCAGCAAATAGGCCTGTGTCCATCTGCTTTTTGTAGCAGTGGTCTGCTCTTCCACAAGGGTTTGCCTCTGCTTTCAGGAACGTGATTCCTGCTCTGGAATCTGCCCTCTCGCCACAGTGGTAGGAACAAACCAACCAATTATTTTTGTTTCACCATAAAATTTCTCAGAGTAGTTGACGTCTGCTCAAACTACTTCAAGTTAACTAATTTTTGAAATACAGAAAACTTGAGGAGGTAATGAAGGTGTTTGTAAAAACTTAAACCCACACCTGTGCCCTAAGCAGGCTTGGTCTTCTCCTAAAGGTTTGTTTTCTGCCTGACACCTCAGTAACTTTCTGGATGGTAATGAACTCCATCTTGTCTTTAAGACCTAACCCCATCTTGTCTCTTTTAAGACCTAAGCAATCTTTTTTTTCCTTGTATGGCTTAGCTGCCTTTTTTTATGTTCCTCTTAGCTGTCTCTGAGGATACCCTGTTTACATGCAGCCATCTGAGCTGCATATGGCTTGTATGAATTTTTATGTGTAACATCTAGAARCCATGTTAATAAAAACATTAGAAGTTCTTGGATTACTGAGCTGCCCCAATATATGCTTATGCATATATGATCTATTCATTTGCTTTAGAGCCAAAAAAAATAGAAAAAAAAAAATCATGAGAAATATCTCTGTTCTAAGAGAACTGTGACATGAGCTATGGAAAGGAGAAGAGATTAGCTGAGCTGGTGACTCCATGAAGTCCAGCACATGTTTGACCGAACAAGTGGAAGGAGCTAAACAGAGATGAAATCTGAGTGTTTTGTGAATAGTAAATTCTACACAGTCCTTTGCCCTGCTGTTCAAATGATCCTTTCTTTTTATTCATTGCATTTTTTTTGATTTAAGCAACTTCCAATTATTATTAGGCTTCTGCAATAATAACTATAGACTTTTTCCCCCAAATATTAGCAAAAATAAAAAAAAAGGAAATAAATGAAACCAAAATTAAGTGTGTTTTATTAGCCATCTCATATTTTTCTTTGTAAACCTATGTGAAAGTGCTCAGAGAGTATCATGACATTAAGATTTAAAGGGATCTCAAGAGACATTCAAGAAGCCATTCCTCTGCGTCAGCTCAGGATGAGTTGTGCCTATACAATTCCTGATAGAGATTTATGTAACTGATTCTTAAACCTCTGGCTATTAAAAAATAACCACTGTTTCTTTGTTCACTCTGCTGTTTTCTGCACCTGTGATCCTCAGCTGTTCCCTTCCAGACAGTTCTATTTTTTTTCTGCACTCTCTCAAAATGTTTGCCCAGCTGCACAGAGTCTGACTGAGGGCCCAGACAAGCTCAGACCATATGGAAGGATTATTTTGTGTGTCATGCAGGCTCTGTTCTTACCTATCCATCCTGTATGGTACTGTTTTTCGTACATACATACATAGATACATATGATCTAGCCACTCGATGCCTTTCTCAGACAGCTGTCAAGTGAGTTTGTTGTTTCATCTCTCACAGTTTGGGAGCTGATGAGTTGCTAGGTCTGGTTATTTGCARGTATCCAGATTAAATTGTCCTCTGTTTGTCGTTTGGATCATTTTTCTAGTTAAGAAAGGCAGTTCTAGGTTGCAGTCCCTTCTTCCAAGGTTWCTTTAGTTTTCTCTCAGCTTGTTATAATTTGCAAATTTAATAAGTATGTTCTGTATCCGGTCATCCAAGTAGTTAATAAAAATACTGAATAGTAATGGACAAAGGACACAAAGCTGCAGAAGATCAAATAATTCATCTTTCATTTTTGGTAGCAACCTACTATTAACTTCTCAGTTCATTGTGCAGTTCATTTACCATCCTTTCAATTTGAGCAGTGTTTTCTGAGCTTGTTTAGAAGATTGTTACAGGAATTAATTTCAGAGCATCAGTCTAGCTGAGAGATCCAGAGTGTTTTTCTGCAACTTCATTCKCCCATAGAAAGTATTTAGGATTATGTGACATTTTGTTACTGATTCTTTCCTTGTTACCTTCTAAATTTCTCCATTACAAACTTTCTACTCAATTTACTGTTTTTTTAGGAACAGAAGTTGGCCTGACTGGTCCTTCATTTGTTAGATGGTCCTCTTTCCTCACYTACTATATCTTAAAGATCGCTACTGTGAGGTACAAGTGCAACTTGGGTCCTGTGAAGACTGTATCTCCCCTGTGCAATTCTTCTCTAACTTTAATTTTATTCCATCATAGCCAGGACCTTTTTTCTTGCATTTGATATCCACTAATAGTATACTCTTATTTTTATTTTATTTTTTAGATAAATAAACCAAAAATATGTTGTGTTTTTGCTTCGCCAGGAGCACAGAACTTTAGTCTTTTTTTTTCTTTGGATGACAAAACAATCTTTTCCTTTATAACATTTTGTGACTGATATTGCAAACTATAAGAAAAGAAGTTTTCAATATACCTAGCCATCTGTATATAATTTTGTTATAATTTTTGTTCCTATCTGTTGGTTCTGTAATATTCATGTTAGTTTCCTCCTTAGTATACTCTGACTGTCAGCTTATGYACTTTATATCTTTTTTCTTTTTCCTAGGGGTTAGTATGTGTTTGCGCCCTTAATATTGCTTCACTGAGGACCTGCCACTTTCCTGAACTAATTTTTCCCTTGGGAACTGCGTGCCATGGGATCTCACTGTTCCGTGGGAATATACTGAAAGTGCGTTAAAAGCTGCTTTCCTGGAGACCTCTGAATTCGTTCTCCTGTTGTCACTCCCCACTTCTTGGTTGGCTTTTCACTTTAAGGACACTGTTACCCGCTTCCTCCCACTTCCACCTTCTCACAGTTCCTACCAATTGGTTGTACTCAAACCTGGAGGAACCCTCTCTATGGTGTTTGCCCTACTTGCGATTGCCAACACAAAGGTGTTACTCTGTATCCTGCTTTACTCCAGTAAATGTCTGCAGCTTAAGTATTACATTAAGGCAAAGCCCTGTGCTTTATGGGATTGTTAAATTTTTCAAATTAAATTCTTATAATTTGTTTAACTGTCAAAATATAGTTAAAAATATGTTATTCTTCTTCAGTCCCAAATGAATGAGGAATTAGATACACTATATATATTGTTTCATGTGAAACCAATATTTATAAATGCATCACAATATCATGTACTATAGTAATTAATTTATTTTACAATTAATATTTTAAACTTTAAGTTAGTGTTTTAAGTTACAAAGCTGTATAAAGYTAACATTGTGTTTTTACTTGAGTATTTTTAAGTAGTTTCCATTCCAGTTGTGCAAAGAAGGGCTTATTTTAGATGAAAGTCAGTAAAACTGTTTTTGTCCTCCAGGGCATGGGCAACAGAAAAGATGAACCGAGTCATAAAAAGAAGTACTGAAAGTCTTTGATAATAATCCACAACTTTAAGTARTCGCTTAAATGAGTAAAAAGACCATTTCTTTGGGAAGAAATGCAAAGATAAAATAAGATTTAAGTACAACATTRAAGTAATTTTTTTAGTCACATTCCTCATATCTCRTAAACCTTTTTTTTACAAAAGTAGAATGTTTAAGCAACACTGCACACTAATAATTATTTTGTTTATGCTATTATATACTTGTTTAAATAAGTGAATATGTTACTACTGTATTGGTATTGGGGTGGAAAAGTGGCCATCATCAGGACATGGGAAGTTGCTTTGCATGAGATTCTGTCGGATAAACTAATGGTCAAGTAGAGAAGTACCTGTATCACACAAGGATATGCCCTTACTCAGGTTGGTTCCCTGCTAAATCTGGATGTGGATTTCCCCACTTGTTTGATTYGGCCTGTAGAGCTACATCCCAGCAYGCTCCCAGAAGACTCTGTCCACTGAGTGATCCTGCTAGCTCAAGGCAAAATCAAGTCTTTTAGAAACCCCAATTGGGATAGTTACCTCTGCTTTGCATATTGATATTCTCTCTCTTTTTTTCTTGCAAAGAATAAATTGGTTGAATTCTATGTCACTCTTTTTTAGGCTCTTGCAATAACTCTTKCTGCATGCAACCTGGAATTAAACCTTAGCAGCTCTGTGGCTATAATAAGAGGAAGGTTTATTGCCAGCTACTGTTTCATCTGCTGGTTAGATGACTAGCTGTGTACCAGCTGTATAATATATTCTGTAAAGATAGCATCATTACAAAATTTCACTCTTGGATCTCATACACCCACCAGGAAACCTGTTTTATCTTGTGCTTAGAGCAAGGAATCCAAATGAGTTATCTTAAATAAAAGTAAATAAGACTATTAGGAAATATGAAAGAGAAACCATTTAATTTCTAGAATGTTAATGTGAGAGAAAGAAGTATATTTGGAGAGTAAGTGGAAGAACTCATGAATCTTTGGGCTCCGATTTGCACTTGGCCCAGATAACAGGAGGAATGGCCAAAAACATGGCTTTTAGCTATTCTTTTGTTGACTTCTCCCCTGCATGATTTGGCTAACTCCTAGCTTATGTCAGAGAAGCCTTAATATGGCTCTAGCTTAATTCTCCAGGGAGCTTTCTGGCAGAAAGGGATGACCAGGTGATATGGAGAAGGTCTTGACGGTGCCTATAATGGAGGATGGAAGAAACAAGTGCTCTGCTGATGCTAAACCTCCAAGGGATTCCCCCAATGAGGGAAATGGTTCTGGGCGAACATGTACCTCTTTTTCAAAGGAGCATGGCCAAAATGATGGCGAGGCCAAATGCCCAAGAAGTGCATTGCACCTGAAATAGAGGAGCTCTGAAATAGGTCCAAGTGGTAGCACAGAGCCTCTTTGTGTTGTTTGTCATTCTGCTAAAACTATTAGGCCTATTATTTTATCGTTAATTAAAAATATATTTCAGATAGAACTAGGAGTTTTTGAACAACTTTGCTTTAATTAGCTGTTGTTCCAAAGCCTCACAATTCCTTTGCATTCAGTAAGTACTTTCGAAAAGCAATTCAGTGTGCCTCAGGTCTATATAGTGTTACTCCTCTTACAGAATTGTAAAGCATCTGCAGTCTGCAGTAAACTGTTCACAGCTGAAATTGCAGATAATTCTTGGCAGTGAATATAATACAAAGATTTCAGTCCTCCTGCTGATAGAAAATGTCATCATGACACTGAAAATGTTTTACTGAAGGTATTTTCTTTTTWTAACCTAGAAAATTACAGATGCACACACAAACAATGTATTAAAAATATTAAGTCTACAATTTTCTCAAAAGCTAGAAAATGTAGAAATAGTGGTCTTCACTAGCTTACCTTTCCTTCCTATGTGAGTATATAATGCTAAAGTCTTTACTTACATCATCACAAACTTTTTCCACTTTACTAAGTCTTACTGAGAACAATGTATAGTCTGACTTTATTTAAAAAATCATTTCTTGATTGTTTCGTCTCTTTTTTTCTCATCATCTTCCTGTTGTAGCCAACTCTTATGTTCATTGCATAGTAAGAAAAGGAGTATTCACTTTCTACTGATTTCTCTTTTTTGTCAATTACCTTTTTTTTAAGCTTGCACAGAAGCTCTTTGAAYGTTGGGCAAACATTGATTTACCTTTACAGTGTCCCAGCTGAGCAACTAAGTCAGAGATTGAGATCAAAAGCTTCCATTAATATTGACTGTCAAATTTAAGAATATTTTTTATTTGGTGTATTGCATAGGATTTTTGATGTAACTGGAAAACTCGGCATTCTGGAAAACTAGGAATTTTGATGTAACTGGAAAACTAGGAATAGTTTTGTACTTGTGGAAGTGAGAGGCAGAGTGATTTATGTCATCTTTGGAGAGATGAATCACACTCTTAAATGCGCAAAGTTTATCTATCAAAATAGGATACTATTGAAGTCTCYGTGTTTCTATACATTTCTAATTTATCCCAAGGCGAGATGCATCCTCATGCAAAAGAAAGGCCTGRTGCAGGGAGGAAAATCTATGACTGTGAAGTTGGTCATTATACTGTACAGTAAGGGCCAAGCTACAGCTCTACGAGGACCTCTGTTTTGGAATAGTTGGCGTGTCTGGAATAGTTGGCTTTCAACTTCAGTAACTGACCTTCTAGCACAACTTTACGTGGGCTCTGTTACATAACTGCAATCTGTATCTAGGCTACCACTGAGGTTTGATGAGGAGACTTCGGCTGAATTTATATATCAAAGCTATCTTACATGGTGCAAGACCTACAGAATCAMCAATCAGATGAAGAGTAGGATAAAATAAGTTGTGGCCATAACATCTAATCATTTGAAAGGGGGTAGGTGCACTGAATAAGATATAGAGTTTACCGTACTCTGAAATAGCTTTTTCATTTTTGTTTAACTTATTGTTTATGAGCTAAATTAATATATCACTTGTTAAACTCTAAAATATAGTCATAGAAACATATATTCAGAGAATTTCTACAAATAGGGCAGTCCAGCTACAAAATACATGTTTCTAAGGAAGAATTTATCAGCATAGTTAAAAAAACATAAACTTAACATGTTACAAAAACATAACAATTATTTAACCACAGTTTTTAACCTCTGATTCCAGTGGTCATGTAGCCTTTCTAATCTAATTACCAAAAATGAAATGCAAAAATATTTAAATATTGGAGCCAGCAGTAAAGTTTAGAGGCATAATACTGAATTAAAAAGCTGTGCTTTTTCAGAAGGTTATGATAATTGTATCTTCAGTCCTAGCCTGCCATAGTCTTACTGATTTATTTAGTGTTTGCTGTAGTCTGCTGTGTCATGGATTTATGTTTTTCCTGCATAATTTTCTCTTTGTAAGTAGTCTGAAAATGTTACTGCAGATCTTTTCTCTATGTGAACTTAATTTAGCCATAAAGTTAGGAAATACTAAAATGCTGTCTCATAATCTTGAAGTGTCTCATAAGCATGAAATGTCCTCGCTTGTGACATCGAAAATAGGAACTTTAAATCCCATCAAATTATTTTTATTGCAGATGACAGCTTTCATCTGCTGGATTTTGCTGCCAGAATAAGCATATTTGAGTAAGCACAAACAGACTTTAGGGGAGTGCCCTCTTCTTCAGCTGTGCCGTTTCCAGTAGCTCCCATTCCCTCCCCAGGTGGGATGTAGAGAAGATCCACCTTTCTGGCACCCCTGCATGCAAACAGCCCCTGCCACCGGTGAGGCTTGACGGATGGCATTCTGCTCTAATAAAAAATACCCTGCTCAAAGCAGAGAGCTCTGTGTGCGTCACTGGAGCTATTTCAGTCTTTGCTGCCTCCTGAGCTGCATGTAAGCCGACATCGGTGACTCTCGGCTCAAATATGATTTCGTAAAAGGAAGTAGGAAGCATGACTTTCAAGCTGTGTGTGAAGATGAGCTAAAATAGTAACAGAAGTCTCTCTAGAGAGTATGAGAAGACCAAAAAAAATCTCTCTTAAGCATACCTATTGTTAAGAAAAGATCAGTCTGGCAGACTCTGTTTTGTACCGGCTTAGCATGTTAAACGCTCCTTCCTTTAACCCTGGCATTACTGTAGCAAAGATACTAGGTAGCTGTAAGGAGCAAGGGGAAACTTCCTCTGCTGATTTCACCATGGAGTCTGGGTCATTAGGAAGACCAGACCTGAGCTTGGAGAGCCCAATTTCCACGTGGTGCCTTTGTAGCCTGCCTGGAGGGTGCAAGCCACAAGGTTAGCAGTGGTGATGCTCGGCCTGAGGGAGCATCTCTTTGCTGGGGTTTCTAATGGGAGGGTGTGCATTAGGGCTGGACGCCACTGGTTTTGATTGCTGCTGGCTGTGGGTTTGGTGAGGCGGCCCCTTAGAGGGCAAGGACGGGCATCCTTAATGGCCGAGCATATTTCCAGGTATTCTTTGGAAATACGTAGTATTTCCATGTGTTTCTGAGTGTGCTCAGATCAAACCACTGACTCAGATTCTGAGAAATTTTGCAGCTTGACTTCAGAATTAATATTCTGGTTGACCTCTTGTCTCTCAAACATAGAGAGATTCTGAYATCAGGTGCCATATGGATTTGAAACATCTWGAGTCTCATTGTACTGGTGTTGTAMTCAGCTTATTGACTAAAATTTGAATGTCTTCTTTTCTCCTAGTGTCTTTCTGTTTTTCCACATCCTACATTTTGTCCAGAGTGTTTTGTATAGCACCTAGCACAGTGAGGKGCTCGTGCGAGACGCGAGCCTCAGGTGTTACCTCACTAGAAARCAGGCGATCATGGCAGCAACATTATCTGCTGCAGTAAAGTAACATAACTGCTGTCTTYACCTGAAAGGAAGCTTTCTGTCCTCCTATCCCTTCTTCAAATCTGCAGTGGTTAAAAGCTGCTCTTTTAGACCATTGAGAGTTATAATCTGAAACTACAGTCATTTCCATTTGTAATACCATCTCATTTTCCTTGCACTGCTGTATTAAATACTTGTTAGATACTTGTTAAATATTTATTAAATACTTATTAAAGTACTTGTGGTCCATTATAGACTTTAATGTAATTTATTCATTAATATATGGTCACTGTGTCATCTTCTTCTTACTGTGAGGATGGTTAAGTGCTGGTTAAGGTTGTTGCACTTGGAGGTGTTCAAGACTCAACTAGACACAACCTGAGCAACATGACCTACCTATGGTCCTTGCAAGCTCTATCAAGGATAGGACTAGGTGACTCGAATGGCCATTCAGCCTAAAGTATTCTGTGAGTTTCTCTTGCTRCCCTACCAGAATTGTTCGGTACATGGCACGCACAAGAATCAGGAAGCCCCTCTTCTTGCTCAGAAGTCACTGACTGATGCTTCTAGTGGCAGCCCTTGGTTTACTCTAATTTGCTTTTGGGCCATCTGCAAATTATCATCTCCATTCTTCCTTAGCAGTGAGATTGCTGAGCAGATAATATCGTAAAGGTTGAACAATTACTTACAYATATGATTTTTTTTAATCAGCAAACTTGAATTTTCTATTCTTTGTTTAAACAGCTTTTATCATAGTGTGTGTTTCATAACATTGTAAACTTCTCCGAAAGAATCAAAAGAATTGCTCACAAAAAAACTGGTAATTTGCAAAAACAATTGGGTTTTAAACTTCTTTTGCTTTATATAGTTAACTTTCAGTCATCAACAGAGTAAAGCAAAGCTACAGATGTTACTAGGTGATCACCTTGTTACTGATTTTTGTCCTGTGTGGGGTATTAACAWTGCTTATGACACAAACAGAAAGTGTGGGCTGCTCTGTGCGTACTATGCTATATGTAGGTCATTATTTGACGTATTTATTCCCTACCAAGAGTACTAATGAAAAAATCAAGAATAGTATCATCTTACCTATTCTGAAGAACATTGTCTGTTATTTTAAGCTTTGATGTGTACAGACCTGGTAGTGTTTGAGAGAGACCCATTACCCATTCATTACCCAAGAGAAAAATAATTCCTTGCTTTCAGGATGTAGTTGCAGGCATCTGCAAAACAAGGACATGATGAATGATRTGTAGCATAAAGTATAAATAGTGAGGGAGGAGACATGCTTTGAGACACATTCTCTGAACTTGAATACAAATGCCAACTTCGACAAGCACTTCATCAAAATGATAGTTGAAGTCATTTTCTGAGTCAGTTCTTGACTTGGCATTATCTTCATAATAGATACGTTCTGRTTAGGAGTCCAGTTGCATGTGAACTAAGGTAAATACAGTGCAATTCTGCTGTCAGAATGACTTAATAAAGTGAGAAGTGAGAAAAGATCAGAGGCAACAGATCCTCGTCACCCAGAGTTGAAGAAAGTAAGGGCTTCCTTAACTCCTGCTTGCATTTCTTCAACCCTAAGGTTGGTGTTTCATGTAGGACAGTCTCAGGAGTAAGCAGAACTAGTTTGGAGGATGCTCTGATCTGTTTTGCTATATTCTTCTGATGGCGGATGGGGAATAGACATATCTTGATTAKTCCCCTTTTATCAAGCAGTGTTCCCAAAATTAGTGGCCATGAGGGAGGTGACCTGTTCTGCGAGCATATTCTGTGTCAGAAAATTTGCCTGCTTGGATAGGATCCCCAGGGACTGCATTCACTAGGTTTATGTCAAAAAAAAAAAAAAAAAAAAAAAAAAAAAAAAAAAAAAAAGATTTCTGATTTCTGATGTGTTTCAAGTATAGTACTAGAAAACAGATTCTATGATTCTATTATTTTGTCCTGCTTTGGATGATATGTTCAGCCAAGTAGGTGTAAATAATACTTGTTTAAACAGCTAATTGCATGAGAGCGCTATTGTGGAAATGCTGTTTGGAGTATCGAAAACATGTTTTTCATAAACACACAAGTGAGAGAGTATAAATAGCATCATACCACAAGTAGTATTGACTTAGTAGTGAGGGAATACATGAAGATGTATAAAGTGAATATAACCTGCAAAATGAGAAGAAGAAATAATACACACACACACACACACACACAACAAAAAAAGTTTTGTCTTCCTACTGGCACTTTAATTTATGTCCATATCCAGAAGTCTGGAGACAGAGTTTCTCTTAAGGATGAGTGAATATAGTTTTGCTGAGTTTAAATCAGAATTAGTACTTGGTTCACAAAAAGTCTCAAGCTGGGATGTGTTACCTTCTGCCCTCATGGCATGATGATGTTCCGAGACAAGTTTTTTTTCTCCTTGTGAAGTTACTTTGTCTGTTGAGTGATGTGATTTTGCAGGAAAAGAAGTGAAAATAAGGTGCAAATYTTGATTCTGAAGATTTTCAAAATACACTGTTTTTCATAGGAGAGATAACATTGAAAACTGTTTAACATCTGGAAGCATCTATCCTTATAGTTAAGACTGCAGATTAACTGAGCACTAAACTGCCATCACATTTTCTTGGGGATTTACAGAATGAACAGAAAGTGCTTAACTGTTTTTAGCCAGTCTAAGTTTAGAACTGTAGTGTATGTAAGCAAAAGCTAGATATATTAAAAAATATGCATATGTTTAAATTAAAAGAGATTTTTTTTGACATAAGGTCCTTTGAACTTCCTAGAAAGGTAGGGAATTACATAGCAACTAGATCTTTTACTTCAGGCCTTCTTAGTTCAAGAAAATAAATCTACTCAATTTTATAGTTCTATAGAACTTTTAAAATAATATCAATGTGAATATGTTAGTATTTAGCTTTTATAGTTTCAAATGTATATTATGACTAATTTTTATTATGATTAATTATATAGCTAATATAATGGCAATTGTATCTCCTTTCCTACTGTTATATTACGGTATCTAATACATTCTGTTTCTATGTATATCTGTWTAGAAAGTAGCTAAAGATTCTGCCTTTTTCTAAAAAAACAACAACAAAAAATCTGTTCAGCATTTCATAGTGATTATTTTGATAACATTAAATTAAGGAAGATTTTTACCTGCTACTTTAAAAGAAAAAAAAAAAAAAAAAAAGGGAAGGAAGGAATTCGAAGGAAATTTGAAGTTTTAGGGTTTCCTTTTCTTTTTCCTCTTAGTCAGGCGTTGCTCTCTCACAGGAAATTTTAGATTACTTTGGAGAACTATGTCAAGGACGTTATCTTGCTGAAGTTTGTTGTGATGCAGAGGATGGCGTGAAGTGTTTCGTCAGCCTGGAGTCCTTCATCCACAGCTACTGTTAGTTGTAGGTCAAAATACTCCAAACTTTTTTTTATCTGAGGGGATAAAAATATTAGAWAATGGATAAGCAAGAATGTTATCTAATCTATCTGTTTGGAAAAGATTCTTTCCTTGCATATTTACAGTGAGAGTTAACTGTGCTTTACAAGAAAATAATTCTCACAGTGAATAATATATTTAATGTTGAACCTCCTATTTAATACTTCAGCAATTTAATGCATGCTGATACCTCTGTTTTGTGTAGTGTGTGTAGTGTTGATATAAGTTGTCAGCTCTGTTAGTCTGTGTTTTAAATTCAGGAAAGTCACATTTTGGGATATGAATACTAAAACCAATACTTTATGCTAACTTATATTATGTCAATGAATAGATTTAACATCACTGATTGCAGTGACTTTTTCTTTGTTTTAGCCCAGTTCACATGGAATCACAGAATGGTTGAGGTTGGAAGGGACCTCTAGGGATCATCTAGTCCAAGCCCCTGCTCCAGCAGGGACACCCAGAGCAYGGGGCACAGGGCGGCATCCAGGCGGGTTTGGAAGATCTCCAGAGAAGGAGACTCCACAGCCTCCCTGGGCAGCCTGKGCCAGAGCTCTGKCACCYKCACAGGARAGAAGYTCYTSYTCACATGGAGATGGAACTGCCTGTGTTTTTATAATGATTGACTATTTTTAATATATGATAACTGAGTTGTAAAAACGGAGAAAGAAGCTGAGAAGTTGTGTCAGATACATTGTTCGGTACTCTGCTGCCCTTCTTCTGCTTAATGATGAGGTGAACCATGAGACTTGTTAAGGGACGTGTGTCTGGTTTTACACACCTTTCCCTCATCCTGGAGTCCAGAATTTGTGTTCGGTGCCTACACTCCTACTGGCATTGCATTGGAAGAGTTGAGATTAGTAGGAAAGGTTGAGATTACTAGAACCGAGCTGTTGGGTTGTAACTGCTTTGTTTCTATATTATAGTGGCTATCATCCTCTCATGCAGGATGACAGTTAATAAAAGCTGGCAGTAAACTCATCTAAGCCTCTTGTTATTCATATTTTGCTACATGCTCTTTCTGTCAGATGAATTTCAGATCAGAATTGCTTTTCAGGTGTTTCTGTATTTTTTAAAATAATTCCTGGGTTGGACTTTATTCTGTTGCATAAAGCAAATGTAATCTAGTAGTCCATTATTCCTTCTATTTTTTGAGCATGGTTTCCAGCATGTAACAATGGTAGAATTTTACATTGAAAAAAAATTACTAGTAATTTATTTTATTATTATCTTTCATGTAGTTTCTATATTTGTTAGTAAAAAAGACAATCAAGTATTTGATATATGATATTCTACTTGGAGCTAAATACTAGGAAAGATTTTGAATTCTTGGGATGAATTATTTTAAAATTTGGGAGACAGAAAAAACAGGTAGTAGGCGACAACCATAGTATTCGTGACATTGTTTGTAAGAGGGCACCAAGAAATAAATGCATAAGAAAAATCACAAGTTAAGAGAAACACATCAAGTAACAAATATTTGGAGAAAATATGAAAGAAGTACTTGGTACAGTAAGAAGTGCTGGGTAATATGTCTGAACAATAAACTTACAATACACAAATGCCCAATTCAGAGTTTTAAATTATTTCCATGTGCTTTTTTGAATGTGTATTTCCAAAAGAAATGTACTTGTTCCTTGTTTGATTTGTCCCCTTACCAGGAATTCTTAAAATATTAAGTACGGATAAGAAGTTACAAAGGCTGAAAGAAAGAGCAAGATAGAACCATTTTCAGCTCTCTGGCTCTATGTGGTTTGCTATTTGTAACTCTTAGCAAATGTGGGAACTTGGAAAATTTATTCTTAACTTGTTGCTGATGCAGAAAGTTGTGATTTGTTATGCTTGCAAGCTGTCTTGGGCTGGTGAAAGTGTTACTCCTATGTATAGGAAAAAAACAAATCCAAATACAGTCCCAAGTGAACAGTTTGACTTCAGGAGGTCAAGCCACAGAATATGTAAAGACAGGCTGGCTAAGTCTGGTTTTAGGCTATTAACTAATGTGACACCTTTGGAAAAGCATGTCTCCAAGAAGCTCCTTTCTGGGAAAAAAAAGAGAAATATCAGGAAGTTGTACTGTGCAGATCAGCTTTTAAACCGTTAATGTTTTCAATATATAACTTGGCYTCTGTGACTTTTAAACGTTAAGTTGGAAAGTTGGGGAATGTGTAATGCAGTAGTTATAGCCAGATTTTGCAACCTTAAATAYATTCAGTTATATTTAATTTTTAAATCTGCTGCATGCTTTCCAGTTTTAATAAGTACCTGTTAAAATGGTACAAATTTCAGTTTTTAAAGCTCTTCCTACCCAATGTTTCCATTTTTTTTGCGGATTCTGGAGGAATAACAAACTGAGAGTGCTGTATGCTATGGAATAAAGGTTTTTTGGATGCATTCTGGTTGCATCACYAAGGAAAAAGGCAGCACTCGGGGTGTAGGGTGTGGGCTGAGCTGGGCAGCAGCCTTTTCTGTGTGCTTAATCTGTACCTGTGCAGAAAGGTTTTCAGCACTGGTGCCCCTTGAAAGGAAAAGGTCTGCAGGAGCCTGGCAGGATGGACCCACAACATGTTTTGGCAAAGAATACATTTAACATGTATGGCCTTTGCTCTCTTTCCACAGTATTTAGTGATTTTAGGTGCTTCAGTTTCTGTATATAGTTTCTGGTAACTTTTGAAGACTTTGACCTTCAGAATGAGCATGATGTGTGTTCACAAGCTTTACTGATGATTCAGTTGCTTCGGAACAAAATGTCAGCCGTTTTCCTCAAGTGAATTTGCTTTTCTGTTGTCAACAAATATTTTGAGAATATCAAGCCACGTGTTGGCAGGATTCTTTGTTGTTTTTATGTTTTTAAGAGGATAGCTTTCAGAAATCAGACCTTGTATGTACGTGCATTTATGTGCATGTTTGCAAGTGAAATCTTCACCCTATTAATTCTTTGCTTTGCAGACCAAACCTGTTGCGTTTGCAGTTCGGACAAATGTTGGCTACAGCGCAGCTCACGATGATGATGTTCCGGTCCCAGGCATGGCCATCTCATTTGAAGCTAAAGATTTTCTTCACGTTAAAGAAGTAAGTAAAATCAAAAGCGTAAGTAAATCTTTCTTTAAGAGCCACCACACTTTGAGTAAAAGAAGTGCCATCACTTTTTAATCATTAAGATAACATTTTGCTTTGTCCAAGCACTATACAAATATTCTATGCATAAGATAATTGTATATAAGCAATTCCATGCTCTCTGAAATAGCGTTCTCATTACAAACAATGACATAAATTCTTTACAGTCAAATTATCCCTTACTTTGAGATTTTAAAATCTATACCTCCATATTCAATAATATAGTATCTATGGATTTCACCATTCTAACACTCCGAGAGTTTCACTGTGCTTCAACAGCCAGTGGTTCATTCTCCTCCTCTATACTTGTACTACCTATACGTGTACTAAAGAAAAATAAAGCCCAGTATTTTCAGGCCTCCCTTTTCTCARAAGTTTCCTTGAAGCATGCAATATTTTATTATTAACAATTACATATTGAGAAGTAAATGTGGTAAGTTTAAGGATGAACACAGCAACTATCTGAGAAGGCATCAGTGTTCGCTATGTTTCTTTTCCTGTAGTTTCACTTGGAAAAAAATGAAGTTTTACAGAATTTCAAATATGTAAACCCTCACTCTTCAGCTCTTCCTTGGAAGATGGTCCAAAGCAAGTCATGTGGTGACTTTCCCATGTTACCCTTCCTAAGCAACCTACTGCTCTTTTATGAATGATTCCCTCATTTTAGGAGCTTTCCTTGCTTCTTGTCCTCCGTTCTGTTTTGTCATAAAATGGTCCATCCAGAAATGGAGAGCTATTGCAGAAGAGCTAGAAAGTCAGCATAAAAGGAYTGGAACAACCCCTACACTTGAAATTAAAATCCTTTTTAAAATCCTTTTCCCTTTTTTTTAAAAATCCTTTTCCCATTTTTCCCAAGTCATGCAATTTTTGGTTGTTGTATAGGAAGAGCCTTGATTCATGAAATCTACTAGTATAGTCATTAGATATTTCCTTTAAAAAGGTAAAAATGCAGGTGGGCAGAAACTAAGGAAACACAAGAAGAGGATTTTTAGTAACTTAAAACTGATGATTAATAATCTTTTTTTTTAAATACATATAAACACACAAAAACATAGTAATTTAGATTCAAACTCTATGCAGTGAAGATTTGACAGTGATTAAGAATTGTTYTGTTCTGTATTGTGACAAAAATAGGAATGTTCTTTGTTGAATCTGGAAGTACTGAACAATATAGCTCAGTTTGGTTATATTAAGGAGTTTTGCTAGGCCATCCATCTCATTTCCATTTTAAACAAGCTGGTAATTTCAGACTTCATATGAAGTCTTACCCCTGTTTCCATATGGGCTTTAAACCCAAGTTTTCTACTACAATTTCTGCTTTATTTTTTCCCTCTTCTACTTAGACTAAAGTTTAGAAATGCACAGAAGATACTAAGGAGGAAATTTTTTCCTGAATCTTCAGAAGTGTTTTGAATATGAARCTTAGCTCAGCTGAGGTGTTACTTTGTCTGTGATTCCAGTGCTAGGGAATGCAAAAAAATGAGATCAAAATAATTTTATTTATGTAACATGTATCCTTTATGTGGAGTAGGGCAGGTACTGTACACTAAATACTTTWAAAAAAATAAATCTGTTTTTATTTCCAAGCAGTTAAGGCACAGATGAATTTCTAGCAGCGATAGGTGCTGTAGGCGGGTTCCTGGTGTCAGGCTCAGAGGGGAGTTAAGCAGAAGGTGAGCAGCTGGATGGGAGCTGCAGGACAGAGCCCAGGGGCATCCAAGTGGCAGCTCTGTTGGTATTTGAGTGGTGGCTCCTGGTTACTCCTGGGCAGGATGAACCTCTTCAGGGGATACCTGGGGCAGTGGCTGTCCCTGTGTACCCTGATCCTCCCCATCTGTGACTGCCTCAGCCTGCCGTGATCCTCCAGGGCTCTCAACTGACCAAGTAGGCAGTCTCATCTCCCAGGCATTGCTCCATCAGTATTTATAGTACTTTCTAATGCTGGGAGAAGTGAAATTTCCAAAATGAAATCCATTATGCAGGTTAAAAGTGAAAAATCATGATTGGCTGTAATATTCCACATTGTTTTTCCATTGTTTTGGGGGAACAAGCAAATATAATCTCCTGTAATGTATACCATCATGATAATGCCATATTAGATCAATGCTGTCCTTGTCTATGGGGAGAGTTTGCCAATTTGTGCTGCTGTGAGAGCTCAAGCAATAAAAAAAAAATCAATATAAAATGTACGTGGCCAATGATGAAGAGTACTGCAATGGTTGAATGAGAGGGAAATTTGTCTTCATTACTAGGTTAAATTCATTAACGCTCAGTAAATACAAAGATTAAGGATCCTTTCCTGCGTGAAGAAACATATACTGCATCATAGTCATTCCTGGATCTTTAAGGATTTTAWTGCATGTCCATAATTCTGCCTTGCAATGAATTCCTACTTGTGTTTTACTTGGCACCCCAAACAAAAATGACTTCAAAGAGAATCCTCACTCCATCCCACACTTCTGGACACATCTAGCTACCAAGATTTCTGCTAAAGTTTTTGAAAATCAGGAAATACTACTGGTATTATTTTATGAGTAAAATTTCCATCCTCATTTTCATATATTGTGTAGCAGTACTCTTTGGTACTTCTAAGGAGTAAATTCCATAGGCTTTTATTTTGGAATGAAGAAAAATTTCCTTTGGGTTTAATCTATTTACCAAATAAAAATCAATTAAAATAATTTTGATGAGTATCAGGCTGTTGTACTATAGGACAGTATAAGAAATAATGACTGTTCAGTTTTTAATTTACTGTTGGTTGTTAATTAGCTCTCCCTTTTATCAAGCCAAGTAAGGGTTTTGTAAACTTCACTTATAACATAGAGCAGATATATAATGGCAGCCTCCATTTACATTTTAAATATATATAAGTACCTTTAATTCATATTTTGTTAAAAAAGGTTGAGTTTCAAGATATTTAAATGTAACGCAATTTTGAGAATTTACTCTTTGGGAATTGCTTTCTATTAGATGTATTAATTGTTGGTATTCTCACTCATAAAGATAGGAGCCCCCTGGATGGAAGAGATGTGATGTAACCAATTATATTTCGTGAAATTAAAATTGTTTATTTTAATCGTTTTTAGCTAAATATCCTAAAATCTACTTCAAGCATTGCAACATTTCTATAGTAGTCAAAATGAAAGATAATACTGTAATTTAGGTTGCATATCATTGATCCGCTATGTATTCTCAGTGAAATTAATTCTCTTTTATTGTTTTTACTCCTACACTAGTTAAAATTGCTAATTAAACAATTAAATTAAACATTTTTCCGTTCATCTCTTCAGATTCAAGAAGGCAAGTTTGCTCTGAATTCAAATGTTCCTTTACAGTTTAATAAATTATCCACATTATACAAAAGTTGTATTTGATGGTAGTTGGTCCCCATGGAATTCCTATTCTAGGCCAAGATTGATGTAGGATTGATGTAGGAAATAATAGCGGGGAAAAAAAACCCTACCCTTCCAGATAAAACACAGACAATTCTGCTATTCAGACCTGTGCCAAACAACAACAATAAAAACCCGGACTGTGGTGAGAATCTCATAAATCGGTACAGCTGGGATTAACTGAAACTTCTTGTATATTTGTAAATTTGGATATTTTTAGTTGTCCAAAGATATCCATTCCTTATGGATCTGTCAGTATATGGTAAGGATCAAATGGATCACATGAGCTGTATGTAATAAAAAAAAAATACATAAAAATTGGAATGGTGCCTGTATTTCAGAACAGATTAGTTAATCTGGAGAAACTGGAGACTTTAAGAAGTAATATTTTTATTTTAAATAGCTAAGTGAATATAAAGGAATAAGAGAAATATGTTATAGCAGAGATGTGAAAATCATTGCAGAAGACAGGAAAAACAACAGACCAGAGGAGATCTCTGTTGACTTCTCATCATCTCTAGTGTATGAAAAGTCAAGACTGCAAAGCAGAAAGGAATAAAGTTGAAATGAGGAGAAATAACAGTCAGGGAAAATCATGAAGTCTGTGAAGAAGAGTTCTCTGCTTAAGTACTGTGGAATTTTAATAGTTTGCAAGGTATAATTATTTTAATATATTTCTGAAAACTACCAGGATTCTTCATTTCCATAATTGTATAGTACAGTGACTAACTGCAGGGAAGGAATTACATAAAATGAATTAGCTTCAAATTAAAAATAATAACAGAATGATCTAAAATTCACTAATTGCTTAGTACATGACTTTTCCTTCTTTTTTTCCTTCAGAAATTTAATAATGACTGGTGGATAGGACGATTGGTAAAAGAAGGCTGTGAAATAGGATTCATACCAAGCCCGGTCAAACTAGAAAACATGAGGCTGCAGCATGAACAAAAGGCAAAACAAGGAAAATTCTACTCCAGGTAATAACAACARGCATTTAAAAGCAGTAGCATTGACTGTGACATGCATCTTGGGCATCAGTGCTATGTGTGTTATAATTATGTTGAATTATTATAATTGGCAGCTGCAAATACTTTGAATCATGTAAGGAAGTAGTATTTGTTTATGTAATTGATAATGCCACTGCCATTAGAGAGAGAAAGCAGAAACTTAATCAATTGTCTGTGGTAGTCTATGGTAGCTTTTATTTCATGCAAGTTTCACAGACCATTTGCAAATATACATTTGGTGGTACATTTAGTATGTACTAGCAAAATTTTGAATTAAAATCAATCTCCTTAAATTCTTTASCATTTGATACTAGCTTTCTCTAGTTACTCTTAAAGTTTATCTTGCAACTTACAGAAAACATTAAGTTGGATTTGTTCATGAACTAAATCCATTGTTTATTAGGGGAATTTTTTTTGTACGTTGAACTGATTGGCTGCAAATACAGCTTTTAAGATAACCAGATTTTATGCTGGAGGTCAATGCTTGGTCAATTTTTTGACCCTCTACTCGCCATCACATAAAGACACAGTACAAAGTTTAAGATGTGGTCTTCGTTGTAGAATATTTAATAGAGTATTTGTACTTTCCAGTAAATGTTACCACACAGGAGAACGAATGCCACTTATTTCTCTTTGGCTATAGACTAAACTGAAAGGTTTTAGAGTGTCTGGGTAGGATGGAGCTGGAATTGAGAAAACAGCTTGGAAAGGTTCTACTTCAATAGGAAAGGCAGCAGTGATTGAAAAGTGGGTCTGTGCTGGGAGCCCAGACTACTGCCCAGATTGGTCCTCAGCTGCCTTCGCTCTGTGAAATTACTGCCAGGTCAGTTCGCAGTCGCCAGCAGGACGTCTTCTGTGCACCTGTGGTGACTCTTGTGAACACAGCCACAGATGACCCAGTATTCACTTCCTTCCCAGAATTTAATTTTTTCTCCAAAATTTCTAACACTGTCCTGCACAAATRCTTTTGCTCAGTGAATATTTGTCAGTATGGTGAAAGTGGCAGATAGTAATATCATATCAAATTACTTGAAGAGGAAAATAGCATGGTTTATATTAATTTTCAGTACTTCTCCTGTTATGCTAACTGAAATAAAATTACAGAAAACATATCTTTTGTCCAACTTTGATAGGTTTTCACAAAGCAGAACTTGACAAAAGCCTAGACTGTGTTATTTACTCTTGTCAAGAGTTCCTTCTTGTAAGTGCTACCTTGAAGAGAGAAAGCAAACAAATTTGTACCTAATTTAAAATATACAGAAGATGTTAGGTGGGTATGTTAGGAAAGATATGTTCACTGCATTCAGAATTAATCATATTAATTAGTAATAGTATTAATAACGATCTTTTCATAGCCATACCAATAATTGGTCCACATTAAGATCATAAATATTGAGAACATCCACAACAGAATGAGATTGCAAAGCGGAACAAGAAAACTGACTGATGTCTGCATTCTATCAGTCTCCAGAATGTACATACATTTTGTGTAAGATGTGGAATTTTTTTTTTATTGCTGAGGAAATATTGCTTGTCTCTCTGGCAGCAGCTTATTTAGAAGACAGATAATAAATATGCTAGAACAAATACTGAGAAAGCTGTAAATCTTCAAACTAATTTGTTGCCTTAYTCCAGTAAATCAGGAGGAAACTCATCATCCAGTTTGGGTGACATAGTTCCTAGTTCCAGAAAATCGACGCCTCCATCATCTGGTGAGTACATCACGAAGCCTTAGACGAGCATTTTGCAGAATCATGCACCTGATCTGTTAGAATTTATATTACCTTTAGTTGTATTTTTCTTCTGTTCTTCATAGGCATAAGGGAGGGTGGTTTTCTTGTGGTTTGAGGTGGGTAAGGTTGGAAGTAATGGAATTAATGCCAGCTAGTGCACGCAGTCCCAGGGCTGTTAGCAGTCTTCCCACTGCCCTCCTTGTTTTCACCATGGTGTTTTATGTGAAGACGTAGAAAAGCAGTGAGTCTGTCTTGCAGTGAGGTAGTTAGAGGCTTGGCCTGAGCACTCTTGATGAATAAAAAGTGCCTTCTGGTTTAGCAGAAACAGCAGCAATAGCAGAATAGGAATTTCTGGGAGGTTTCTGCAGTAGCACCAGGAGCTGCATTGTTTTATAACAGCAACTTCGCGTGCTTCACATAATTTTAGCATTATGTGCTAAAAATTTCTTTTTAGTTGGATTTTCTTTTTAGTTGTTATTGCAGGGTTGTTTTGTTTGGTTTGGTTTTTCTTAAGAAATACTGATTTGTATTCAGAGCATCCACAGACACAGATTTTTAGCTTTGGCTGGGTTAGATTTAAGAGGTGAGAAGCGAATACACTGTGAGTTGAAATAGGACATTAGCATTAGTTGTTTGGTTAAATGAAACCAACTTTCCGATAAAATCGGAATTATAATAGTTCTACTTCAGTTCCTGTCATTTTATTTGGAAAATATATTTTTCATTTATTCATATGTCTCTAGATYCAGTACAAAACTGTGGAGCTTTAATCTTTTTTGTATGACCTTAATGTACCTTTTACATGTGTTATTTACTGTTAAGTCCTGTGTAAGACYCCTATTTCAGTCACTGCAATTTCCCAGTAGAAGACACCCATGGAACCATTAGAATTTCATAGAGATTTCATAAATGAGTTTCTATAATACTGTAATACTCTTCATTTGTAAAAATCCAGTTCTATAGCAGAATAACTCATACATGTGAAATTTTACAGAATTTTAGAGGTAAGACAATCGACCAATTGACTAGTTTTAGATGTAACGCAAAGATAAGCCTATATGCTTGGCAAGAACACGTTTGTTTATCAATATATACTAGTGATGCTGCAGATTTCCTTGAATTGAGTTGTTTCTTTCAGTATTGGTTTGCAAAAGCGTGATTTCCTGGAGATTAACATACTGTTATTGTTCAGTTATGTGGAAGTTTTGCAAAATACTTAGGATTAGTGCATTTTAGTTTATTGTATGATTGTAAAATTTTTGCTTAGTGGATTCTTCTTTTTATGTCTTAAAACATGCCAAGAAGARTAACTGGGTGAATGGGTTGTAATTTGTTACTAGTTTGTGCCTGTGAATGCAGGCTTGCCTCACTTAYAAGTAGAGATCAGTTCTGACCTGCAGCATTTCTGCTATTCCCAGCCTTTCCCCTTGGGAAAGCATAGTAAATAGTAAATACATCAATTGTTTGATAAACTGAATAGGTATGAACTTGAGTAAGTCAACTTCCTTTTTTTGACTTTGAGCCTGGGATTTCTTTTTTTCAACAAGATCTAACAAGATGGAGAATTGCTAAAAAATGAACGGAGACACTGTGTCCTTAAAGTTGTTTGTAATAATCAATCCAGACAGTCCTCATGAACCATCAAACAGAACAAGGATTGTAGGAAAAATGTCTTGGGGGTGGGAGGGAAAAACACTGTAATAACTAAAAGGCAATTACAGAAGATACTATGTAATGAGAAGAATTAGAATGAAAAAAGAGACAGGAAGGATGCAAAAAATCTCAAAATGACAAATATCAACCAAGAAAGTTTTTCTTTTCACTTACAATATATCAATACAATATAAACTAAAATAATAACAAGTATCAAAACAGTATTTGAAAAGTTTTATTCTCTGAAAATAGACACTTTCCTGGATGAGCATGAGATTTTGGAGATTTCAGACTATAATTTCATCCATATTTGGCAGTGTTTCTTCTTTTTTTGACATTGAAAGGGACTTTCATGATGTTTCTAAGTTGGACATGTTTTATTGCAGTTGCTTCTGCAATAATGATAGTATATTGAACTATATGGTGTCTAGCTGATCAAATGCTGCTTTTTTATTTTACAGGAAAATTTAACAATTCCCATTTTCTTTGCAGCTGGTTTTAGTTGAACATAGAATCAAAGAAGCCTTAATATACCTTATTATGGGTAATTTGTAAAGTATCTGTGCCAGGCTATATTCAGCAAAGGATAATATGTTCTTTTTATTCTTATAAAGAAGATGAAGGATCTGTGTTGTTAGAAGAAAACGTTACATGTTTTCTATGGCTGTTTTTAGGAGCAGGAATATAGAATCAGGGGGTGGAACTGTTCATGTTCTTTCCTGGCAAGGTCAACTTAAAATGAGCATTCTGGGACTAAACTCTTGTTTCGAATCATAGAATTACACTTGTAGACAAATGAAATGGGAAAATACACATTAYGCAAACAGAAGGGACAGTGTCCCAAGCCACCACTCAATCAGTAGTTGCACGTAGGCTTGTGACACCCATATGTATATGTTGCATAATTTATTAGCACATGCTGTGGAATTCACTGACGTCCCACCCATCAAGCAGCTGAAAGCAGGTCACTCCGGTGGTTTCATAATAGTTTGTCATGATTGATTATGGTTTTAGATAAAGTCCGTGCACATCATGCTACTTGCAGTTCTCTGGAGTTGGTTCAGGGTGGTGGTTTGCCAAGATAGAGATAAGCTTGTGTTGTTGGTGCATGTCATGTAATGGGTAAGACCTTTATGCCCTAGGGAGATGCTGTACAGCAAGGTGGCAGATCGCTCTTGTGCACATAGTTGTTGCCATGGTAGGATAATCTTTGAAGATAGATTTAATACTGTAGTTAAGATCAAGGTTGACTGTTAATGGAAAATGCTCCCGGAAGAGTCTCAGCTTAGTTAAGATCAAGGTTGACTGTTCATCGAAAATGCTCCTGGAAGAACCTCAGCCTTCGTTTCAGATGTAGCGGGTATCTGATGGACTTTACCATAAGTATGACGTGACTTTGTGTTTTGGAAATAAATTTGTCTCCAAGTCCATGATGATTTTTCCTTATACTGTCACTATTTTGACTTGGTAAAGAAAATGTTTATGGTGCAAGCTTTGTGTGCTGTACATGACTTTCTTTTGGTAATGGTGATGGTGAAGAGCAATGGTTTAGGGTGTTTGCTTCCCCTTTGCCCTGCCTGCATCCTCATGCCCTTTACAACAGAATTCAGGTCTCTGTGATACCTGAGGTAAATATTCCCYTTTCTAGTACCCCTTCTTTATAGTTTTCACTATCAGTAGGTCTGTTCATATTATTTCAAATAAACCTATCTTATGCCTACTCTGCATTTTCAGGTGAAATAGTTTAAAGCCAATTGTAATCTGCCCTAAGATAAATGTAGATATCACGCAACCAATCTTCAGTGATTTTTAGCTCCCAATGTGGTTCTTTTTCTGTTTTTATTTCATTTTGTTTTGCTATTGTTTCTTTTTTAATTTTCTAAAGATGCACTACTGACATTGCAGATTTCTGTTGATGATACAGCTTTTTAATTACTACTCATTGCTATTAAATAATTCATATTTAGTTGGCCTAATTATGTTGTTCTACATTGATGAATGTCTTGAGTACTCCAGCAAAGTAACTTTAGATTTAAACTAGTATAACAAAAAGAACTTTGCCACTGATCTGTTCTGTAAGAGTTATTCTGTGTAKGTTTCATTTATTCCATAAAAGAAGATCAGAGGAAAATGTTACAGGAGCTGTTACAGGCTTWTATTTTCTAATCCTAATGTACTACACCTTAAATTTTTTCCCCTTGTTTTATTGTGTTTTATACTCATGGTTGGATTTTTATTTTTATTTTTTTTTACTTTGGATGACTTTATTTTCTTTACTTTTTTTTTTTTAACTTATTTTTTTACTTCCGCTGTCATCTGATAATTCTGAATTGTTTGTCTGTATATAGCTATAGACATAGATGCCACTGGCTTAGATGCAGAAGAAAATGATATTCCAGCAAACCATCGCTCCCCCAAACCCAGTGCAAACAGTGTAACATCACCCCACTCCAAAGAGAAAAGAATGCCCTTCTTTAAGAAGGTAACACCAACTTCCGAGCTCCCATCTGTCCACCTGCTCACCTGCACTGCGTCACATTTCTAGTCCTGTTAACTGTCTGCGTCCTTTGACAAGCCAATAACATGCATGCTTTGTTATTCTTTGTTTCTTTTCCATGCTGCTGTAGCTAAGCAGAAGCAGAAATCGGTAAGTTTATATTGACATTACCTGTGTTTATCCCGCCACTGGCATCATTAGCACTATACCCTAGACCAGCAGTGCAGCTGCTTTAGAATTAAGGAAGAAATGTATCAAGCTGTTAGTGGATCCTCTACACCAAACCAAACAGAGCCTGGTACAGTACCTTCCAGAAACTCTGCCACAGTACTTATCCTTTTTGATGGAATAGTAGGACACGCTTAGAATGTCTTCTACACATTTGAGGAATTGATTTCTAACAAAGCCCTGCAGTGCACCTCTCTAGTGCATGCATATTCCTTCCATCCCCGTCTTTCTGAAGTTTCTTTGTTTATAATTTAGTCTGTGGGCATCGTCACTGGACCTAATCAGATACTCGGATTGTACTTAAAAAACAAAATAGTCAAAACCCTTGAATTTTTAATGTAGTCAGTATTTAAGCTTCTAATTCACTTAGGTGCAAAATCTGCAGATGAGCAAGACCAGTGGAAAACTGGAGGCTTGTTTTGGTAGTTTACTGTGAGTTTCTGTTGTTGTCATGTATAAATTATCAGGCAAATGTTCTTGCCTTCCTTTCCGTCAGTCAGATTTTTGTAGTGCCTCAGCTACAAGGTCCTGATGGTTCCCAGGGGAGTCARTGTCTCTCCATACATCACCCGGAACACTACAATGGCTATTATGCTATTGGCAACCTTTTCACCTTAAAGTGCAGTATGTTTCTAGGATCTGTGCTGGAGTTTGTTATCAAGTAGCTAGCACCCAAACTATGAAGCCAAATCACCCATTTCTACTCTAACTTCTCTTACCTTTTTCTCCATACCTTTTCTTCATTTGTTGGTTAGTTCARTTGCAGCTACCAGTAACATCAGACTCTTGCACTACTCATAAATGATGCCAGATGACACTGTTGCCAGTGCTGAGGATGCACCCATGTTGAGTAGAATAAAATGTTTTCCTTTCCTCTTCCTGTCTTGCACTCTAATAATATTGGGTCCTTCTCACTTCCAAAGTCATCAGTGTTTGCTTCAGTAAGCTCCGTTGAATAAAATATGTCATATATAACCCACAATAGAATTCAGTAGTAGTTTCTTGCTACTAAATGATCTCTTCATTAATCATATTTATAATCAAATATAAATGCTAAGGAAGAGAAACACATGTTGATCTGTACCAGACCCTATCTGCATAAACCTCTTTAGAAGATTTAACTTCTAGATTTAGCATCTTGCTGCTAGATGGCGGCTAATTGCACAAATCTCTCCAGTTTTTGATGCTTACATTCCTCCTTATCAGGATCACTACAAGTTACAGTGTTCTTTGCAGCACAGGTATTTGTACTCAAAACTGGATGGCTGTCCCAACTAATTCTACATAGCCAAACCACTGAACAAACAGCATATGGTCTGGACTATGATATATTTTTTTCTGGCTCATATTTGACCTTGAATCTGCAAGTGAAAGCTGTGGAGCTCAGTGCCAGCCCCTTAAAATACTAGGATCTCTAAAGATAAATTTAAAAACTCAGATGCCTTCATTAGGTAATTTTCCATCATTTCTTTGCTCACAACTTCTTTAGCTCCAACCTGTAAAGATTTTGAAAAAAGTATGCCTGTTTCTACAGGAGAGGTTTTAGAAAGACTCCATATTCCATCAAATAAGGAAATTTCTGTGTTTTGCCCCAAACTTCCAGCATGGACATCTTCAGCTGAGTCTGCTGCATTAAAACAGAGGCCTGTTGCATCAGGGCTTCCATGCTGTGAGCACTTACCTGTCATAGATTTTCTTAAGGGCCCTCGCTAGTACGTTTATCAGGACAGTGGCGAATTCGTCAGGAGCAGCGGAGCGAGGCCTTTGGGTGCTGACCCAGCGCCACTTTGACTGTGAAATGCTTTGAGTGAGGTTCTTTTCACATGTTTCTGATGCCTTCAGCACTACTATTCATTCTTATGTTGCTAATTATCTGGTGAAGCTACAAGTAACAACAACAAAAAAAAGGATAAATTACATTTTAAAATATTCACAACCGTGTTTTCTGTGTATTAGACTGCTTTAGACTGCTGCTTGTGTAGCATTTTGTGCTGTCACTGTATTAATGTTTGTCTGTGTGTTTTGTAATGTGTGTATTTATTTTAACTTTCTTATTGTGAAATATCTTGGGATATTTTTGAGAACCAAGACAATGAACAACGACTATGTTCTGTGATCTTGACTGATGTATTTGTACTATGCAGACATTTGAAAAACATACCTGGCAGAACTCCTTCCCATATCTTTGCTAGGTTGCTGAATATCCTTAAGAAAAAGATAAACCAAACCTTTTTTTCCTAACAAAAACTTTTTTTTGACAACATTAATATTTCTTGGTGATATATCGGAAATAGGAAAAAATGGATTTTTTTTTTCTAACTAAAGAAAAAAAACCCAAAACTTTGATTCTTTTTTAATTTATTTCAGTAACAGTATAACAATTTTGGCAATCTTTGGACATATCCAATCTTTTATCTTTGTATTTTTCCCATGAATTGTGCAAGATACATCAGTAAGTAGATTAGTGACTATCGTACTYACGTAATGCATCTTTCGGTGGCAACAGGAGCTTCTGAAAATGGAAGCTCTGCTATCCCAAGTTCTCTTTATGAAAATTTTCTGTAAATACTAACTTGCTCAGACATTATTTTGATTTCATTTGCGAGTGAATTGTGAATGTGGAAGTTAGATTATGGGTGCTCCCATGGGAATTTGCAGTGGTGTCACAGTGTTTTATAAAGCACTAGGCAGATCTGAATATAAAAAGAGAATGGTTTGGGTTTTTGCCTCTCATTTAGTTTTGTTTTTCTCTTTTGTAATTTGCCTACATAGAAAAYGATGGGAAACATGTCACAGCTCCATAGTCAATTGTATCAAATCATATACTTTTTGAAATGACCTTTTAAATTAACTAGTTAAGAGTTTTGGGGTGGGAAATGAGAACGATCTCCAGAATTACAGATTTTTTGGCCTCACTGAGCAAACATGAATGCAGATATGAAAGTAGAGAACAAATAAAAGTTTTGTCAAAAGAAATCCCCAAACCTGTAATTTCCAGGTTATTTTGGATTACCACTTTCCAGGAAAAGTTAAGGAATTTGTGATTACTCTATTGGTGACATCACTGGAAATTCAAAACTCTTCATGTTTTAATTAATGTGTTAGAACCTCTCTAGGCACTGGGTTTCTGAAAGGTTTCTTCTGCTTTGCAGACAGAGCACATCCCTCCCTATGATGTAGTGCCTTCTATGCGACCAGTAGTTTTAGTGGGGCCTTCTCTGAAGGGATATGAGGTAAGCAATCATGGTACACATTTTTATTTGGCCAAAAAACAAGTGTTTTGGCTTCAATTGTATTTTCATGTTGAGGCAATCAAGCTGAAAAATAATGTCACAGACAAAAGCAGAGATGTTTTATACAGAATTTTATGTCAGGAATAAAATTATTTACTTTGCTGCCATATTGTTCAGTTTTAAGATTTCTATCAACTTGAAACAATCATTTTTTTTCTAATTTATTACCATCAAGTGTTATTGATYTCTTGTGTGATTATTAATTTATTGCTTGTTTGCTTTTAGGTAACAGATATGATGCAAAAAGCATTGTTTGATTTTTTAAAACATAGATTTGAAGGGCGGTAAGTACACTGTTATGCATTTTTTTTTTTTGAATTCAGTTCTTATTTTGGTAATAATGATATTCTTAGCAAAATACCATAGAGTATTAGCARCATCAGGTAATGTGTCTTGCTTAATGGACTGTAGTATAGATTGGAAGTTTCTTTATCGGAGCGCACGGATGCTGTGTTGCAATGCAGAATCTTAAGGAACTTGATACAATTTAAGTAGAAAAAGGGATATTGTCTTGTTGCTGGCTGTGATATTCAGTTGCCAAATTGCTAGGTATTTATTTGCAGATTAATTAAATGTGAACAGGAATAAAGATTCTGTTATTTAAATGTTGCATAAATAGTATTTCATTAGAATTCTTTGTATTTTTTTACAAGGTAACAAGAGCCATATTTCCATCTCAGCTTCAGTAATTTACAATAGTAACTTAATAAAAATAGAAGCAGCAAGTCTCAATGGGGCAGCTGAGGGGTTTCAGTTTGTTTTTCCCCTCTCACTCAAGGACAGTAGCCCTTGATAATAGATAGGCTGTGACTTTGTGGTTGTCCTTGCAGCATAAAAGATAGTGTAAATATGGCCCCATTTTCTTTAACATGCTGGAATCCACTTCCAATCTGATTTATGTTTGAGTCTCCTGGCACTACTGTACCATTTTGAATGGTAATGCACCTCTATAAGCAGTGGGATATGATGTTGTTTAAACGGCAAGTACTCGTGGACCAGAGACAGCAAGTGGGTTCTCCACATGTTTTTGAATGGTTACTGGATCAGTCCCCAGGTTAATGTGTACTAGCAGGTTGGCATTTGGAAAAATAAAAACTGTTTAGAACTGGAAAGTCATGTTACTGTATTTGTAACTGATTAATGCTTTTTACCTTGGAAACGGGCATAGCTGTAGCACAATAGGAATCTGATAGATGGGAACTGGTCCTAGTGTCTTCAGAGTTTCAAGAGAGATGACTTAATGTTTTCTATCAGTCACTCCAGCTCTTTAAAATACCAGTTGCTGATTAAACTTCAGGATTTTCCCAGCCAAAATTATAATGATACCGGAGTCCTAGCCACTTATTAGTCCCGGGATGGCAAATCTTATATATGTGCTTTCAGAGCTAGAAGTTTACAAAATGGTGAGTGTTGCAGGGATACAAAAGTTACTGCATCTTTGTCTTCAAGTGTTTTTAAATTAGTGTGTAGCTAAATTTACAGTTGTGTTTGGATGAGTCCACACATACTCTGCAAAACCCTGTTATATGGATCTCTATAGCAGCTGATGATGATGATCGTAAGCTTCATTAGCAATCTGAACAGGTACTCAAGGTTCTCAGCGCATTTGGGATCTTACATTTGTGCTACACTCACACTGTTATTACCTGTGCTGCCTGCTGCCTAACAAAGATCAGCTTTGCCCTCCAAAATTGCAGTTGTTTTGCAATACGAACCTATTTATCCATAGAACTGCCTTTTTTGAGAGCAGATTTGCTCTTCCTTGTGTCTTAAGAGACTTTAAATGAAATTAAAAAAAAACTAAAAGTTCTTCATACTAAAAAATATTCTTTTAATATGGTAAATCTGGCTTCATTCAATATTGCATAATGGCATTTGGAAAAAAAAATGAATCTTTTTCTCTATCGTGTAAGAAGTTAATTTGCAGGAAAAAAAATGGAAAGCTTGTATTGCTCATCTATGACTAGATAAAGATAAATAATGAGTATCCCAAATTATATGTTGGATTTTATTTTAAGACTGTATAGAATTATCTTGGAGGAGCTCTGCCAGAAATCATAGTACTTGGTTATGTTTTTAGCTTAGGTCAGACCGTGCTTACATTTCAAAATTATGTTACTAATCTGTACTGTGCACGTAATTCTGTTTTTCTTTATTCAGTTCTGGATTTGTTGCATTTTATAGGATTTTAGATAAATATATACACATGTTGAGCTCACTAGGAGAAGAGATATTTGGTTACATTTCAGATGAGCAGCATCTGGCAGCTCTTCCTAGAAAGGAGCTCTCCTTGTTAGCAAAACTATTTCCTCCTTTTAAATTGCAAACAAAATCATACAAAGAAGAACAAGGGATGCCATCAGGCTGATTTAACTCTCAGCACTGGAAAAAGGTGACCTTTAAACCTCATTAAGGAGAAAGTTGGAAGAGGAACTTAGCCGAAGGGTATGCTTTGACCCTGGAAAGGAAAACCAACTGAGCTAACTGCTTTGCTAGGAAGAAGAATACACAGAAGGTTATGTAGCAGGCCAGAGCAGACAGCTGGAAGTAAGCACTTACTTCTTGGCTCATCTTTTTCTCATAAAAACAAAACTGATTGTACCAGATACTCAGCCCAGAGATTTCATTTTCTTCATTCCTGTATTTGCTTCTCTGTGTTACAGGCCACATTTTCAGGTGGCCAGTGTATCGCTGGATCTTTCTGGACAAATGTAACAGAGCTCATGCACTCTGCTGAAGAGCTTAGGGTTGTAAAATCAACCGTGAAAATAAGAGTTACGTGGCAGTACTACTTTGGGTGTTAAGCCTTACCTTCACTGTCGACATTGTGCATCTCATAATGTTTGTTCTAAATACAGCTAAAATAAGTCATGTTGTCATTGAATACTTTGGAAAATAATAATAATAATAATAATGCATAAAAGCATAAAAATAAAAATAAAAAAGCATAAAAATAAAATAATAAAAATAAGAGAAAGAAGAATTTAGCCCAACTCTTTTACTCACTTTGTGCAAAGCGTAATTTGCCACTGGGAACTTATTTTCCCATTGTCCTAGCTATCATTTCGTATTAGGTGTTTCTCTTTTCTCCCCGTCTCCTGGCATGGTAAATAACATTCTCTTCTATTTTATTGTTTCAGTATATCAATTACACGAGTCACAGCAGACATCTCGCTTGCCAAACGCTCAGTATTAAACAACCCTAGTAAGCATGCGATAATAGAGCGATCTAACACAAGATCAAGCTTAGGTAAGTACATTTAATGATGATACCTCCAAATCCTCTGTAGAAAGTACATTGCTCTCAATTCACACCTGTAACCTAAAAATAGCCTTCTCTCTGCTATGAGAAAATCACGATTCCCATAATTCAGAAAACCTGACAATAGAAGCCGTTTTAGCCATTTTTAAATCATTACCAGATGAACTTCCTATAATGTTGATTTTGGCTTAGCTGGCTTAAGTTTTCATATTTTGCGGTGGGAAGAGATAGCAAAGGCAAATAAAAATCTGAGGAGATGTTCCTCTGCTTAAGTAAAAAATAAGATTTCAGTGTACCTCAAATTGTATGAATTGTTTAAGAACAATAGAATATTATCTCTGATATTACTGATTTCATTTCTTATCTCCTCAAAATAAACACAAAAAGACTTTGAGGTCACCATCCATGTGGATTGAATTTGGCATTTTCTCTAGCATGAGGTGAATTTTATCTGGGCTCCTCACAGGGTATTGTGCCAGTGCCATTAGCTGAAGTTTTCCAGGATGCATCCTGCCAGTGTTTGCAGACTCAGGTTGGGGCACTCAACTGAGACACAGGACACGCAAGTTCAAGTCCTTGCACCAAAAAAGAAAAAAGAGAAACTTGAACCCAAAATTCTAAATCATAGGTGAATGCTCCAACCAGGGCTTTGGTATTACAAGAATGTTTATTTCTCTGAGAAGCTTTTGTGAGACCTTGATTTGATCTTGACTCAGGAATATTCATTTTGAAATCTGGGGAACAGGAAAACAGTCTCATTCATCCTAGTTGAAGGTCTTTATTTATATAATTTTTGTTTATAATGAAGCTAGTGAATAACTTTGTACTTCCACTGGGTATTTAATATTTGGGTAAAGTAGTTGTCAGCCTAAGAATGTTCCACTCTTAACGTTAAAAAGATTGACTGAATACTTGCTTCTGAAAATCTTTGTTTTCGCTTCTTAAAAGCCTTCTTTTCAGCTATATGGAGAATGTGAGTCTTTGCTAAAAGCAATCTGATGAGTTCCATATAGGTCTTGGATTGACCTTTTTCATATGTTAGAATGTAATGTACTGTAAGATAAAAATGTAAATTTTTATACAAAAGTTATTCTTCTGTGTGAATTTCCCTCTTGTGGCCAAAGTCAGTTTAATAATCTAGAGGAAAAGATCAAATATTATTGTCTAGAATTGAAAATTGATAATGAAGATGAAGGTTACCCAGTCATGGAACATAAACAGACCCATGATGATTAATTTCCCATCCAGAACATCAAAGCAAGAGGTTACAGTACTGTACAAATATATACAGCAGAAGAAAGTATCATCTGTTCCTTATGCTGAAATATTTTCTTACATGCAAAACAACTGTCACAAAAATATATAGAGAGGGAAAAAAATCTATAAAATAAATTCAGCCCAGTTGTTTATAGAAACAAGTCATCATCTTTTCGCTGTGAATTGTTCACTTGAATCTCATGGAAACTTGGCCTTTCACACAGCAATGCCTTTTCTTTGGTCAAGGTTTTTGGGTGTTCTTTTTTTTTTTTTTTTTTTTTNTTTTTTTTTTTTTTTTTTTTTTTTTTTTTTTTTTTTTTGATGAAGCTATTTAAAATGAGCATGCCAACAGAGCCTCAATTGGAGACATTGAGAAAAAGAAAGTGTTTATTTGAGTACATAAATATGAGTATATACCCATTATAGCTGAGGACTTTTACTAGTTTTACATGAAATTTCTTGTTCAAGAAAAGACCTTTTTATAGGTTGTTTTTTTCAAAGCTCTAATACTCCCATGGTCCTTATGTTCTAGCAGGGTTTTGGAATGTGGTAGTGAGCTGAATGGCCTTGAATTATGCACTTTTTGAGTTTTTATGAAAACAGAAAGCCTAAGCAAATTATTATAAGCCATACTATAAGTTGCAGTTAAAATGTTGAACTCTATACCTGAATTTCTTAAAAAATCTGCTTTCCATTAATGTTGCTGAGCAGAACTTGCCTGCAGCASTTTGGATGGAGTAACTAGAAAGTTAGTGCTTATCTTCCATCCTTTAATCCATACTTCCTTGTGCAGTATGAAGTAAGAAGGTGTTTATTTTAAAGATGCTCAACTGGAGAAGTAGATGGAGGAAAAGGGARAGGAAGGAAAAGGGGCAGGAGTTAAAAAATAAAAAAATAAATTAAAAAAAAAAAAGGCATTATGGAGGAGCACCTGGGAAAGCCGAACAGATGGAGGAGCACCTCGAGGCTCTGCACTCCAGACTGAGAGTGAGACAAAAAGCTACCTATTCCTGTTTCCTATAARGAAATCAGGGAGGAAAATGAGATAGGAGCAGGAGTTTGGATATAAAACCTCACAGAATCTGTGAGGCAGAAAARGGAACTTGGTTAGGTATGGAGTCTGGAAAACCCTGTGCAAAAGTAAAAGAAAGAAAATCCAAGGAGCATTTGAGTCTATTCCCATGCAGAGCTGGGATGCATCTCAAGGTAGCAGTAGAGGCAGAATCAAAAATCAGATTCAGAATCACCCTGGCCTGCTGGTAGGTGTCATCTCCTAGCACTGCTTTCACAAATCAGATGACAACATAGTGCTGCTGCTGTGAGATCTCCATGGGCTTACGTAGCAGAGGTAAGAGGCAATAGCAGACCCCATAGCAACATTTTTTTACTGAATTGTGTGAGCAATTTGCTGTATTCTTGAGTCAACAAAGGTTCTGCTAAAAGAATATTGTTAGGATTGCAAACTGAAGTTGTGCGATATAAATATTAGAAAACAACAGAATAAAGGTTAACAGTGGGAAGTATTCAGTACCTCAGCTGATGTACTTTGTGATTCAGTCTTTGATTAGGTGTTTATAGACTGTTTTACTGCTAGTCATCTGGTTCAGTGTGCTTTTTTGCAAAATGGACCTACTTGTGATGCAATTGGAATTGCTCAGTAAAGGAGGTCAGTGTCTGTTTTGCATGTTAAAAATAGTATATATTGTGTGAGGCAAGAGTTTTGAAGAAGGCAAAAAAAAAGAGCGCAATATGAGATTTTCAGTTCAGCTTTTTTTGGCAGAAAAAATGAAATTCATGAAATTTTTTGTTGCATGGCATGCATGTGGTTTATATAAAGTATGCATGTATGCATGTATAAAGTATGCATGTATAAAGTATGCATGGCTGCAGCTGAGATTTCGGACTTTGAACCTGTTAAATGCTGCATATAGATGTTCTGACTGTATGTTTTCCTGTCAAATAATAATAGTTAATCAAAATTGTCATGTTGCATGCAAAGCAATGTTTTTGAGGGTGCAGGTAGAAAAGCAGCAGTTTAGGCTATTGGAGCTAATGCTAGATCCATTTTTCAAGTTTATGGGTTTTCATTTGCAGAATTCCCCTCCTCTTAGACTCTCCTCCTCTTGTCATTTAACTGAGGAAATTTTCTTTTCCTTCCCAAAGTAGATCAAAGAATTTTCCTCTTCTCCCAGGACGGTACTGTCACCACATGCTGATAGTACACAGAAGCATCAGGAATGTACTGAGTCATAAGACTAACTTCTAAAATGCTTCAAGGTTACCTTCCATTTTGGAAGGAGCAGAATCCCAAGGACCCAGAACTTCCTGTAAATTGACTGCTGATTTCCTAGTCTGAAAATAATTTTTATTATAGCACTTACTCTGAAAAATCAGGCCCTACATTTATGAAAATTAACACTGCAAATTAGTGATTATTGCCTAGGTGGTTCAGTTTTCTATATCGAAAATAAAAATAATTTAAGATTCTTACCTAAGTGAAACATTATCTTATTGGAGCACTATTATACCAATACAGTGAGTTTCAGGGGGAAAAAATCCTCAAAAAAAAATCATTTTTTTCTCAGAGTTTGAAACAATGTGCTGTAAATGAGCCATGAACCATATATTTGACAATGAAAAGCATATATATGATTCAGTGGCTGTTTTTATGCAGACAGTGCATGGAGCTATGCGCTGATGGAGGCAGCRGGCCTACAGAAACACTGTTGCTGTGTGTTCCTGAGAAGAGTGTCTCAAAATACAAACCCCAAAAGATTTGATTTACAACAGCTATCATTCTGCCTTGGCATTTTCTAATGTCTAAGCATGAGCTTTGCAGACAAATAATACTTTCCTTTAATACGTTGCAGTCATAGATGCATCATTRAATAGGGACTCTGGCTACCTGGTGTTTTTGCAGTACCTGCTGCAGGTCTGATAGCAGGCCCTTCTGTGATGAAGTTTTCTCACTTATAAAATAAGAGCAACAGGACATATTTTCCAAATTACTGCAAAGAAAAGTCAGAATTCCAGCAGTCACTAAAACTATTGCTTCTTTTTCTCCAGTTTATCTACAGGACTTAGTTCTGATCCTGATGTAAAGAAATAGTATTTATCACACATAGAATATTTTGAATTAAAAAAAAATCTTCTCCTTTTTTTTCTTTTACCCTTGAAATGATAAAATTGCCATCACTGTACACTGGGTGCTTTTTTTTTTTCTCCTTTTGTTTTTTTCTTCTTTTTTTAAAAACAGTTTGATACAAATATGTTCAGTTTACCCTTAAGTTTTAATACTTCTTTACAAGCATATCTTTAACCCAGAAAGCTTTATTATGGACATATCGGTGGGATCATTCTGAGCTAAATGCAGTTTTAGGAAAAACAAAACTATTTATAAATTATAGTGAATTTTGACGAGTAGATTCAGCCAGAGCAAGAAATTAAGCAATGGTTCTTTATTTTATTGAGTACAGTTCCCCAGGTTTATGTTAATTGGAATCACTCTGTCTTTCTGTGTTCAATGAAGAGTCATTCCTTTATCCTTCTCCTTTTGTCTGTATTTTTGTGAAATATCTAGACAGTCCTAACTGACTTGATTCATGCCTAAATTATGCTCACTTTTGTAAGCAGCAGTTCTATCTGCAGCAGAGAAGGCTATTTCTTAGACCATTGAAAATATGTCCTTTGTGTTGTATATCTGTGTGAGTATGATTTTAATAAGTGGCCCTTGATATATCAGTGAGTTAATATGGTACAAAGCTGATGTGCTAGATATATTTGTACTGAACACTTTTCTTGTGGAAGGAATTGGAAGGAAAGGAATTTTCTTTACTTGTGAATAACTCATTCCTTATCACTTAGTATAGGTTTGCAGGACTGTGCATATAGTTCATAATCACAGAAAGTGCAATGAACAGTTAAGGGAATTGTCATTATTGGGAACTGATTTAATAAATTAAAGACTTAATTTCAAAGCGCATGCACAAATCATCATGATAATTAAGAGCAAGAATTACAATAAAGAATGGGATTTACAAGATTATGGAGCAGTCTTGAAGAGTTTAATACCACACATATCTATGGACTGAAAGTTTGCTTCCCTAAAGCAAGAGAAGCAACTTCCAGCTTGCTTTCCAACTGCAAGTAAGGAAGAACATCTTCACTGTGAGGGTGACAGAGCCCTGGCACAGGCTGCCCAGGGAGGCTGTGGAGTCTCCTTCTCTGGAGATCTTCCAAASCCRCCTGGATGCCGCCCTGTGYCCYGTGCTCTGGGTGTCMCAGGGTTGGACTAGGTGATCTCTAGAGGTCCCTTCCAACCTCAACCAGTCTGTGATTCTGTATAGAATTAGGTAAAATAGACTTGATAATCTGACTCATTGGAAGCCAGCACTACAGTTAATCATTCAAGAGTTTCTAAGTATTCTAATGAAAATTCAATGTTTCCAAGAATGTATAGAAATAGTGCCTGGCTTGAGAATATTTACTAGGCCTGTGCAGTTTTATCCTTCTTTGCTCTGCACGTTAAAGGGAAATGTTTGCTTGTCAATACTATTATATGTTTTATATGTGAGATGCTAAAACTAAACCGAAGGAAAAGGCTGTTGATTCCTAGTTGCTTTTAAAAGTCGAAAAGTAATCTGTCATTGGAGGAAAAGGCTTCCTTCTCCAAGAAGGAACAATTTAAATCTCATTCACCTGAAAATCAGTCCCAGTTGGTTTTAATTTCTATGTGCACAGATGCCATATGCAGAAATTGGTGAACCAGCTTTATGTTTTTGCTATGTTTCTTTGTCAATATCAAGGACCCCAACCTTTTTCTTGTTGTTTCTGTGGCTGTTACACTTGTTACTTGAGCTTACCTCATGCTGCATGTACAGGAACCTGATTGTCTTGGCTTTTTCCATTCTTTGCTTCATTAACGCTCTCCCTTTCCAGACGTCTTGGGTACGTATGCATGCGTGCAATTTACTTTTCCTGCTTTTTTGTGTTCTGTGCTTTATTCTGCCTCACAAAACCACTGTGCTTTTCTAGTAAGTGGSTCATTGATAGAAAGAATCCAATGCTATATGCTGTTGCTAAGCAGCTTTAGAAAAGAAGATCTTGCATTTTTCTGTATTTATTTTTAAGTAACTTGAAAAATAAAGTTGAGATTGACAACTAAATACTGAAGACTACATTTTCAACCATAGATTTCTGAAGTATGTGCATCTAATCTGCTTATTCTAAGATAAATATGTGAATGCTGACATAAAATATGTCATTGTGTGTTTAGTAAATTGATTGCAGTCAGATGTCTGTGAATCCGTTTATCTGTTTTATATACTTAYTGGTATGTGCATATGTAGTAGCCTGTCAGACCTTACATGCACCTAATTTGCATGTGCAGTCAAGCACCTACCTTTGGAAATTTGCCCTTACATAACGTTGGAATAAATGCTTGAGAAAATGGTAATGGATTATCAATGCAAACTTCCACCTCGTATTTTCTTGATATCTGGGTTAAAAGCAAGTAGAATGCTTGATATTATGGAAACAATCATATATATATATATATATATATATATATATATATATATATGTATGTATGTATGTATATAGGTATATAGGTATATAGGTATATATGTATATATGTATATATGTATGTATATACCCACACATATATATATTACAAGTCTTCTGATAAAGATAATGTCACTATATATTCCCTGTGTTTGATAATTTAATGACAGTTGTTGTATATGATATGTTTCAACTAAATACTTCCTTGATCGTAAAATAAAATAAGCTGAAAAGAATGGTAGCTGAACCTCAATGAATCCTTCCCTACCTATAGAGGCTATAGAATAGGATTTGACCAAGAGTGTACTTCCATTCCGAAGTCTAAAGGATTTAATATAGTTCAATGAGAAGAAGAAAGAAGATTCCTGATTGCTTCATTATAATGTGTCTTCAAGGTAGCGGGAACAGAAGTCTAGAACTTGCAGGAATCACTTGTAGGAATTAAATCCTCAGATCTGGTAAAGCAATCTGCTAAACATCATGCTGCTTTTAAATGGAAGAATGCTCTTAACATAGCAGTCAAGAGTTTTTGGGTGGCATGACGGCTTGGATGTTTTTCTTCTTAGATGTAGACACCTGAATATCCTGAAGCTGTTAAAAGTTATCAGCCTCATCTATCTCAAAATGTTCTTATTCTTCTGCATCAGCCCTGATGTTGTTAGCAGCCAAGATCAGTGTCTCTATAATAATAAATTCTCTAAATTCTCCAGGTAGTTTGGCTTTAGTTCTGCTGTACCAGTCCAGTATTCTAAGTTATATATGTGTTTTTTTTTCAATGCAACATTAACAAAGTATTTTAATGAAATTTCATAAGTGCTTCAACAGGACCTAAGGAAAAAACAAGTTCTTAATTTCTTTAAATTAGATACAGTTCTTATGAGCATTTCACTGTGCTTTCTCATAGTACTGCACTGAAAGACATATCCAAATGAAATGTATGTATGTAATGAATGTATGTATATTAGAGAGAAAACAACATAGAAATATGTTTAAATGATTTTCAAGGTCACAGATGCATGTATTTTAACCAACATACCTAGAAAAGTATGTAAAATATTTTTAGCAAGTTAACTGTTTGCTCAAGAACAATTTGCTTCCTTAGGAAATACTCACACCTGTAGGTTTAATTGATCAGGTATTTTTTCTGTCTCCTGGAAACAGAGAACTGAGTTGGTGTCTGTTTTCTTACTTTGTCCAGAACTGAGGGGTTAGGTTGTTCAACCAAAACGCCAGGAAATCTGAGTTCATTTCTGTTCCATGCTAACAAAGATATGAAYGCATCATTTCCATCCCTATGACAGAGCCACGATCCCCTTTATGAGGGTTATCAGTCACTCCTGCTGAGTCTTGTGTGCACTTTGCATAAAAATTAAACATTCCCTGCAGAAGAGACTGAAATCCACGTGTTTTACATCCCACTCCAAGCATCAGGCTATAGAGTCAGCGTCTCTCCCACTCACTTAATATGTAAATGTTTCAAGTGGCACACTCTCAACAGGAGGGATTGAATAACCACTAATGTAATGGTTCCAGGTCCTATTTTTGAGAAGAACTGAGCATTTTTATTTATTGCTCTGAATAAAACAACAAACCCATGGGAGATTTGCTTAGTGTCAGTGTATGGAATCTATCTGTAAGAGCCTACAGCCCTTTTGGATGTGGTGCAGAAATACCCAAGTTAGTGCCAGCCAGAGGTGACAATGTCCATTATGAGCTGTGCAGAGATAACAGCTTGGTGCCCTGAGCAATGTAGATGTTAACTTGGTTCTTTGCCCAACCTKGCTGTCTCAGCTGCTCACTAACAGTGCTAGTGGAGCTTGTTGGAAGGGTGCAGAGCTGCCCTGCTCCACAGCGTCCTGGTCTGGAGCAGCCGTGGCCGTGGCTCTGCCTTGCTCAGGCACCTCAGTGTGGCTCCCCACCGTGTTCTTGTCCCCACTGCCACCCACTGACTACAAACTCCTCTGGTCAGAGGCCGTAAAAATTCCAGTTTAGATCTGGCTTAAGAATTACCATTCCAACAGTGGTGTTGTTTTGATAGCCCATAACAATATGCGAAGAAATAAGTATTKTCATGCACTATTCAGTATTTTTAGATGAACGTTGTCCAGTTGCTAATGTTTTCACACTATCTGTTTGATATTTTCACATAATTATAGTATTACATTTCCTCAGTATTACATTGCAAACACTAACATATTCTTGTATTTCGCAAGAACTTGGCGGTATTATTAGYCCATTATAAATAGATCTTGGTCATATTGAGGTTTCCAAACATACAACTGTATCTTTAAAAATGATTTGGATGTGTGGGCATTCAAGGCCATCTGAATTGTATCCAAGATGAGCCTTGGGCACACAGAGAGAGAGAAACGCGGTATTGCTGCAGCCTGCAGCGTGCTGAAGAGCACCAGCCTTGCGCAGCCAGACACAGCCCTTCTGCGGCTCCTTTCCTTTCTGACAGGTGACTAAACTGCCTTAAACATTGCAGGGGCCCCATCTGTTAGGCATGAGTAACAAATGCAGCCACTTTCGGTGAAAAATATTATCATCCTCCCACACCCACACCCCCTTTTTATGTAACAGGCGAGTGGTTAAGGGATATGGTTGAGATAGCAAAAATCAGCTGTATTCACAGAACTACATTTATGTTAGCTGTTTGATTAAAATGTATATGTGTATAAAAAATGCAGGTACTTTCTGGCTGATTGCTGGAGTACTAAAGCAGAGAGTTTATCGCTTTCCTGTCTTTTATCATATTTTTGAATACCAGACTTGTTGAAAAAAAAAAAATTAAATGCACATTAATTAATTGAAAAGTTATCTTCTGTTTCCATCTCTGGACTCAGGTGGAAAACTTCATTTTGTAGGTCCATAATAAGTTGCAATTGTTCAGGAATTGAAATATTTAAATTTTGAAAATATTCAATTCAGGAATTGAAATATTGAAAAACTGAAATATTTCACTACAATTTGCAATTGTTCAGGTATATGTCACAGCCAAGAATATAGACGTGTACTTGGCCCTGGAAAAGATGTGTTTGAAAAGGTATAGTTGGAAATCTATTTTATACRGGTGTATCTGCTTCTAACAGTATGGGAGATACTGCTTCCTCAGACATATTTACGATATACTGGCAAAAAAACAGTTTGGCTGGTAAAATTAGGCTTGAACAAGTTTGCTTGCTTTTTTTAATTTGGAATGTTGTTAAAACTAGACTTTAACTGATGTTGTTACACTGGCTGAAGGATGGAGTAACATAGTACCCAATATTCCAGACAGTATCTGTATGCAAAGAAGATGCCGAAAATATAATTCTGAACATGCCAAGAACCATCAGAAGCCCTTTCTTCAAAAATGTGGTCCTAATTCAGACAGCAGCTGGGCCACAGCTCTTGTAGGAAAAATCAGAAAAGCAGAGCATGATGCTTTCCATACCAGAAAGCTGTGCAAATCTCAACATGTTCCCTGCTCCCAGAGACTGATTGCCATGCACTCAGCTAAAATTGGAGATAGCTACAAAGAGATTGAGCTGTTCTCAAAATAGTGTCAACCTCATCCAGCAGAGGACATCATATGGAGATATTTCTGATGGTCATTTAAAGATTATTTCCTTTGTAGCATCATCTGAGTAGTCCATTGACTTGGATTAAAAGACTTGGAGGTAACTGGAGCTGGTCTAACTGGACCAGCTGGAGTGCTGAGCTTAGTTTCTCTCTTGGATGTTTTGCAGCCTTATTATATGTCCTAGTTTATTCAGTTGCAGTTCTAAGAGGTGTTAACCTCTTGAAAAGGATCCAAGTAAATTCTAAGTAAATCTCTAATAATTAAATCTTCGGTATATTCTGTGGGCATTTAAATGTCTGTGAATATCTTTCCTTCTAATGTTTGCTTTGGACTGGCTCAGTATCATCTAGTGTGTTCTTTTCTCTCAGAGGAGGCACAAAACTAAAAGGGAAACCTGTATAAATTATAATTTTGCTCTTTGCAGGCTTGTAAGCCTGTACAAACCATTCAGTTTCTGTAGTATTCACTATTTAAAAAAAAAAAAAAAAAAAAAAAAAAACTTCATTTCAATTTGGAGTGAAGGCAATCACAGTACCTCTGTCGTGGAGAAGTTTGCCCCAGAAACCTTGTGTTGCTATGAGGCAGGTTGCTGAGGAGCTTAGAGTATGAGTAGTGAGAAGGCTTTTTTGGGGAAAACTACCTTTACTGAACACTAGGGGTTGTGGAAAAAGAGGCCATAGTATTGTTTAAATTGTTGTTTTACTTGTTTTTAGAAAGGTTTTATACATGACGATCAAATATTTTAATGTAACACACTACTGAGGTCAAAATAGAAATGAAAGACTGTTTACCAGAGTTTGGTTAATTCAAGCACAAGCAAATGGAAAAATGGCATCTACTGCTAACATTAAATACCTCAGTATATCTTCATCTCCATTTCGGACACTCTTGTTTGAGTGTTTCGATTATTAAGTAGAATTAAACTCTGAGCTGAAGTTGCTTACTTGTGGAAAATTAATAGCTTGGCAAGCGTACTATTTATCCCTTTGTTCCCACACATGTGGATTGGGGTCATATAAGGAGGTGTTAACAATATCTCTGCATGCTGGAGTTACATGAAGGTGACGAGGTGAGGAGGTAGGGAGCACCACCACTGGAGCAGACATGGTGTGGGTGTTCCTTTCYCAGGGTCCAGCAGTGGAAATACTTAACCCCATGGACAATCTCCTCAGCAGTCCAYGGAGCAACACGCCAATCTGCCACAGTTTGTATGTTTGTTAACATGAATGGCTTTTTAATATTTTCATAACTCTGATTTTCTACTTAATTTGCAGCTGAAGTTCAAAGTGAAATTGAGCGGATTTTTGAGCTAGCAAGGACACTGCAGTTGGTAGTACTTGATGCTGATACCATTAATCACCCAGCTCAACTAAGCAAAACCTCTTTGGCTCCCATTATAGTATATGTAAAGATTTCTTCTCCTAAGGTAAATATTTTAATCTTTTACTCATGTTTGTGCTGTTTCAGTACATTCCTTTTCTTTTTTCCTTTTTTTTTATATCTGGATATTAAATACAGACAATCATGTGAACTCATTAGGTAAATGAAATCTCAGAGAGTTATATTTTATTCCTTTTGGGTGGCAGAATTATTCAGAAAATGATGGCCGTGGGACTAGCAAAATCCGTCTTGGAATAAGCATACTGGAAAGGGATTGCATTGTTTCTTCTGCTGCTGCTTCTTCTGTGTCCCAGTTACTAACTGGGATTGCATTGTGTGTTCTGCTGCTCTTTAGCATAAATCATATAAATAACAGTAACAGTTCATTAAATGATCTGTAGAAGACTCCTTAAGCTTTTACCATCCAGGCAAACAATACAAAAAGAAAAGAGGAGCATTTACATAGTAAATATGAAAATGTTCARAAAACTTTATCACTCAGTGGTTACTTTTATAATTCGGATGCTCAGCACCAAAAAGAAAATATTCTTTTGTTCAGTAACAAAACAAGTGGTTACAGAAATACAGTGTGACTGATGCAGTTCACAATCCATTGACTGTTAAATCTTGCTGAACTGACTTGGAGAATGGTCAAACCTGTTGCTTCACTTCCTCTCTGCTTGCCTTCATTTTTCACTTTTATTACTGTTTATTTTTCATAGGTTTTACAGAGGTTAATAAAATCTCGAGGGAAATCTCAGGCCAAACACCTTAATGTTCAGATGGTGGCAGCTGATAAACTGGCACAGTGTCCTCCAGTGAGTTACTGTTAATTTGTATCTTGTTCATTTGAAAACTGCTGATCCCTGTTTAAAGGTGCTGATCCCTCCTTTCTTTTCAAGATGTTAATTATGTGATTTTTAGGAATGTTTGCCCCCTTCTGGTGATATTTCACTATTACTATTTTGCAAAATTCCTTTTGAGGTCTGGGTTGTGAGCAGAGGGTATAGGCAAAAACCATTCCTTTCCAGAAACARCAGTTAACAGGTTGACTACTTGAATACACTCATTCCCTGAACAAACTGAGGGTTTATTTGCCGTGATAATTTATGTTATGGATTTAAAAATGAACTGTACTTTGAAAGCCTAGGATAAGGCATGTGRGTTTAGTAGTTCCTCTTGGGCATGTGTCATCACAGCTCATCACTCTTGGCACTTCCAATCACAATTTTGACAAGGAGCTGTGGGATACTGTGTAACTGAGCCACAGCACGGTAGCTCTGTTGATGTGTGGCTATACCAATTCTCTCAACTTCTACCTCTTAAGTAGAGGTGGTGAGACCTTACCTGTACACAGAATGGAGCAAGGATTAACCCTTACATGCATAATGATCTGTCAGTTGTAAGGTAGAGGCTCAGAAAATAAAGGTTCAGTTCAATTCCAGAAGTGCTAATTTGCAATTATGGGGAGGCTGAATGAGGGGGATATTTTCATCACTTAAGTTTAAGCATCTAGTTTGGAGACTATCCTCCTCAGCTGCCCACAAAGTCAGTGAAGAATGCTGGATCCCTGCTTAAGTTCTCAAACTGTTCTCAGTTCTGCTACTCAGACCTGGTGTGAGAGCAATGTAAACTATCCTGCTAACTTTACATTCCTGAAGTAGACAGTGTGGCTAATCTCTTAGCTGACATTTGTAGCATGTTTGGAAACTCGATGCTCTGTTGGTCAACCCTGGTTTTGCTATTAGTTATTTGTCTTTGTTGTCTTAGTTTTGTGCTACTTATTCTAGGTCTTGAAATCCAGTCTATTTCACGTTTCATTTTTTTTTCCAGTAGCTAAAAAGCTTCAATATTTAACCTCTTTTTGCATATTTGAATTTTAAGATTTGTTCAGGCTGCCTCCTCCTGTCTTCATTGACTATTTATGTGTTATGTAGTGGAAGTGAGGAAGACGTGCTTTGGCAAGTTTAGCACGAGTTCTTACTACTGCGTAATAACGTGGACGTAAAAATATCCAATAACGTCCAATAACTTGGACATAAAAATATCCAAGCACAAGTTTTATAAACGTGGTTCATTTTGGTGAATAGAAAGTGTGGTCATCGGTGTCTGTTGCTAATGTCTCTTGAGCCATGGTTATTCTCACTAAAACCTTTCCTTTATCAGGAAATGTTYGATGTAATTCTTGATGAGAACCAGCTTGAAGATGCTTGTGAGCACCTTGCTGACTACCTGGAAGCCTACTGGAAGGCCACACATCCACCTAGCAGCAACCCTCCTAACCAGCTTCTCACTCGTACACTGGCAACAGCCACTCTTCCTATTAGCCCAGGTTCAAACATGAATTTACAGGTACTGTTTTTGTGCCATCTCTTCCTTTATATTTCATCAGCTTCTCCTTCTAAAGTAAAGTGGTAGTCTGATACTAGAACCTGCTGAATATRTCTTTCTGCTGTTGTTAGAGCAGGAGGAGAGTTTTTTAAATAGACATTTGCCCATTTTAGTATAAATTGCAGAAGATGGACACATTATTGCAATATTCACAGTGTGTTTGCATGTAGTTTGTGTTTGCGTATTGACTAGTAGGCCTGCTTTGATCMCAAAAGCTAAGCAAGCTTGACCAAAAGCATATGGTGATGTGAAGTGGAATACAGATTCCCTTGTGCCCAGGACCTCTGTGCCAGTAATACATGTGCCAGCCACAAGCATTTTTATAGCTCACCATATATAATCCAATCGGAGGCTTAAAACTGGGCTAATACTATGCAYGTTACTGCTCCTAGTATCTTTCTGACTGATAGACACATTATCAGTGACAGGCAAATCCCAGCCCTAGAGGGCCTGCATGACGAATTGGGTTATGTACAGAGCAGACCCACAGAGGTTGGAGGGGATCTCTTCTTTTCTTCCCRTGAGCTACAGAGTTCAAGAGTTTGCACATGACTGACACGGTTACTGATGTCTCAAGGTCAAAGTGTTCCTCCTTGTGTTTTCTTTCTTCCCTTATTCGTTGGCCATTGCTGTGAAAAGTGTCTGTTTCCTTCAAGCTAGCCTTTTAGRTAGGTCTTGGTTAGAGAACTGGAAGAATAGATCTTATTCCTCACTCTGCATAGACTGGCCTGTTGACTTTGGGCATATTGCACATACTGCATCCTTGTTCTCTCTTTTGACTYTTTGTGCAAATGTGTTAAGGCTTTTAGCATAAATGTGTTTTGTATGGTTTTGCAAAACAGTGGTTTATGATAGTCAATTTATTTTCCATTACCAAACCACAAACTTGACARGTCCTTTCCTTAAAAAGAAAATCACTTTGGCCATGGTATAGGGTGTCTCTTTCTCTCACTTCCAAACACAGCGTCAGGAAAAGASACCGTAAGGAGTAGCTCATTTCTGCGTTTTTTTCTGTTCCCAGAGCTGAAACACCCTGAAAAATTGTGAACTGGAAGAATTTCTGAGTATGAAATTCAGTATTGTTGTGTGCAGATTTGCTAGCTAAACTTTCTTGGCTTTGTAGATATGCTTTTTTTAAAAAAAAAAAAATTTTTGAGTGTGGATTTATAATTCACTTACTTACATTAGTGTGTTCTGATTATTAACCACATTCTCTGCAGAAACAAAGTTTTAATGACACCTTTCTGAATGTTGTRATATCTCCTTAAAAATTCACTATTCTAAGCACTAAAAATGCGAGTGAATTTACACTTTCACAGTTTGCTTGTAGGTATGTTTATTCAAAAGTGCAGTGCATTGGTGGTCCCTTATGAAATGCTGAACTTCTGTGTTCCTTTTGTTTCTTTTTTCRATTATACATTTTCAGCTGTATCTCAAATCTGTGATATATGAAGGTCTTAGAGTAGTGGGCTTATTTTCTAATCACAGTATCTGAGCTCATTCTCTTGATAGCATAAGGCCTTCTATTAACAGAAATCCCTCTACTAGGAATTCCTTTAATAGGAGTTGAAGCTTTTTGCCTCTTTATGRGCTGCCCCAGAGATAAAATCTTTGCCTCCAGTCACTTGATCTGAAGTGGCCTCATCCACACTGCAAAGCACTTGACTTGTKCTCCTCTGCGTCCAGTGTGGCACCCTTTGCCTTTGGACATAACTTGGTTTTGTGTTTTTCCAGTCCAAAGTACACATGGCAATGAGGAATTTGTGTTGCTGCTTGCCAGAGTGGTATGTTTGTAGCATGACACTGTGTTCTTTGCATGGCACAAGATTTGAAGGTCTAAAGTCTTCTGAGACTCTTTGAACCAAAGTTGTTGGAGCCCATACCCCTGCTGTATCTCTGATGGGGAGCTTGGACCAAACTCTCCTGGTACCTCTTCCCAGATTTCCTCTTGTGGGGAAATCATTGGCTAAATGCAAAAATGAGACTAGGAGCCATCTCATGTTCAGACATGTAAAGCCCAGGTGATGAGGGGACCACTGAAGGGAAACAGGAAGCAGGTCAAACTGGCCGTGTGGACACAGCCTTCTGTTTCAATGCTCTTTAAACTTCTTCCCAAGAACCACTATTTCTAAGAAGTTACAGCCTGCACGATGAAACTGGCTTGTCTCAAACTTCCTCCCTTTCAGATGGCGGAGCCATGAAATTTCTGCACTGTAGCATCTAGTACAATTCAGAGCCCAAATCTAGCTGAGCCWCAAACCCAGGCCTTAATCCAGATTCAGACATTACCCTTTCAGTGTCTCTGTAATATTTAGAGAAGCTTATTGTTAATGAATTTGTCCATAAACCCTGAAACTATTCTGAAATTGCAGTGTGATAAGGTTATTGGTTCTGATCAGTCASTTGGGTCCAACTCCTCCATACGTAGTCATCACAGAGAAAATGCATCTGAGCTGGTAAAGTCACATTCTGTTCAAATCAGGTACATTGCATTTGTTCTCAAACCACAGCAATGACAGGTTTTATTAGTCATGATTATATATAGCTATATATTTGGCATTTGATTCTATGAGAATTAAAGGATTTCGTGAGTGCACCCAATTTACGTGCCTTAACCGTGCCTTAACAGCCATGGTTACAAAGTAATAAAAATGTGTGTTCACACATCCAAAGCAGATGTTATTTTATCTTACTTTTCACTTGATCATATGTTTCTCCTCCATAGAGTCATCTCTGTTCACTTTGAACACTTAGTTCATGTTTCAATGTCTAAAATCCTTTTCCAGCMAGTCAGAAACATCTTAATCATAAAAACAGGGAAAAAGAAATGATCTACTGTGTCATTTTTGGTATCTTGTTCTCATATATGCCATTTGTTTCAAATTGGGAGTACATGGAGCAACCCAGAAACTTTCTGGGAATTTCAGTAGTGGAAAATATTACTGTAGACAATGCTGATTTGTCAGATGGCATTGTTTTATTGAAATACGTTGGCTTTGATAAATTCCTGGTAAACTGCAGTCCGGTTCCTTTAAGATTTCCTGTCATCCTACTTGTTGGGTTGCTAGGAAACCCAACTGCTGGGATCTGCGGCTGAAGGACATAGTCCAGTCTGCGGCAGATTTGGGGATTCACTGCTTTCTGTAGGGTTTCCTTCTCGATTAAAACCAGCCTGGGCTTCCTAGCTCCACCATTCTGTTAAATTCATTTAGTTCCCAATTCCTCCATCCACCGTTGTGCTATGGATGAATTTCATGAACCTGCAGCTCCAAAACTCAGCTTTGTTTCCACATGTTACAAAGAAACACACACACAAATGCCTCCATGAGCTGCCCTGGAGGCAAGATTCTTCTTTCAGACAACCCTGAACACAGGAGGACAAACTTGAGACTAACCTTAGGTAAATTCAGTGTGGTCTCCCAAATAAACCTTTGTGTAACRCCTCAAGTCAAGTTTGTTTAATTTTGTGCCTGTAGATAGGATTTTGTTTGCTGAAATTCTTAACCTAGTATGAGAAGGATAATGCAATTTGACCATAAACTATTTTTGCACATTTTGAAACTAAGAGTGAAAAATTTTTGGCTGTGGATGGGCTAACACAACAGAACCCCACAATGAATTAAATAATGCCACTAGTTCATTTTGCAGTGATTTCAAAGTATTATGCTGATGAAGGGTAGGTTTGATATTGCCTGGTAATTTTTATTTCAGTCTCTTGATAGTAGCAGTTTCATAGGAGTTTCTTCAGGTGATAATATCACTCTCCTCCTACTTTCCTTGGCAATGATTAGTATTCTTGAGTGCCTAAATTATGAAGTTTAATTTTTCATTACCATGAGGAAAATGAATTATCACTGGGAAAAACAGCGGGCTGTGATACTATTRGTATGATAATACAAACGTTTTTATTACCAGACTCAAGTGTATTTTATTTCTTTAAAAAAAAAAAAAGACCTACTGTAAAAAGCCAGGATTTTGTACCTAGGGTTCTCTGCCCAAATCCATCTTCTCAGCCCGCATGTGCACTCCATTAAAATCTCACCCATAGTGCTCGTTTTCAACCAGGCTTCTRTAAACTCTTAGCAGTGATCTGCCCTCTCCTGGTGTGATGTGACCCTGTTCATTTTTGTGCAGTTTGTGCTGCTTCCACCTGTTCCCTTTTTGTCTGGAGTTTGGCAGCAATTAGTGCTGATGGGAGAATTCAGAAACTTTGCAGGCATTAAGAAAACTTGAGGAATAACCTGAGTGCAACCCTCTCTGATGATTAGGATGGAAGAATTTGTTTGTATTATAATAATTTATAGTAAAAGTTGATTTTTTCCAGTATTTTCTAGATTAGATTCGAAATGGACCATTGTGTAGTTAAATATTATTGGTTTCATCATGCTAGTTTAATTTCATATTGGAGAAAGTTTTTAAATACGGAGTTAAATATGTGAACTTACTGCTGGTTGTGATAGCAGGGATCTCAAGGAGACCAGAGGAGTGACCATGCAGTCCCTGAACGCAGCGGTTCACAGATTGAAGAGGARGCACGAGTTGAACCCACCAAGAAATCCCAGCATCGCTCTTCCTCATCCCAACACCACAATCATCGCGGTGGTGCTGGCCGAGGCCTTTCCAGGCAAGAAACTTTTGACTCAGAAACACAAGACAGCAGAGATTCGGCTTACATAGAGCCAAAGGAGGACTACTCGCAGGAGCACGGCGACCACTACGATGCTCACAGGGATCACAATCACAGAGACGAGTCCCATGGGAGCAGTGATCACAGACACAGAGAATCAAGGCATCGCTCAAAGGAGAGGGACCGCGAGCAGGACCACAATGAATGCAACAAACAACGTAGTCGGCATAAATCAAGGGACCAATATTGTGACAAGGATGGGGAAGTGGTATCTAAAAAACGTAATGACACCGGCGAATGGAACAGGGATGTTTACATCCGCCAGTAACTTTTGCCCCTGGCAGTCTTGTGTTTCTTTGAAGTCTTGTAACGATGCCCCTTGAAAATATCTTTGGGTTTTTCATTGCAGAACATATGGTATCCTTCTGTATGCTGATTTGTATTGCTGTTGCTTGCATAGCAATAGCATGAAATAGAATATTCATTTACTTATTTTTTTGGTTAGTGCTGTATGAATTAGCGTAGTACAACTGCAGCCCCTGGTGTTGTACTATGCCTTTCTTTCAAGCTGTTTTTGGTAGCTGCCACTTGAACAATATCTGTTGCCATCAAGGTGTTGTTAGTGTTTTTAAAAAAAGGTACCTTTGATGTTTAATAACTTCCCGTGTATTCAGCAAGCCAGAATCAGCACAAAAAAAAAAAAAAAAAAAAAAAACACTAAAAACTTTTGTCTGCTCTGATTTTTAATTTGAATGCACTTGATTTGCATATTGATTTAAGAGCCACTATATGTTGCTTGTACCTCTAGTGGACTCCATTTGAGGAGAGAATTCAGTCTTGCCTTACACACAGGGGATCATAAAGTCAGAATCTATTTTCTATGTACTGGTACTGTGTACTGTATATACAGTTTATAAATGTTATTTCTGCAGACACCTTCTTACTATATAAGTTTGATCACACTGTTTTAGAGTCCTAATGCCAAGTCAGCAGATTTGCTTTTGAATTACTGGCAACTGGAACTAGCCTCATTTAGGGAATCTGTAACAGTGTTCAATCTAAATACTTCTTCTTCTGTAGCAGAAAGCTTATACTTACTGTAAATATGAATGAATGCTTGAGATAAAGGGTCTAATTCTTATACCTAACACGTCCTTGCAAAACCAGTTTTGCATTTTAAATTTATGATAAAGATAACTAACCACTATAAATTATTCTTCTCTGTGCAGGTCATGCAGTTGCAGTGGACACAATTTCTGTTCTGCTGTCAGAATAAGGGAGCACACAAAGCAGAGGTGTGGATGTGAGCAGGGGGAGCATTGGATGGGTGCACATTAGCAGCAAAGTGTGAGAATCTACTGAAGAAAGCAAAGGTTATTTAAAAGCCCAGGAAGTCTGTTTCCTCATTCTCTCTTATTAATTTAAAATCCAAATTGCAGCTAGGGAACATGGGGGAGTTTACTGACCCAGGTAATTGAGAAAGCATCAATCTGCTGGCTCTTTGTTGAGACTCCAGGAGAGTAAAAACACAGGCAAATGTTACTGTGAGTGTTTCACTGGAAATGTAAAATCTTTGTGTTTTAGAGTATCTGTTTTAGTAAGAAAAGTTTACACAGCTTGTGGAGAGTTATTTTGTTGGAAAATAAATTTTGTAGCTTCTCCACTTTTTTTCTACACTCGCCAGTTCCTCCGCATTCCCACTTTGCAGCCAGCTACTGCTTTTCCTTCACCCCAACTGTTGTGCTGCCAGTAAGAGCTTAGAGAAATGACTGTGACAAAATACTCTGTTACGAGCTTACTAGAGAAAATGCATTTAACTCAAAGAGAGTGGAAACCGTTTGTTTTGCATTGAACACCTGTTGCACTGGTAAGTGGGGAAAAAATCATTATTATTTTTGGCTACAGATTCCATACCCTTGCCTAGTGTAAAGGCTGTTCTGCATCACATATAATCTTTGTAGTAATTGTATGAATGAAATACTTTTTGTATTTCACTGTAAATAGCACATTATATAAAGATTGTAGTCGGATAATACTTCATTTAGCTGGAAGTTTTTATTATTTATTATTTTAATTCTGGGAATATCAGCATTGCCTGATCTTTGAATATCATTTTAGTGAAATGGATAAGATGTATGGGATGTGCTTGTTTTCTCCAGTCTTCTATTCCAGCATCCAGGCAACTCAGTTTGACTCCCTTAAAGGTATTTTGTCTGCCCTGTCCCTCTCCCTGATGTTCCACTTSCGTAATTTTACAACAGCTCAGGAGGGTGAAATTCTGCTCTCAGGTGGCTGGACGTGACTCCCAGCGCTGCTGTCTCCCTTTAGGTAATTCAGGCTCTTGGACTCAGAGCATGAATTGTGAGGAACATGAGGAAAAAAAGGGTATTTTTTTTTAGAAATAAAATTCTTAGCATTTCTCTAAACATCACCGAATGACTTTGTAAGAAAAGGAAGCGTAGGTAAGTAGACCTGCTGTATAACAAAATGGATAAACAGTGGCTTTTATCTAAGGAGATTTTTGCTATATCAGTGGAAAAGACATTGAGTTTGGTTTTTTTTTTTTTTTTTTGTGGTGTTTGAATCATATCAGATCAAATTTAAATGCAAAGATAATTTATATTGTCTTGTTGCATATAACCTGGCTTTAGCTATTTTACCAGTGTCACTAAATTCTGTCACTCCCTTCAGCTGTTATTAGAGGGCTGTATCCTCTTGGAAGCGATCTTGGGATTCCACTTCAGTACCCTGTTTTTTTTGTTCTTGTGTTTAAATGTTGCTTCAAGAAAGGTTCGTTTTCCACCTTTCTTAAAGTATTCCTTAAGGAATGGTTGGCAGAGTTTCAAAGAACTGAATAGTTATGTGTGAAACCCAAATGGAGACAAAGAAATGAGAAAATAAATCCCAGTCCTGATATTTAAGCATTACCTATACATTTAATTATAGAATATGAATATCAAAAAGGGCATATCCCCACSCAACTCAAGGAATTATTTTTGTATAGTGCAACTATGTACAGACAACATGCGAATACTTGCATTTCTTAGGCTGATGCTCTCAGTAGGTATTTGTTAGCCTTGCTAAGATGTTTTCCCTCGGTTACTGTTTTCTGAGTGACAAATCAGTTGTTGTAACGTGAGCTTGTACTAACTACACACATTGCACGGTGCCACCTGCCTCCTGAGCACTGCTCTGAAAAGCACTTGGACACTTTTGAACAAGAAGCTTTAAGAATGCTCCAACTGGAGGTCATATCAAGGGTTATCGTGATGAAATGTTGCTGCAAGGTTTTGCCAATGGAAATTTTAATGTTATTGTTTGCACAGTWTACCAGTGGGCACCTATTTCTGTGTCTGGTTTCAAGAGCTTTGGATTTGATAAATGCTAGAGGTCCCAGTTAGCTCCAGAGTCATCTTACTTCCTTGTGGTACAAAACTTGTAACATTCCTCTTAAAATAAGCTAAAAAAAATGAACCAAATGAGAAAGAAGGGAAGATGATAAAACAGTTAAGTGGTACATAGGTCTTACCAGTGCTCACTGWATTTTTCCTAAGGATTTCAGCATATGAAAGGAATAGGATACAACTTAAYATTTATGTGTGTTTAATATATTAACTCTTTGTTTTGTATGTCTTCTCAAATGAACATTCATCAGCACTGTTCAACAGGCTGCAGGATCAGTGTAGTGCTCTGTAGACACCACGGAAGAAAGAATTCTTGAGGAAGATGTGGAAGGAGGGGAGAGCAACAGTCTCCAGACCTGTTAAGGGACAGGATAGCATGAAAAAATAAACAGGTTTGTGGACAAAGTTAGTGGAAGTAAGTCACTTTAAAAAAAGAACTGCTTGAAATAAATTTTCTCTAATCACAACAAATTTATTTCTAAAAAATTTTAAATAATCTCTTCTGGAATACTCATGAATTCAGATTCTGTGTTGGGCATCAGAATTAAAACTTGGAGAAGCATCTTTTACAATTTATGCTTCTCATGATGTAAAATGTAAATAGGTGGTTTCTTAGCCCAAAATAATGAAGACMATTTTAAAGCTACAATCACTTTGGGTTATAATGGTTTATCTGTTTTCCCAGGAATGTACACAATGTGTGTGAAACTCTTCACTTACAGCCCTMATTATGGAGGCTTATTAAACAAGGAGTAAAGAAAGGAAATTCCGTTTGTCAAACACTGAAGTACAGAGCTCATTTTCCTTCTCCCTGCGTATCTTGTCACTCATYCAGCAGCCCCTTTGCATCCTGTACTTGCAGCTCCTGCCCAGTTCTAACATTCTGCCACCTTATTATTGTTTTATGACTTTTCTAGTAATTACTGTTTTCAAGCTCTGTAGATTTGTAAAGTCAGAATTTCTGTGACAGCGACAGAGGTTTTGACCTGGTCCTGCTCGCAGCTGTCCCTGCTCCTTACCAGTCCCTTTGCTGGACTGCAGCGAGTGGTTCAACTGGTTTCCATCAGCCTCCGTGCAAAGCAAGAACCTGGGCGTAAAGGACCTCCTGGGGCAGCTAGGAAAGGCTCCTCACAATCTAGTTTTGTTTCTGGTYTCATTCCTGTTAACCTGTCAGGCAGAAAGCTACTTCCCAAATGCTCATTCTCCTAATCCTCTGGTTTTTGTGTTGTTGTTTTTTTCAATTTTGAGTTTAATTCCATTCCCTTCAGGAAAATCACATTGCAAAAGATTTTATCATACAATCTACAACAGGGGCAGAGAAATTTTTGTAGTAGATAGTGACATCTTTTGTATGCATTTTGTCATACTTACAAAATACACATCCTTACCTTATTTTACAGATTTTTCACCAAAATTTTACTTTTACCATCTGTAAAATACGTGGAAGCTGTCGCCTTATGAGTATTTTCTGTAGAATATTGTTCAAACTTGTTGTTCAGCAAATTTCAGCTTTGTCTATAATTCACTTCCCTTAAGCCTGCAGTACTTTTATAGACAGTTTCTGTTTCTAGCATAACACTCTAGAGATACGGTCCTACACAACAAGAAAAAAAGGTTTTACATCATACAGAGATTAATCTGCTTCTTCTAACTCATCTGTGTTCTTTTTTCTTACTTTACTCCTACCACTTTTATCTATCCTGCATACTTAACTCTACAACAAATTCTAGCAGCATATAGCTGGATTTGCTCATAAGTTATTCAGTGATTTCTAGAACAACTGTTTTTAAGCTGGTTTTGAGGAACTTTTAACTAAAATGAACAATGTTCAGTGTTTAGTCACAATGAAGCAGAAGAAATATCTTCAAAACACAGGGTGTATAAATATATATAAAGTACCCAAAATCATTTCTGGTTGATCACCATCACTACCCTGATTTCTTATTAGTTCCTTTTTCCTTTAAGAGTCTATGAAGTCCTACAGTCTACACATTTTGTTGGACTCCATGACCCTTAAACAGAAATAACTAAGTTGTTAGTATAACTTCATGCTATCTTCTAAGCTGCCTACTTTAATATCCTTACATTGACCAAGATAAATATTTAGATCTGGCACTATTACTAATAATTAAGTATTTCTGCAAACAGAGAAAATTATTTTTCAGATTGTTTTAGGACAGCTCTGATTATATGCCCAGTTCTTTTTTTTTCTTACCTTAGCAGGAAAGACAGTCTGTTTTAAGGGCAAATGCATACTCCATACATCAAAATAGTGAAAATGAAAAAAAATACCTGCACTTTAAGCCATAGGAAGAAAAGAAAAAAAGAGGAGGGCATCCTACTAACTTTAGACATTCAGTTCATCCAATCAGTCTCCTTTTGTGGTCAAGGGAAGGAGGGAGGCTCTTTCAAAGGGTCATTCGTCCGATGGGGAGTCCTCTTTTCTCTTTTTCCTGTGTCTCCGTCTCTCTATAGCCCTGCCTTCCTTTGTTCAGTTTCTGCCCCTTGTGCACGGGGAGAGGGCCTGGGGAAACAGCTTACCCCTTTAATATGCTGAATATTCTRTGATTATGTCCAGGAGTGACTTTTGCAGAAACAACTGTCATAGGGCAAGTTCAGATATGGGTAATGCTTCTTTTTAAGTTGTGTGGTCTGCAGTTACACTGGAATCACATACAAGTTGGTCATATTTTTTTTTTTCCAGAGAAACTTGTCTTATAAAATTGAGTGAGATCAAGTTCTTGAAAGGCCTAAAGAACTAAAGAAATCTGGGAGAGTCTCAACAAATCCCCCACTAAAAAGCCAGCACTTCTGAATTTTTTAGATTCAATATTACATAGCTCCTGCTACTGAACATGACTGCAAAAGTTACTCACTTTGTATGTGGATACAGATTTCAATATATTGATTATACATGCTGATTAACATTTACCGAATTTATATATTCTGCAAAAGTGAAATGGTCTTTTACTAGCACTGAGCTACAGATTTGAACATGTACATACAATAGAAAATAAATTTTGTAACCAAGTAATTATTTTTTAGCCATATTTAGGCTAAAAACAGTATAATTTAAAATATGACTTATGATTCTAAATATGATATTTTGCAAACTGCTGATGCAAAAAAAAAAAAAAAGATGAATTTTTCTTCTTCATCGGGTACATCATGGTTGACTGCAAGGAGGGACCAACAAAAGTAGGTGGTAGACTAGGATTCTGTTCTCCTGCCTTCATAGAATGGGCCTCTCATGAGGTCCATGGTCCAGAGGTATGAAGACCATACATGTAGTACAGTCACCTTTGGTAAAACAGAAGCAGCATCTGTTTTATTTAAGAATGGTAGAAGATACTCTGTATCAAAATATTTTTAGCAAATACAAGTAAATGAACAGACTACTAAGATACAGAATTATATAAGTTGTTTTGATTACAGCAAATGCAATGACAGGAAATAGTTAAGTAAAAGTGAATTTAAGTTATTATCATTCTGTTAAATGAAACCAAATAATTCTATGCCAAAAGAAAGATGTTTTTCAAATGACGCTTTAAAAAATTCAAATTTGATCAGTGGCAAAAAAAAATAGGGCTTTGAATTACGCTTATATATTTTTCTTACCCATTTCATTGCTATGGCCATTGCCAGTGAAGAGAATGCTGTTCAAAATGAGAACATCTCTGGAACTGAAGCAGAGATTTCAACTATATATCAAATTTATGCAATTTGGATTATTAAACATTTGAGCAGTGTTTTAAGTCAGTTCTCATTAATCTGCTTCCTCAGTCTCAATTTTCATGTGATTTCAGCAGGTGCACTTTCTGACAAGTAGACACTTAATATTCTGTTTGAAAGATAAATCTGCAAAATTCAGACCGTATTATGCATTGTTTTCTGTCTCTTGATATATTAATCACAACTGTTACCCCTTCTATTGCAAATGTTTCTTTTTAAATCTGTCATTTGTCAGCCAGTCCAATACTCTATTTCAGAACCAATACAGTTTATGCATGGGAAGTTTGATGTTGAAACAATATTTATTTACATTCCCAGAGTGAGATGGTTTAATATATTCATGCTGCTATAAAAGACATGCTACGAAGCCTAATCGTATTTTGTGTATATACTATGTGTACAGAGAATCTTGCTTGTATTAAAATAAAAGAGAAATGAGGTTCTAAGTATCAATTTATAAAACAGTTCTTTGTGAAATATTAGCGTTTCACTTCGCAGTATTTCATGAAACATTTTGGGAAACCTCCACAGAAAACAACTCTTCCAAAATCGGCAGTAGCAGTCCCAGTATATTTTACTTATGACTGCATTAAATAAGATAGACTCYGGTCCTGCCCCTGTGAAGCCCTGTTCCTAGGCACGTGGTAAAGGATAAAACAGACCAGGCGGGTGCTGAGCACACTCGTCTTTCCTGCACTGACCTGCTGTAAATACAGGAGCGAATGGGGACTTCAGGATGGCCCTCCCCTCCCCCAGCTGTGACTTTCTTCCCGCAACCTGTGGCTGGTTCCCAGGGAACAGCTGGCGGATTGGGCTGCTGCCATGGCAACCGTGTCGTCAGCCTGTTGGCCTGGCAACGCTGCGGCAGCGAGAACCACGGTTGACACCTGAGCTGCAGCCGTGCTGGGCCTCASAGGCGCGCTGTTTTCAGGCTCTATTGCTAAATTGGTTATTTATTATTCAATTTAATAAATTTTGCAATAAAAAACCCYATACAGTCCCTATTTGCCAGTGAAATCAGATCCTCTTCCCTGGAATCTTGCAAAGCAGTAATGTCCGTTCCCTGCAAAGTCACAGCAGATGGATCAAATCTCTGCAGCTGCTTCAACTGGGCAAGTGACAGCCCAGCTCCCCTCATGCCTTCTCCTCCAATATGAGGTTCCTTTTCAAGTAAAAAGAAAAGCAAATTATTTCATGAGTAAAGTTAATATCTTCCTAAATGCTCACAATATGAGCAAGCTAAGTTTGTATCATTTACAGCATGGGACAATTCAATAGTAATGTGGTCCTCTTGTCTTTCTGACAGGACCATGTAGGATAAGCACATATACACATGTATGAGCCCGAAACCCCTTGAGAAAGGGGTGCCACAGCTCCTCTCCTTTTACCACAGTACTAAACAGCAGTACTAATCATCTCGCTCACAAGAGTGAATCACCCCCTGTCCCAAGAAAACTCTTACAAGCAAATAGTAGAGTAAAAAAGTTGTGAGGCCTTTAGGATTTCACTTCTAAATCTGGGTATTGACTAACAGATGTTAGGTCTGTACAAACCAAGAATCGGCAGCTACGCAGTGACCTCCCACTTTGAGAGATCAATACTGATGCTTCCAGCTCCTGGGTTGTCCTTCCCAAATGTTTCCAGGCCCTGCCACCCAAGTGAGAGCTTCTGGAGTTTGAAAAAGGCAGGTGTCCATTAGGAGAGACTAAAGGGCACGGGAAATACATAAGGGAGCGGGAGGTAAGTTGACCCTAGACTCCAGTTTCCTTTTCACAGGAAAATTGCCTTGCTTTGTACTAGTAACCGGTTTTAAGATTTTTTTTAAGAACTATATTTGGATTACACAGTCCAGTGTCATSTAATTTGAAGCATAAGAGCTTAATTTTCATGCAGATGGCATTTGTGTAGAAAAACTAGTGCTTTCTTCAATGCTGATCTCACTGGTGAGATCAAGCCTATTGAAGCTTGAATGAACCTTGCATTTGAGTTAACAGGCTCTGTGTTTTACTTTGTCAYTTTATCAATGACATTTTTTCCTGCTGTTAGGCAAAGCATATAATCTCCCCTGAAATAGGACTCAAAAATTCCTCATAAATAAATGGTTAGGAAGTCTGCATTTGAACCAAGAGGTGAAAGACACATAAATCTGCCACATAAATCTTTTAAGAAAACCCTCAGTTCTATTAAATCTTTAGCATCTTTCTTGTATTTTTTCCTCTTTTTGAACACCCAATATATTTTTATTACTTTTTTAAAGATGAACCTATCATTTACTTCTTGAAGACTGATACAAATCATTACAGAATGTGTTAAATCTATAGCAAATTTAGACCTCAAAGCCACTTTGATAAACAACTAACCAACTAAACTATCATATTAACAAAGGGCAAGAGATTCTTACAGGGTCTGATGATAAATTCTCTCATTCTGAATTGTGTAGAGCATAGATAAAAATTTCAGTACCTCTCCATAACCTATGCTACCTCCTGTCAGACACGTTAATGGTAGATACTGGTTTCACAAAATAAAAAGTAACTTCTTGGCCGCAAGTCCTGAAATACATTTATTCCTCATTCCTCTAAATAATGCAWATATGAGTCCCATATATATAAAATCTCAAAACACCAGGTTCTTTATATTTTTCTCTGATCTTTTATGCAACTCTTCACCATCTCAGTAGCCTTAATAAGTTTTTAACTTTTTAGTCTCGCCTGTGAACGTGTAAAGTAGAAGAATAAAGTATATTCGCCACAAGCAAAGAGTTACAAGAGAAACTTTAGTCTTTCTGAACTTTTATCCCTGCTGTGTTTTAAATGACAGCTGTACAAATCAAAATTACCATAGTATGCAGTAGGATTAAATCCACAACACTGCTTAATGTTYGCCAGATGAAGGTAAGATATGAAAATAGGTTTAAAAAAGCCTCAGAAATCCTTGTGTCAWTTCTGACTAGCAGCTGAAATTGTCTGCATTGAAAAAAGGATTTGTTAACAGTAAATACAGTGCTTAATTGTACAGTGTCAAAAAAACTCACTGCACTGTATAAAGTACCCTGCAGTTATTATTACCTGTGGGTGAAGCTGGAGGCATGGAAACGTTTCCAGGGCCCAAGCAACTTGCTCCTCATTTTCAGAAAGTGTAATAGTGCATGTACTATACACCAAAACCCCTCCTGGCTTCAGCAATTTCACTGCCTATAGGGAGGAAGAAACTGTAGCTCAGCTCATATTTAAGCACAAAATGGCTTTGAATCTGAGTTACAATGTATGTAGAAACAATACGCTATAACAAAGATTTATACTATGTTATGTCTAATGCAGGCAATTAGGATATTKATTCTTATCAAGGAATATGTTAAAGAATCCTACAAATTAGAAAGGTTTTTCTTTTCAAATCAGCATTATATCTCATGTAGCTTATTAAATGGCATTGCGATGATGCATTCCTATGTTATTTATATAGCACTGTGCATCTCAGATAAGTTCTGTTTTCATCACCAGCTRCAAATCACAGACACATACTTTCTTCAGTGATACTACATGTCAGCTGTTTCCATACATTGAGCATGACAGGTGTGTATATATGATGTTTTTCAAGCCCTTGTTTACTTTGAATACCTGCAATTTAGATGTAGACAAGTTTCACGAAATCCTATCCCTATAATCAGCCCAAGCACATTGCTAATAGCCTGTCATTGCTGCTCAAACTAATGGAATCTTACATCTTCTTCACTTAAAGGAGAAGTTTTGTAAAAAAACAAAACTTTCTTTTATATAAATACACATAAATATATCAAGTGACCCTAAATGATTTAAACCTTCCTCCTCCTCTTGCCTGAGGTATGCCTGGGTTTAGTTCCTAGAACACAAACTCCCAAATTTAAAGATATAGTCAAGAAAACTGCAGTGTCTTATTAACATCTTTTAGCATATGAAGAGCAGAAATGAAAAGCTAGGTAGATGTAAATGTTTAAAACTTATCACCAGATACACTAGCTTCGCAGGGGCAGACTGTATTCTAATACCTATCTGTGCAAATAACAGGCATGTGTTCTGGGARCTAAACTCAGCCACCTCTCAAGAATGTAAGAGGAAAAGCTGAGCAAAGATATCTTGTGATGAAAAAGAAACAAGTCACTACGTGATGGTTTCTTAATATAGCAAGTAATGGAAGACAAAGAAATGATAAGAAATGTTTATTCAGAAGGGATGAAGCTGCAGAATAGAAAACAGTTTTATTAAAGTGTTTCAAAGAACACTTTTCTGGTGCTCTATTTGACCAGAAAAAAAAAGGCAATTTGTTGTTCTGGGTAATAATACCCCAGCATTTAACTGCTGAAAAAGGAGAGGAAAAAAAGAGCTACCATTTGGGGGTAGAGCTAAGTTTTACACTGCAGAACCTTCTGTGTAATATAACTTAGCTRCTCAATTATTAATACCTACCACAGTGAAAAGCTTGCGTTGCAGGGGTTGATAAGATGTCACTTCTTTTAGAGTCCAAGAATAAGCCATGTTTGGCCTTTGCCCCATCCCACTACATGGAGCATCAAGAAGAATTCGATCAAATGACTCTGGTGGAAAAGGAGGACCTTCTGCAAAAACCAGTTAATAATGTAAAAGCTGCAGGATAAATATGCGGCTCTTTCTTTTCTTGAGACTTCACAACAGATAACAACAAGCTTACTTATCATAAAACATTTATGCTCTATAGATGTTGYCTGCAAAAGTGATCTCAGCTACAGACAAGTCTTAGAACTGCTGATGATAGACTTCATCTCACAGAAAAGTGTTYTACCATTCTGTAAACAAACAATTTATGATCAACCTGGCTGTAACAATTTTCAATCTTAATTAAATATTCTGGAAATAAAATGTAAAAAYAGAAAAAAAATTAAAATTTCATTTCATTCGATTTATTACAAGTACTGGGTACAAAGCTGTACATGTAGGCTGTAAGGAAACAGAAACACCTCGTAACTGAACCAAAAAATATGTGTAAATCTTAACTGAGATAAGCCTGTAGTTAATCACTAAGACTGCCCTATATAGTAATACTTGGACTGCCTGGATAGTAATTGGACTGCTTATATAGTAATAGTTACTTCTGTATCTGTAGAAAAAATGAGGCATATATATAATGAAGTGAAATATATGTTTTAATACCTAACAAYTGAGTAAACAAGAGCTGTGAAGGAAGGAGAAGTATTTCTGAATATTACCTGGATAGATTATGGAATATGCAACTTCTATACAGATTGCCTGTGCCTTCACCTGAATCCCACTGGCTCAACACTCCAGCAGTTTAAATTACAGTTCTAGTGCTAGAGCGACTCTTCAGTTCAGGCTCAACAAGACACAAGTGGGTCCCCACGTGAACCTGCAAGTAACCAGTGATATATATGGTGTATACATCTACACACACCATATATATGCTTTGCCTCCTTTTCTCCTTCTGTTTCTCAAATATTGAAGGTAGGTCACAAGTGAAAACAAGTGAGCGACTTCATCCTACCGCTTCCTAGCTTTTTCCAGCACTGCAAAATGAGTCTATTTTGGCACTACTGATATAACCACCTCTCATTCATTACTAAATATTTAAAGAATGTCATTTGTCATAATTGCAGGGCCATGCAGGAAAGTGTTTGTGATCTCTTAAGCATTATACCTTGTTCTTATTCAGCTTTGTATGTGATAAGTACCCACTACAGTATTTTATGACCACAGAAAGACTGCTTTTCCCTGCAAAGCAGTCAAACTGTAAGGCTTAGGGAGAAGGCAGGTGAATTATGCAAGATGATCTCTTCTTAGGTTAACCAGCAACTGGGCTAAAATAGAGCGAGAAAGAACAGCATACTTTGCACAGCAAACTAAAAATAATCAAGACAGCAGATTCCACTTAAATAATTCCATCATGGGAACAGAATCACTGTAATAAATACAGCATTTCAGAAAAGAACTGAACTTAAAATTAAATAAACTTAAAATAACATACTGTGCTTCTATAGCACTTTCCATCTGTATACCCCAAACAGCTGAACAAACATTAATAAACTAAGCCTCGAGAGCCCTTGAGACTTAGGTATTAATAACCCCATTTTACAGATGAAGATTTTGAGGCAGAGAAGTGAGTTAACACCTTGTTAGTCTTTGATATTATCTAAAAACGGAATGCATTTCTTTTGAGCTCATTAGGCTGTGATAAGGACAGATAGTTTTAGTTCTGTATTTGCATCATGGATAAAGTGATAATCTTCAAAGAGCAGAAAATTAAAGGGCACCCACTGCGCTAAAGCAACCGAGGTTTCTACATTTGTGGGTATTCTGACAGGCTTAATAGGGCTAGCACAAATATGACTACCTTTTTCTTCTAAAAGCTGCTACTTAAGGTGTTTACCTTGTTCATTTCCTTCCTTTTTCATCTTCTCAACTGAAAGTGCCTTTGTCCCATCATAACAGAAGGTCTTAATGCAATTCAACTGCAGCAATTCAGCATTCTGCTTAATTTTTTTCATCTTGTTGGCTATTTTGTCCATGGCTATTACTTCACCCTGGAAAATCCGAGATTTATATTAGAAGTGTATAAATACCTCAAGGGAGGGAGGGAGGAGGAGGGGGGYGGCCTCTTTTCAGTGGTGGACAGTGATAGGACTAGAGGAAATGGCTTCAAACTGAAGCATCGGAAGTTCCACAGGAACTTAAGGAAGCATTTCTTAACAGTGAGGGTGACAGAGCCCTGGAACAGGCTGCCCAGAGAGGTTGTGGAGTCTCCTTCTCTGGAGATCTTTAAAACCCGCTTGGATGCAGCCCTGTGCCACGTGCTGTAGGTGACCCTGCGTGCGCAGGGGGGTTGGACTCGATGACCTCTGAGGTCCCTTCCAACTTTGGGCATTCTAAGCACAGGAATTAACTAGATGTGTAATTCCTGATTTTTTWTTTCATATGAGTAGTGCAACAAATGAAGCTTTGTTTTATTATCCATAAATCTATACCAGAGTTGTCCTTGTACTCTCTTGTCTTCCGTGTTCCTCTGTTCCTCCCGTAAGGATAGACACTAGTCTGGAGCTCTGTGCATTTTGACTGGCACCTCCTTAACCAGATCACTGCCAAAGGGAACCTATAATTAATGGCTGACTTCTGTCATTTAAAAATATATATATATATTAAAATTATGCAACTCTGGCTAGGTTAAGTGAGGTTAACTTAGGTGTTTCTCTTCTTCAAGAACTGGGTTCTATGAAACTCAAAAACGCAGTAATTTAAAATAGGGTAGATGTCTCAAATATATGGTGGAAATAGTAAATAGGTTTAAATTTGCATGGTCAYGTAAGAGACAAAAGAGGATGGAATCACATAAACCTAACAGGAATGAGGTCCACAGACAGATCTTTAGCTTGCTAGATTCAAAACACTTTAGACATAGGAGATGGATCACAGCTACACATCATCCCTTTCATGTAAGAATAACATTTCTTTTTTCCTCCCCAGACACACAGCATTACCTGCCAGATTAAATTCAAAAACAAAGAACACATTTTTTGTAGCAACCATACAACAAAATATTAAAACTATCTTAAATATATGTATGCGTATATATATATATTTGGTCTTTCTTTTAAAAAAGACTTGCTATAGCAACTATAAACTGTTGAGAATACAGATATAACCTTATACTGCAAATTCCTTGGATTAGGAGCTTTTAGGTATGTTTCTGGGAAAAGTTGTGTATTTGTTGGCACTCTTCAGCAACCCACAACTTCTACATATCCTCCATTTTGTGAATCCAGCATACTTGTCAGTGAAWTTGTCCTAAATGTTACATATGTTCTTCCATTAGAAATAAGTCATTTAAAAAGAGGAATCAAATATGTTTCAGCAGATCAATTTGTACCCAACAACGTTTTATATGTGAATATGTGATAGTGACTATTTGATAAAAACATTCATACCTCAGTACCTCTGAGGTACTGCAAAATAAATTGGTAAGTAGAACATTCAAATATTAATGGTCATCTGTTCCAAGTCATCTGTGGATTCTGACAGAAAAAAATGAATTGTGCAGATGATCAGTGGTCAGACTTTATTCACTGAGACACAAAATGCTCAATGACCTTTCTTACCTGGTCATGCATTAACGTTGCAAGATGGGTTGTTTTTCCTCCAGGTGCAGCACACATGTCCAAAATTCTCTCTCCTGGCTGAGGGTTTAAAACATGGCTCACAACCACAGAAGGCAAGTTCTACCATAAAAACAGAAATGGGAAAATTTAAGACTTATATCAAGATTTATATTAAATAACCACAAACACTGAAGAAAAAAAGATATTCAACAATGAAAATACTTATATTATTGTCAGTTCAGTATCAGAAGGTAATAGTGCTGCCAGTTCAGTATCATAAGATGAAGCACTGTGTTTATGTAAAAGGAACAATATATATGAAGTCCCTAGTGGCTCCTTTTTCTTTAAAGCCGTACATGAACATCTATGACTGACAGATATAATTGCATTAACAGAAGAGATGCACTGGAGAGACATAATGTGCAGTATTTGCAGTATTTACATCTTATACAATACAGACATACTCTGAAAGATCCCCTTCTAATCTGGTCAGACAGAAACTGTCTGACATGCAAACTGCTTAATACTCCCTTTACTACTTCTTGCCTCTGGTCATCACAATTGCAAGTTCCATGCCACAGCATAGAAAAAAATGACTGAGTATTCAAGTCAGTTCAGGCCTTCCTGAACTTCCTTCTCTTCCTGTCAAAAGAGCCAGGTTCAAAGGTTTGAGCCAGGTTCAGCAGCATGAAGTCTATCTGAAGGCCAGGCACTAATGGTACACATTCCAGGGGTCCGGACCAGGGACAACACTGTCTTCATTAATRACCTGGATGCTGGGGACAGAGTGCACCCTCTGTGACTCTGCAAACCATACAAAGCTGGGGGGAATGGTTGATACACCAGGTGGTACTGCTGCCATTCAGCAGGACATTGAAAGGATGAAGAAATGGTCAAAAAGAAATCTAATGAAGCCCAGGAAAGGGAAATGTCAAGTACTGCACCTGGGGGAAGAATATACCAGAGCATCTCCTTATACCAGAATATCCTGAGGGCTGGAAAGTAGCTTTGAGGGAGGGRCTTGTGGGTCTTGATGCACTGAGCTGAGTATGTACCAGCAATGTGCCCTTGTGGCAAAAGACCAACAGCATGCTGGGCTGCTTTTGAACAGGCACTGGCACCAGGCTGGTGCTGAGACTGCATCTGGAGTGCTGTTCCCTGAGGGACATCAACATGCTGCAGCAAATGCAGCAAAGGACCACTAAGATGATGAAGTGCTCAAAGCAAAGCCTAAGAGAGCAGCGACTGACTGTTCAGCATGCAGAAGAGASAGCTTGGGGCGAGGTGGCTCTTATGGATGTATATAAATACCTGGAGAGAGGGTGTAAATGCTGGACTGTTCCTGGTGATACCCAGTGACAGAACAAAAGGCAACAAGCACAAATTCTGTTACAGGAAATTGCACTTGAACACAGGATAAGCTTTTTTTTACTGTGAATGTGAAGGAACACTGGAAAAAACTTTGCTCAGAGAGGTTGGTGTCTCCATCCTTGTAGATATTCAAAGCTTAAGTGGTTCCTGAACAACCTGGAATAGATGATCCTGCTTTGACAAGGGGGTTGAACTAGATCTCTAGAGATCCCTTCCAACTTAACTGTTCTGTAGTTGAAATATACAGAAAATATACCAAAAATATACACTTCAAACAGAAATCAAAAGAATTTTGAACTCCATGAAATTTGAGGAATTCTCTACTAGGTGTTTAAAACTAAATTGCACTACTAAAATGCAAACCTTAGTACTGAAGTTAAATTCTCATGTGTGTAGCACTAAAAATTCTGTTCCTTTAAAGTAAGAATTCTGATAACCTGAACCAGAGAATAAAAAGGCTCTCCTTTTTGCAGGCCATCAGATAACACATTGCTTGATAAACTACACTTTGCTCACACCAGAAAACAGCATTGATTCTCCTTTTAGAATATTGATTAAATTTCTAATAGAAGAAACTATGAATAAGACTGCAATAAAAGACTTACCTATTTGAGTGACAGTTATATAAATAAAATGAGGAGGTAACTTAGTAGGAATTTAAGAGTATACCTCTGAACAAGGGTTTATAGGAGCTAAAATTTGCATCTGCAGATGCAAAATACCATTTTTTTAAGTTCTGTATAGCTTGATTAAGCTTGAAAAGCTTTTAAGTGAATATCTCTTAAAGTCACATACAGAGACAGAGTTACTATGATTAAACCAGCTACAAGAAGATACTGTGTTCACCTTAAATGATTCATTCTCTTTAAGCTGTAAATTACATGCAGTAATACATAATGCATATAAAGAGCCCTCATAAGCACTTAAGTATTTACTCTTCTGCAAATACCACAGCCTTTTCTTTTGTAAAAAGAAACATACCTGTAAAAACAAATGACTGGAGAGCACATTGTCAAACGAAGGACTAAGGTAGACTGGCTCTATCATTCTTACACCCATTCCACTGAAAAACATGGAACAATTTATTCTAATTACTCAGATTTATATTTTTAACACTATTCAATTTAAATCACAATGCTTATATATTAATAACTTGAAACAAAATTTTACAAAAATAATAGCAAATAAATTGCTTTTGTTAAATAAACAAAGCAAATATTGTTAAACTTTTGTAACGTGATATTCTTTAAAATGACACYACTATTCCAGGTAAACTTTAAGAAAAAATACGCTGCATTATAAATTGGTCTATATAAYTTGTATAATCTGCTTTGTACATAAGACAACCTGATATCTAGTCAAAGCTTCAACAGTACAAATCTATGCATAAACACATGTTTTAATATGACCTAAATATCTTGATTTCAGTCCACAGCAACTGTGGCTGGTATAGCTCTTCTTCCATTTTTCTAGAGCGTCTCAGATTTTTCTTGAATATCTAAAGAACATCATTTCCCCTTATGTGCCTGCAAATCAAAGGTTTAAACTCAGGAGCAACCTGAATTTTTGATGGAAATGAATTGTAATATCTAATTCATTTTATTAGGGTAAGACAATGTTATAACAAGAAAATGGACAACAAAGACAAATAATACTGAATCTGAAAAATATGCAATAAATTATTGAAGATACTAAGAATCAGTTACTTTTTGCATATATTTCACAGAGCTGAATAATGATAGATATGAAAAAGCAAATTGTAAACTCCATATTTAGTGCTATCATTGCATGTCATCAACTGAATCGGAATACGCTACTTCCACCTCTGCTACATTCAAGCTAYAATATAGCTGAAATCCTCTAACAATATAATCTTTTTTACTAAACCTTTTGTAGTTTATCCTGATGATGTAAACTTTCAGCCACTGTAATGCTGTTTATACACTGCTTCCAAATGTATTTTGGATGAGAGAAAAAGGAACAAACTTTAAAGCAAWAGAGAAGAGCAAGTAATCTTGAATTTGTTAGTTATCCTGGCAAATAGTGTTATAGTATTTTTTGAAGASAGCTGATCTGATGTGCTGCTCCTCCAACTCTAAAGACATTTTTAAGAGATACAGGAAAGGGCAACTCTACATTTCAATTTCATTGATACAGCAAGGAAGTACTTCAAAATAGAATTTTACCAGTGAACATGTCACTTTTTTTCCTGATAATAAAGTCAGATATTAGTTAGGTGCCTTTTTTTTTTTTTTTTTAAACACTAGATGTTGAAATTGCTAATAAAATTCCACTAGACTAACACAAGCTAAAACTTCCCTAAAGATGCTAGAAATTCCTATGTGCAATACAGGTTTTGGACAAAACTATCACCTGGTTCAAATACTGTACAAAATACTTCAAAATGCCTTGGTGTCTCCTCCCTCCCCTTTCCAAAGCTGCAGGTGTAAATTCCAGCTCCCAGGGACTTACTTCAGTGGACCATTTGAACCGAAGATCTCGTTGCGACTCAATTCAGAAATCCCATTTCCAAGGAAAACTTTGATGCCTCCAAATTCTTTTGCTCCTCTTTTACACTTCCCTTCAATATCTGAATACACCGAGACTAAATCTCCAGCTTTCAAAACTGTTCAAAGAGAAGAAATTTTTGACATTAATCTGGTACAAAACAGTAGTAACCAAGTAACTTCGGACTTTGAGTGGACTACTTACTCTAGCTCCTATATCACAGGGAAAGTTAGACTTGCTGTGATTAAGAGACTCACTGGTTTTAGGTTTCAAAGTGTACATGGTAAATGATGGTTATCATATAACTAGATATTGAAAGATTCTGTTAGAAATTAGACAATTTTTTTTTGTTTTGTAAGAAGCTAGACAAATCTCTTGGTTTATTCCATCACCACGTGGTCACCCATGAGTTTTAAGACCACTTTTGGGGATTTCRCCCTCCATGCACACTCCAGGCACACTCAAGTATACTGAAACGCACTGGTTTACAGCTAGAGGCAATGACTTAGATAGTAATATTAAATTTGCTTAACAAGTTTTCAGTGCCTAGGTCGAACATAGCTGCTGGAAAGCTGCTTAAATTCTAACTACTGCCTTGAACATATGCTCCTCAGTGGAGACAAGCTGTGAGATGTGCCTCTCTTCCTACCTCTAACACAACRGATGTTTCTGAATAATCCTCCAGAAGTCTTGGCCTCTCCAGTTATAGCCCCCAGTCCAGGTATGTACATAAACATACACTGAACTCTGGAGTCATGCAGCCCTAGTAACTTGAACTACCTTTCTGAACTGGAGCCAAAATAAMGGGGAAGGAGGGTTGGTTTAGTTGATTCTATAGAAGAGTAAAGAAAGCTTGTTCTATCCACAGCCTGGCTGAAAAGTGTACTTAAAAAACAAAGGCCTCCACTGACAGCAATAAAACATTTTCCAAATTCTTAGGTTGCTGACTAGATGAAGCATCCAGAAGATGCAAGCGAAACGACAAATGACAGCACAGAAGATGCAAGCGAAACGACAAATGACAGCACATCCGCCCAAAAATTCTGTTTCTGAGAGTTGTATGAATGAATATTCCTTTTTTTTTTTTTTTTTCCCCTCTGTTTTCAAGGGGCCTTCCTAACAGGAAAGGTAGCTACTAAACATTTAATTTTTGGATAACTTCTTATAAAATGTGACTCAAAACACGTGATAGCCTATTGTTATTATCTACTTAATCTTCATGTAACTAAAACTTTCAGCTATTTAACCTAGAACATTTGTCAATGATTTTTTTTTTGCAGTATTCTAAAGCAAAAAGCTTTGTTTCACTCCTTGCTAACAACCTTCTGTCCAAAAATCCTTAGAGCTATGTCCATATCTTAAGCTTTTTGTTCACTGAGATAACTATACTGGCATTCCCCTCAATCTAGCATAATGCTTAGATATTAATTAAATTAGACTCAAAGTCCCTTGACAAATAGTWTTTTTCTCCTTTGGGTAGCTAGTACAGTGATAAAATATCTGCTCTTGCTTAACTCTAATTCGCTGGTTGCATTATTTATACTTATGGCCGTATTATATTTAGTCTGAAGTGGGAAGATGCCTTCCTATTTTATTTTCCCATCTGAAATTCCCTTGAAATGTTCCTGCAATTTTAGTGAAAGGATCTTCTTTATTTTGCATCAGATGATGCATGCATAATTAGACACAGCAATTATGATAAATCACCAGTTAACTCAAAGAGAGGCTTGAATATTTATGAAGTCTAAATAAGTAGTTTCAACAGCTGCTACAGCAATATACTTATTTTCTTATCAAGTCCTGATTGAAAAACATTCCTGTTCCRTGAATTAGTCTTAAGCATATGCTTAAAACTAAGGACCTGTTAAAGATTTTTTTCCTGAATAGGAATGAAATCAAGTGGATGGAAAATGCCTTCCTGACTTTGTCTATTTAATAGTAAGAATCACAATGATTAGTAGCTATCAGCACAATAAAATAATAAGGTGAATTGTCCAAAATTATATAGGTTGCACATGAAGTTAATATCACTCCTAAAGGCAAAATAGCATTGTTTCAATAGCCTGCTGAACACTAAGCATTCATATTATCACTGAATGGTTAAGATTGGTTAATTATACATAGGAGATTTTTTTTTAATCTTACCTCTCAGGCACTGAGAGGCAGAAAAAGTCATATTTCCTATTCTTAAGAGCCTAAGTCAATAAAATAGATTTTTTTCATCAATAGAAATATTTTTATTTTTAGATCTCACRCACAATTTCAAATAAATTTTCAAAAGTTAAGAAAAAAGAAATTTGCTTTTCTAGAACTGGAATCCTGCAGGATCATGAAGTCAAATGCCTTGGTAAGAACATGCAAAAAAMCACATCTTGAAATAGGGGCAATTAATCAATATATATCCCATTGCTATCTAGACATAYCTGCTTCATCACTCATTTTACTTTGGCAAGAGAGGAAAAGTGACAAACTTTGCTAAATTTAATTGAAGATGAGTATTAAAAGTTACTGTAATCACTATGTAATCACTAAAAATCCAGGCTTCACTTCAAACACTCCTTAAAATATTTTCATACGAAAATAGGAAAAATATGGAATCTTTCAAACTAATACTTCAGCTAGGAATCATATATTTGAAAGCTACCTAGCCTAAATGAAAAATAATTATACATAATCTGTTATTATTATTGCACAACACTGATGAAAATTTCAAACAAATGCCAGATAAGCTTAAAATATACCCTCAATACATGCTACAACTCTAAGACTACAAACAGAACAACAACAACAAAAATCAAATGGCAATCTATTTATTGGAAATAGTCATCAGTGGATGATACATTACCCCTCTAAAGCCTGAGTTTATTTAGAGAACTCTTACCTTTGGAGGTAGATATGATTCCCGGGACATACACATGTGCTCCTCGAAGTACAGCATAACCACACTGGGCTCCAACAATGACTTCAGAGTCATGTCTTCTTATATCATGCCTACAAATATATGGCTCAGTTTAAACAAACCAACAAGAAACCTACTGAAAGAAATTTATCTCCATCCTCCCCACAGTAGGCCCTCTGATTTGTAAATACTGGTTTTGTAGCAATGTAAGGCAGAAATATGTAAATATCATGGATTAAATATAAAAGATCTCAGTCCYAGAGGAAGCAAAGGGCAGAACCAAAAAAGAAACCAATCATTCCTTAAAGAAACAAATGCAGAAACCCTTTGCTGTTCCTTTAAACATGACCCTGAAATAYAAATAAATTATATTAGGATGCAGATGTATCCCATTTGTGTTTAACAACTGCAACGTCTGCCTATAACAATAGGAATTGTGGAATATTATGTTCAGAAAGATAAGCTGCAAAAAATAATTAATTGYGAATAAGGGAAGAAAAGAATCAGTAAATGCTATTTCACAGGGTTGAGCATTCATATGCTCAACCTTGCTTGCTACTATTGATATAATCATGGTAGATGGAGACAGATGGAGAATATGTTGGTCTTCAACAAGAAACTTTAAATAGTATGTCCATCTTTTTAAAAAGATGTCCATAAATGAATTTGGTTAAGGAATTTAGAAACTCCAAAGGAGCAGATGCAAAGGCAGCTTGAGGGATATCYAAGAACACTTGAAGAATGTAGAACAACTAGTCATTTTCTAAGGGGTAAAATTGAGTCAGGAAATACTTTCCTTCTCACTGATGCCAGTCTTCCTGAATTTTTGCTCTGGATTTAACTCTAGGGGAAGAAAGCACTATATTAAGCTACCTCACCCTGTCAYTATCTCCCCCAAAATAATTCTAGTTCTTCAATCTGTCACCTTCCCGTCTTTCTGGAAAGGATCTAATAATGTTACAATTTCCCTATTAAAGGCTTATCTCATAAATAAAGAATTCTGTGTTTTATTATATCTTTTAAGGGCCAAAAATCTGACATAGGTAAGACAACAGATTGCCCATTATACTATATTTATAGTGAGTTCCTCACAATTGCTTTAACTCTCAATCCGTATAGATTACATGTTGCAGCATGCTAAGATTCAAATCTGAAAATTTCAAACCTGGGTCCAATGACAGGAATTAATAGTATGTCCTGGATTTTTGGGTGCTCAAGGACCGGAACATTTAGTCCTTTAAATTGCTGTTAAGTAAAACAAACAAACGAATAAATAACAATATTAACAAACAAGTTACAACAAACAAGTATTAACAGTATTAACAAACAAGTACTTAATGATATTGAAAAATATTTTCTATCCATAATACACAGTTGCACATGGTACAAACACAACAGTGACAACAGTTGAGAGAGCTTGGAAATGGGGTGTGAAGAGACAGTCTCTATTATAAATTTGGTGTAAAAAAAAAATGTAATAATAATGTATGAAATAGCAAGGCCCCATAGGAGCTCACTTAGAGAATTCATTTCATGCAGTGGGACACTTGGATATTGGATAATACTGTTAAAATGGATTAAATTGCTTTGTAGTTTAGTTTTCTAGTAATAACAATTTAAAATATAAAAATTCACAAAACGTGTCTTAATTCAGTTTCAGCAAAGCAGTTTCCATTAAAGTACAGTATCATACTGCAATATCCAGTTCTAGACTTCCACAATTTGAGTTAAAATTAGCCTAACTTATTGCCAACCCAGCCAACAGAGCACTGTCAACTGCCTCTGCATCACAGAAATGTCTTGACTCCTGTCATGCAGTAGCTCCCTGTACAGCCACTAGCATTAATAATTTACTTATAGAAGAACAGGATCTTTACAGAGTGGAAATGTAGGATAGCACTGCAAAATGATCCACTTCTTAAACATTATGGGTTTTATATAATTGGATGAAGAAATAGTTATGTTTAACTAAGACAAGTAAAAATAATAATGAAAAAATAGAAAGATTAAAAACATATGAACAAATTATAGCAGTTGCAAGGCACCACTGTGGCTCAATTCCTTGAATATACAGACTCTCTCAACCTCCTAGAAGTCTCCACAATAAAATACAGACCCATTCTCTTTTAATATTTACTAAAACATATTCTAAACACACCACACATTTTATATTGACCTACAGTTTTTATCTATTTCTRTTGTCTTCTGTAGGCTTCTGAAGCCTACAAAACTATACAACCATACAATACAATACAGCAGCAGTATCGCAATCCTAATCCTAACCCATGATAATATTCAGAAAAATAATACAGGTGTATTGATGGCCCCAATTGATATGCCTGAAATTCTGAATTARAAACTACAGCCAAATGACCTAATTCACTCCAGTACTGCATTTTGTATCTTATGTTTTATATTAGCTTTTTAGAGTTTTGCAAAGGAGCTGGTTGTCTTTCTCCACCCCGTTGCCTTTCTTGTTGTATTAGCTGCTGATTACTGATAGATAACAAATTTTCATTTAACATTTAAATGTTGTCAGGAATCAATATGACTGGCACAGAAATGGCACAAACCTGCTGAATCTCATCAAGCAGCAAACTTTTCACATGTTTCACTGAGGCCAAGCGTGTATTTACTCTAACGGTCGTGAAAGCTGGTGGATGAGACAGATGACTTAACAGAGACTGATATCTATTCTCTGCTTCCTGTGCACCTAAAGCAGCTAARAGCTGAAAAGAAATTTTAAAATAAATATTAAGCAGCTTCATACAGTACCCTCTTTTTCTAGGTAGAAAAGCACTGAATAAACATTACACACAAATAGTGCAATATGGTTTTGTGATGTAAAAAATCGGACAGTTGCTATTCTTTAAAATTCCTGACTCCAGTGATAACCTCATTAATCTCCTGAAAAGGACTCACTGAAAAACTATTCATATTAGCAAGATCACAGGCTGCAACACGAACCAAAGTTCACCACTTGTGAACTCTGAGGTCCTGTACAAAGCATAGGCCTAAGGACCCAGTAAATGAGATACAGAAATACAGATTTGTAACTCTCTTATATAAAAGAAATATATTTTTGTTGTGCATTTACATTAGGAATTCATAGATTGCCCAGCATCCTTTTGGTTTTGCAGTAAAGCAGGATTTGTTGTTTATACTATGGGGTTAATTCTCATGTGATCCTTCTTCATTGAGATCACAGACTGAAGCCTTAGATTTATGCAAAGTCTAGCTTAAACGTTTTTGTAGAATTCTGAGCCAACAGGTTTAAAGAATATTTTAAACATAAGTATCCCTAAAAATAGCTTTAAAGTCCACAGATGGACTTTAAATCTGAATAGTCAAATAAATACTATTTTCTTGTGAGATATTAATGATTGTATGATAAGTGATCACTGTAATATGTCACTGTAATATGTGTCACGGTCATATACGTGATCCCTGATGGTACAGTAATCCGTACAGTACAGGATTTCTCACATACCTCTCTATTTCTGAACACTTTGCTGAGATATTCTTCAACTTCAGGTTGAAAGGATATTTTGGGGAAGAAAGCCATCATCCCTCAGTATTTAAAATCTGCTGGTAAAGAACTAAAAAGAACAACATAATGTCTTAGCAATATTTACTATCTCTAATTTGGTAAATGTAACATAAGATACACCATCAACTAAGCAGTCCTGGCCTTTCTCATTCTTCTTGCTGGAGAATGCAATGTTACTGTACTAAAAATTCCAAATATTGCTCAGGCTATAACTTCAATGCTATTGCTAATTACATTTCAGCATAGGTTAATTAACATGATTAGTATCTGCAGTGTCAGATAAATACACTAGGAGGAGGTTACTGGTTTCATTACTGTCACTCGCAGCATTTCAGCTGCACCTTGCAAGGTGCAAGCGTTAGGGTTTAACATGTGAGGAAGGTGTAGCAGGCTCTAAATCCTGATATATTAAAGTTCCTCGGGTTGTCATGGAGGAAAATCTGTAGCTCAGTTCTGGAATTCACCCCCAATGACTCCACACGAAATATAATCAGTTCTGACTCTTCTGAAGTCCTTTTATTATATTACTGCAATCATTTCTAGAGACTATCTTCTATTTTTTCCCTGTCAGACTTGATTTTTTTTTCAAGGTTAGCTTTTTAGTTTCCTTCATAATTTAAATGATCCTAGTTCTGTAAGTGTTGATATGTGGGCTACAATGTTATTTTTTTCCACAGACTTAAAGACTTAAACTAGCATAAGCTTTTTTGTAAGTCTGTTTCATAAAAATAGAAGAATTTAATAAAGAAAAAATAAAAGAAGATAAAGCTCTGCTGAACCTTACTGTGAAAGTTTCAAGCTGTCTGGTGAGAACCACACGGTTAAAGTTCAAGGGAAGTTTTCAGATGTTGCTTTGATCATTCTGCAAAGTCCGGCTACACAGTCCCTATTGCAGCTCTTATTTCCTTGTGAAATTTCTGTTTATTTTTCTACATAGGCAAGAAAATGCAGCTGTCTACCCAAAAGCACATCTGCCCGCTCTCAGATAGCCTGTGTTTGGGGGAATTATTCTTCTCTGTCTGAAACACACACTTCAGGCTGAAGTGAAAATTCCTAAGAATTTAATAGATTATTTAAACTGACTTAAATCAAAGTGAGAACTTCCCACTGTCAGTAAGGTTTATTCCATCCATAATAAGGAAATCTGAATACTAAATTACTACATTCTCATGTTATTCAGCATACTTGAAGAACTTGCACCAGGAAGTTGGACATAATACTTTGGGTCTTTGGGTTAAAGGCTGCATATGACTTTCACCACACAGAAGACCAAAAATATGTTTTTCATATTACAGATTCAGTTGAACTTTCATGTTAGAAGATTTAGCTCATTTAGATTGAATTTTCAAGGTCAGACAAAAGCAATTTTCAGTTTTATGGAGGGGAGGTTCAGTATGATGCAGATTTAGCAGACTCTGAAAAAATAGCCTGTAATTGAATTAACATATTTTTAGAATCTAGCAAAAGGCCTCATAAAAAATTATCTTAGTCTAACAACTTTCTAACCAATTTAACAGTACCAAAATAGTTTATACAACAACCTAAATGACAAAAGTTTGGTTTTAATATTTTTAGACAACGTGACATACCAAGCCCCTGAGCTGTTGCTTTAGGATGCCTACATTGAAGACAAAATAAATAAAAAAATAAAAAAAATAAAAATTTATGGTTCACATTTGGAAAATTTCCTGCTTCATAAATATAACAAACTTTTTGATGCTTCAAAAAGAAATTAAAAATGAAGTTTTAAGATACTGGGAATCCTGAATGCAATTAAGCAGAATTTGAAAACTATCATGCATTATTAAGAATTGAATTACATCTACTATTAAGATTATGCTTTTTTTTCTCTAGAACACACAATAGATATTTTACAGTAACAGTAATCTTGCAGACACTTCTTGAAGCCCAATATGACAGTGCTTGTTCTTGAATTCCTTTTTAAAATGTGAAATGACTGAAAAATACTATATAAAATATGCAGGTAGTTGGTCAAAAGCATAAGTTTTTGCTCCAAGATTTTTCCTCAAGCAGGACAGACTGCACAAAAYGTAACCAAGATGTGTAAATGTGCTACCAGTGCAAATGTGCTATCAGAGGGCAGCGTGGGTCTCTCGGTACAAACCAACAAGACAATGTTATCAACATAAACGGCGAAAAAAAGTAAGTCTTAACTGGGACCAGTTCATAGAGCCTGGTGCAAGAGGTCAGTGCTGAAGAGCTGCTCCATCRCAGCAACGCCCATGGATTCAACACACACACTGTGGCGGCAAATACGAGAAACTCCAGCCTCCCTGCAACCAGCATCCCTGCTCAGCAACGGGAACACACCCTCGCAAACCGCTCCSCCGGGAAAACGGGGCAGCTGCAAGCACGAACCCCGCGCAGGCAGCGGGGGGGCCGGTCTGAAGCCACCTCGGCAGAGGCTCGGCCTGCAGCGGGCACCCGCTGCCCCTGCCGCGGGGAGGCCCGCGCCGAGGCGGCCGCTCCGCGACGGGGAGGGCGCCCAGGCGCGGGAAGGCGGAGCAGGCGGCCGGGGGGGACGCGGCAGCGGCCTCGGCGCGGGCGCCCTCCCGAGCGGCGGCGCAGGGAGCGGCCGCGCCCGCCGCAGGGCGGCGCCGGCTCCAGCGGGCCCGGCCCCGCCGCTCGCGGCCTCCTCTCCCGTTAGCTCCAACACCAAAGGCTCTGGGATGAGGGGGAAGCCGCGCGGCGGCAGCTCTGCCCGACGGGACCGGGACCTCCCACCCCGCACCTACCGCCGCGCGCCCGGCCGGTCCCGCCTTTTCCGGGCAGTGTCAGGAAGTCCCGCCCCCGCGGGCGCTGAGGATTGGCGGCTCGGCGTTACCATGGGAGCCAGACACGCCACGGGAGGCGGCGGCCCGGGGCCCGGCGGGCTCGGCCCGGCCTCCTCAGTAAGCGCGCTGCCCGCAGCTTTGGTGTTCGGCTGAGCGGGGATAAGCGCTGCTGCGCGGCAGGGCGCGGGGCTGCTCCCGCAGCTCAGGCACGAAGAGGCCCCTTTCCTGCTAGAAACGAGTGCAACGATACCCGGACCAGGGGGAGCTTCGATGTCGGGAACTAAAGGCGCAGACCAAGGAACGAGCCCGCTTCCCTTAGTGCTCCCGCCCCCCTTAGCGCTCAGCACACAGGAAAGCCCCGGCGCCTGCGGGAGGAAGCGCCTCGCTGCCCGCAGAGCTGCCGCGGCGCCCGGAGCCCCGTTCGAAGCGGCGGGAAGGAGCCGCGGTCCGGGCGCGCTGCCCCGGCCCTCCCGCAGCTCCAGCGGCACCGGAGCCGCCCGCGGCCCCCTGCGTGACGCGGCGCACGCCCACGCGCCGCGCGCGTACGCGGTGACGCAGCTGGTGACGCAGGCACGCCGCGTAGGCGGCGGGGCGGCCGTTGCGGAGGGCGGGGCCGCGCGCGAGCCCGCCCGCCCCGCAGCCCCCGCCGCGGCCTCGCGCCTCCCGCCGGCTCCCGGGCTCGGCGGCCGCGGAGCCCGGCCAGGCCAGGCATGGGCCTGCTCTTCGCCAAGCTCTGGAGCCTCTTCTGCAACCAAGGTGGGCGCGGGGCCCCCCGCGGCGGGTGGGAGCCCCCGGGCCGCCTCTTGCTGCCGCCCGCGGGCCCTCTCGGGCGGCGCGTCCCGGGTAGAGTTGAGCTGTTCCTGTCGCGGGGTCCCGCTGGGCCGTGCCTCGGGCCCGGGCCGCTTTGTTTCCCCCGCTCCGCCTGTTCCGCCCTGTCCTGCTCCGCTTTGCGCGGCTCCTCGGGGGCCGGGGCCTGCGGGCGCCGCGGCCCGCGGTGGCTCCGCTGCTGCCTCCCACGCGTGTTCTGTCGGCGTGGCACCGCGGCGAGCCTCGGACCGACCGGCCCGGGCGCCTTTCCTGCAGACCCTCCTCCAGCCGTTCAGCTGGCGGCTGGTGTTGAAATCTCGWTTCTATTTATAATGTTTAGAGAAAAAAGGAAAACAAATCACGTTGGCTTCTTTAAACTAGAGTTCTATTTTGGTAAAAGTTAGTGGTTGATTAAATATGCTTAGCGAAGCAATTCATTTCTCAAAGCAAAACACTATTTTTCTGAACTGGAAAGATAAGAGTAGTCTCAAGGACTCCGATACAGCCTGGATATTTTTATTAAATACAGCTGTGTGTCTCCTTCCCTCAAGGACTCCACTAAGGCATCCCTTAAGCAGAGAACCAATTAGAAAATAATGTCTGTTGTCTTTTACTGCAGAGAAAAGTTGCCACCATAAGAGTGCYGCTAAACAATCTTGGGAAAGGAAGGAAGAGTTGCAACTTCATTGTTTTGGTTTCCTTTTTCTTAGTAAACCACAACACTAGGTTAGGTGGATTCCAGTTAATGAGAGGAAGAAAAATACATTGTGTTTGTTCTTGTATAATAATTCCTGAAAGGAGGGTCATTCTTCATACAATTAATGTATTAATAACAATTAGCACTACGGCATTGGTGACGCAGTTCTRTGAGATATTTGACACTTGGCTTTGCTCCCCTTTGAGGGGTATATGTGGTGTGTTTTTAACTTAGTTTGACGTGGGATGGGGTGTTTGTGTTTTCTTATCGTCTCCTCCTCTGTTGTCGCTCATAGAGTAAGTTTCTTTTTCATGACCAAAATTCTGAAATTCTACCCTAGGAAACTTTACTGTAAATTTTAGGCTACTGGTAGTAGGAAATTCTTTTCAAGTTACACAGCTRTTGTCCCCATAGTAATAATGATAATAAGGGGTAGTAATTATTGAGTTGTTTCCTGTTACTCTTCTGATCGTATGACAAATCTAGACAGTTTATTGGAGGGTTTTCAGACTGTCCTGTTTGCAGAGCATTCTGGTATGGGCAAAATCCTCATGTAACCACAGATCTAGAGGAAATATTACAAAGGTGCAGTTAGGCTACTTAGACCTAGCTATGCATAGAGCTTGTCCCCAGTTATCATAGCTAGGGTTAGTTGTGCTGACAGTCTGAAGCACTCGATACTGGAAAAATGAAAGGTTGAAGAAAGCAAAGGTTTAGAAGGTGCCCTCTGACATGTATCTAGAAGAACATGGAGAGGGAGGTGTCCAGAGTGCTCAAAGATACCAGAAATAAGTCGTGGACATTTTGCTAGATGTGTACTGAGTTTTGTTGAGGTGGACTGAACAAAATATGAGTGTGGAAGATAGCTGATCAGTAAGGGCTAGACAGCTAATACTGTCAGAAATATCAACAAGAGAATAAATGCCRTAGGAGTAGAAAGTAGCTGATGGTGTAATGCACTCCATGAGGAAAATGTAGCTACTTACTGGATTTTGATTTTTTTTTTCCCAGAAATAAGATACTAATTTCTTAGAATGCATTTCTAAACTGCATGCATTTTTGTGCCTCAGAATTTAGTGTAGTGTGTAATGTGCAGAAAATTGAATTCACTTACAGTGAATTTCTACCTGAYAGGAAAACTCTATAATGAACATGCATTCCATCTAACTAAAGCACTAAATGCGATTTTTATTTGTTTTCATCTCTGATTTTCTACTTTTGCAATTCAATTCTTTGCCTTAATGGCTAAATAGTACATGGTAAGAGGTTTTCTTATTTCTTGAATTTAAAAAATTGTCATGTTACAGTGAATACAAAGTAAAGCTTTGTATATACGCTTTGTATATACGCTTTGTATATACGCTTTGTATATACGCTTTGTATATACGCTTTGTATATACGCTTTGTATATACGCTTTGTATATAYGCTTTGTATATACGCTTTGTATAGMGTCATCATGTTTGGAAAAGACCTTCAAGATCATCAAGYCCAACTGTGAACTCATCACCACAAAACCTGTTAAAGCATGTTCCTAGATGCCTCATCTGCATGTTTCTTCAACACTGAAAGGGACACCGCCACTTCCCTAGGCAGCCTTCTGTGTAGAAATTCTTCCTAATGTCTAACCTGAACCTCCCCTGGTGCAACATGAGGCAGTTTCCTCTTGTGCTATTGTTAGTTATTCTGCAGAAGAGATCAACCCGCATCTCACTGCAGGCTCTTTTTGAATAGCTGTAGAGAGTAATAAGGTCTCCCTAGAGTCTCCTCCAGACTAAGTAACCCCAGCTCCCTCAGCCACTSCTTGTGAGGTCTGTGCTCCAGCCTCTTTACCAGCTTCATTGCCCTTCTTTGGACACGCTCTAGCACCTCAATTTCTTTCTCGCAGTGAGAGGCCCAAGGCTGAACACGATGTTCAAGGTGAGGCCTCACCAGCACCGAGTACAAGGAGACAGTCACTTCCCTGGTCCTGCTGGCTGCTCTGTTCCTGATACAAGCCAGGAGCCCCTTGGCCACCTGGGCACACTGCTGGCTTGCGTTCAGCTGACTGTCAGCCAGCATCCGCAGTCCCCTTTCTGCCACGCAGCTCCCAAGCTGCTCTGCCCCAAGCCTGTAGAGAGTTTGTGACCAACGTGCAGGACTTGGCACTTGGCCTTGCTGAACTTCATACACTTGGCCTCTATTCCCTTTGASGGATCCCTAAGATAAATCTCCTTTTAGATAAATTAAGTATATAAAGTGCAGATTTAAACTTGATCACTTTCATTCATGAACTCATGAATGAAAAAGCTGAATTGCTTGTGTCATGTAGCTGTTTGGRTAGACCTGCCTTCATATATGAGGACTGAAGTAGGAAACTTTTAAAGCAAAGTTCTAAAGGAGATCTAGGGGAAAAAATAAATTGATAAGCTAAGTGCCTGTAGCAGCTAAATAGTAGAAATATAGTAAAGAAGGAAGCTGATGAGCATGTAGAGACCTGTAAAGCAGGGTCATGTGACCACAGATCTGTTGAAATTCTTTGGAGGTGTTAAGATGCATGAGATATATTGATATGTAGAGTCATTTCCTTTTGAGACAGTACAGCTGCTTTAAAAAAAGAATATTGGTGTTTAAACTTTGGAAGTGTTTTAAACTGAATTAGAGATGGAAATTCTAGCTGTATGACATGGTTTTATCACAGTGGTTTAGTATACCTGTGTATTTCTTAGATTAACTGTAGATTAATTTCTTAGATTAACTCTACATGAAAGCRTAATTCGTGAGTCATTTACTGTGAGGATGACGGAGCCCTGGAACAGGCTGCTCAGGGAGGTTAGGGAGTCTCCTTCTCCAACATCTTCAAAACCYGCCTGGATGCCACCCTGTACTGTAGGTGACCCTGCTGGAGTAGGGGGGTTGGASTAGATGATCTCTAAGGGTCCCTTCCAACCTCAGCCACTCTGTGATTCTGTGGTCTCTGTGTGTAGTTTTGTATTCTKTTTCACAGATGTATTGATATTATTTCTCTACTAGATTTGAATACAAAAATTTCTTACCCCTTACATATAAAGAGAAGGCATTAATTGGTGGTACTGCTTCTTACGGGGCAAAAAGGATTACTAGAATTCAGGCAAAAAGTTTTGTTTCCTTCTGATGCTTTGGGCAGGGTTTGTTGCTAGGGGATATGGAGAGGTATTCTTCGAGACTCATTAAGGCTGTGTCACATAGCAAAGCTTCTAATAAAAGTTCAAAGCAAAARTTTGTTTGATACTTTCAGGATAAAAAGTACTAGGTTATAATACATAGATAAGCCCTTCGAACACAACTTCATAGMCTTAGCTGAATTTTTTAAAACAAATTACCGCTTCTTAGATCACCCACTTGCAGTCCTAAACAAACTTGTTATTTATGACAAGTAGTCTTGACTTTTTAGTAATGTGTTATGAATCTTATAAATTAAGGTTCATATCTCAGAGGAAATCTGTGAATATAAGTTATGAACCATGTTTTGCTTCTGAGTAAATGCCTAGAATTTTAAATATGGCTACTTCAAAAGTGAGCCTGTTTACATGCTTTAGGCAGTTTTCAGTTCTAGTATCCATTTGTCACTTCTTTTTGCTCTCAAGTGATATGTTTTTATGTGAGCAAGTGAATCGATATCTTTTAAGTTTTCACGTGTGTCAAAAGTAATTCTAATCAGCAACGTTGCTTTATGTGAAATTTTAGTTCAAGAAACACACARTTTATCTGTGCATGGACAAATAACGTTAATGCTGCGTTCAGCAGATCACTGCTATGTAAGCAGCAGTTTTCAGCTCAGAAATTGTAGTGCTGGAATTTGTGATCCATTCTAAATAAAATTTCTTCTTTTTGCTGTACAAATCATGATAGTCCATTAAATGATGCCTGTGTTACTGAGCTTTGCGTGTTAGACTAATACTTTCTGCAGACATGGGATTTATTTTGTCTGACTCTGGAAATCTACAGACTCATCTGTTCTTTAGAAAGCTAGTTCTTTCAAATTTCTAAATAACTTGTAGTGATTAACTGTTGTTATAAATACTTAATATTATGATATAAATTAACTGATATAAGTATTAATATTCTGGATGTGTGGTCATGTACTTATAATTGATAGCTGAGCATCATCTTATTTCTTCCTTGTGCTTTGTTCCTAAAACTAAAATTTTAGCAATATCAGCAGGTGAGGTTTTGTGATTTTTTTCCCCAAAAAACTCATCAGCATTCTATCTCAGCTTTTGAACTAAGATAATSTAGTTGTTGCTTTCTCCTATGCTGATGAACAAGAATTGTCATTATTGCTGTTTCCACTAACTTATTTATTATTATTATTATTATTGTGTGTGTATGTGTATGCAGAGCACAAAGTAATCATAGTGGGACTTGATAATGCTGGAAAGACCACCATTCTTTATCAGTTGTAAGTATACAAACTATTTTGTTTTTCATATTACACTTTAGTGTTTGTTCCTGTTTAGTCACTCTTATGAAACATGACAGAAACTCTGAGGGTGCCCTAATGCACAGTATGTGCATGGGTGGTATTAGTCATTCTAAACATCATTCAATTTAATATTTGAATGATGAATAAAAGACCTGCAGTGTTTTAAAACSGAGTTGTAAATAGAGTGAATAACGTAATTGTACAAGCACATAGTGAACTGCTAATTATTTTGGTGTTAATRCCCATCTTAATTGGTAAATGTAGAAATTATCCTGTGACTGAAAACTATATGGAAGAAAGAGTTATTTAAAATAGCTGGAATTTTAGTAACTACAAAATCTGTGAATGTTTTCAAGTGTTTCCCGATACTGTTGACAATACACTTAACTACCCCCACCTCTTGCCTGCGTTATATAAATGCATATATTGTCAGAAATGTAACTACCTTGGTGACTGTGGAGAAAGAGGAAGGCAAATTTAAATGACTCTGCATATATTTAGATATGAGGGAGGACCAGGATATTTGTCCAAACAACTTTTTTTTCTTCTTCTGAACACTTTGTCAAAGATAAAAAGTAGAACTGAGATATTCAGCTAAGTAATTTAGTAGTCAACCATTCCTTGAGAATTTCTTATGGCACCAAATTGGATTTTAATAAATTGAATGAGCTTATAAATTAGATTCAGAATTTGATTCTGCGTAGTTGGATGTTCTTCTTATCTGAATTACAATGCAACTTTCTGCTTTGCAACAAGCACATTTTCAGRATAGTCTTTCCTTCAAGAAGAGAAGTTTGTTAAAGATACATATCCTTTTGTCGTGTTTTCTGTGTTTGTTTTTCATTTCTGAGATGTTCAGGCACACGTAAAGTTTTTCTTTTCTTCAAAAGCATGTACTGTAGGAAAACTTTGTCAACTGCATTTTAGAACTGTTCTAATGTACTAGTTTTATTTCTGTAAAAGTTCACATAGCATTTTGAAAAATAGGTAGTTTGATAGCATTTTAAGAGAGATAAGATACATACTTTTTCCCTTTAATAATTGTTATGGATTTGTGACAAGCCTTGTGCATTTTGTTCTTTGGTCATTATGGTGTGATACTGTTTTCTTTAGCTTGATGAATGAAGTGGTCCATACTTCTCCAACCATAGGAAGCAATGTAGAAGAAATAGTAGTGAAAAATACTCATTTCCTCATGTGGGATATTGGAGGACAAGAGTCATTACGGTCCTCATGGAACACCTATTATTCGAACACAGAGGTAGGTGAAATTTCCAATTTGCAGTTCAGTAAGTTCATTTGTAGGTATTTATTGGAAATATTGGTAGACTTTTAGGAGGGTTGTCATTTTTAAATATTTTTGAAGGACAGCAAGCTAAAAAATTACCAGATATCTCTGGCATACATCCAATTATGTGGTAATATTTAAAGTATTTTTCATGACTATTACAAATTACTGTTGTTGTCTGACCGGTGGAATGAAATATAAAGTTGAGTTTGTAATTTCTTGACCACTGAGTGATATAAAATATTTTTTTATGAAACTGATCTTTGGCATATTTTTCTTCAGTAAGTTGTTAACCATTTTTTTTCAGTGTACTCAGTGAGGATTTACAATGGTTAAACCAGCATCTGTGTCTAATCAAAAATGTAGGGCAGTGATAATCAAGGACGAAGAACAAAACTTTCTCCAGGCAGCGCTATTTCAAAAAGCTCAGCAGCTTGGGGCTTTTAGCTGGAGGATAATGGTTCAGCTAGCTGTGTAGTAGTCGAGACATACTTGTAGAGCTGCCACTGATAGAAAAGTTGTACTAGAACTTGCCAGCTATTGTCCTTTTTGAGTTCTTCTCATACCCATTCCCCTGCTTCACGCTCCCCTCTGCCTTAAATTAGTATTTTTTGATGCCAAAAGTCCTTGAGAATTCCTTTAAAATCTTTAGTCTTACTTAAGGCTTGCATGTTGACATACAGAATTTTAGCTTTTTTTTTTTTTTTTTTTTTTTTCTTAAATCATTCCTGTTAAAAGTAAAGATGGCTTTAATTGTAAATAATTAAATTGTAGGTTATTTCTTATATAAGTATTCCATCCTCCTGTACAATGGCATTTTTATGCATCAGGTTACCCTTTGGAAGAGGAGAGTGATCTACCTCAAGTGGTCAGAAACTTTTTAACTGAAAGCCTGGTGATGAACATCACCTCTAGCTTTTTTTTTTAATTGTTATTTTCCGTTCTGTCTCAAAAATTGTAAGACAAATGAGAGAAGGTAAAGATGCTTCTGTTAGCAATACCTGGTACAGTAACTTCTTGACCTTTTTATGTGTTGCATGTGGAATCTTCCAGGCTTCTGGAATTTGGAGATACATGTCTTGGCTCTGTTTTGATCCTGTTTGGAAATGTTTTTCATCACAGTGTTCTAGTAATAAGTGTTTGAAATCCAGTGTTCTCTGACAGTTGAAAGGAAGAACTTTACTTAGAAGTTTTGTTGAAAGAGTTGACGAAGAAAGGATTAGCTTGGTATGCTAATCCCTCTTGTTCATTATTCTTTTACTGTTCCTCCTCATCTGCCAGACACAGTCACAGTGGCATTAAATTGACTTAGTTTTTGATACTCTCTGTTCTCTTTCAATGGACTATCCTTCTCCTTAATTTTATGAGGTGAAGCACTTTTGAGCATATGTTGGAGCATTAATAGCAGCGACTTTTATTCCTTTTTTGTTAGTAATTGCATGCAGCTTTTCTCTCTTGCATGTTTCCTTACCTGAAAATGGAAGCAATCTAAGAAAATCTTTGAATTTATTTGAAATCCTGCAGATAACCTTTTCAGGGCTTACTTATCTTAAATAGTTTGTTTAACGTGAATAGTTCTGCAGCTCTGCTTTAGAAGTCAGAGCAAAAGGATGTTGAGACAGACTTAGGTGCCAAAATTTGCTTTGGAGGAGAAGTGGGCTGTATCTGCTCATGTACTTTGTCTCTAATAGTTATTCTCAGGGGGGAAAAAAAAAGGATAAAAAAAAAAAAAGGATAAAAAAAAAAAAGAAAAAGGTTGGCTGGACAGAGAAGTAATAGTGTTTCTTGGGTAATTGTCATCTCCAGGGAGTTCTCTCCTGCACAGCATGTAACATCTTTTCCATAGCAGCTGTATAATTGCTGTCAGGACCCTTTTGATTTCCGTGTTAGTTTTCGTCATTGTGGTGCTGTTACTGCTGGTGGGAGCACTCTTTGGTCACTGACAGTGTTGAACACAGTGGGCGGTTGCGGTTTGTGTGTGCATATTTTCAGTTTAGTATTTTTGAGTATACAAGTAGAAGGAGACAAAATGATCGTTTGATCATAATGATCTTTTTCACTAATAACTGAGTATAGCAGTTTTCTGTTAATCCACGTTCTGAGTGTGATCCACTCTGCAGGTGTTTTGGTACCTACATGACTATTTTGCTTATGATTAGGGATAGAAAATCCAATTGCCAGATTGGTATATTTAACCATAGCACATAAGTAGTATATCTTAATTACAGKTCTAAAGTCTATATATGTCACTTTTTTTATTCTACCTATAATCTTCGTGTATGATTTCCAGTGGTCTAAAAATGAGACTGTAAAAATAAACCTGTTGTCCTGTTTTCTAATATGTCTATGCCTGCCTTATACAGGAAGACTTGCAGTAGTGGTTTCTTGAAAATACTTTCTGTAGTCTTTTACTTGGTATTATTATTTACATTTTTTTTTCCCCTAGTTCATCATTCTTGTTGTTGACAGCATTGACAGAGAGCGACTTTCTATTACAAAAGAAGAGCTTTACAGAATGCTGGCTCATGAGGTATAGTAGAAAACTGGGATAACAAATTTCTTTTGTTGTCAACAGTTAAATAAGACTATATGGTTCCTCTGTTAACAAAAATTCTACCATCACACACAAAAAAACCACTGAAAATACATGCATGTTGGGCTCTCATTAGTGTAAACTATAAATAAGCAGGCAAGTTATAATAAAGAATACACATTCCTTTTTCATTCTTTTAACAGGGCCTGCTGGATTGTAATTACATCACTATAAGTACTGAAATTATAAAATATTTTAATTCAAATTACTTCAGGTTAATGTGACCTTGTTGCTCTTCACTCTTGGGCTTCAGTTTAATGGTTAAAATTGGAAGAAATTTCAAAATCTTTAAAAAGCAGGCAGTTCATTTTTTAAACTGTTTTAATCGTGTTTCTTAATTTTAAGAAGCACATACACTCATATAGTTAAATTAGTTTCAGTTTAGTTTCTTTCTGGCTTTTTTTATTATTTTGTTTTGTATAGATGATAGCTCTATATTGGGTCAACTCCTGCTGACATTCTAAACTAATATGTAAATTGGGTTAGTAATATACATTAAAATCTGGTTAATTTCAAGATGAATTTGTTTTGTGTTATATCTTTATGCTTTGTCCTAAACATCTTTTATCCTTTCTTAATGGAAAGGGGTTTAGTACAGTATAAATTATTCTAAGTTCATTTCTGTGAGTCTGTTTCAAATGAACGATTTTTTCTTCACAGCTCAATACTAACCTAATTTGGGGCTGATAGTAAGGAACAAACACTGTATCAAAAAGGCAGAACATACTTCGTGGTGCATTTTTTCCAAAGTAATTATGGAAGCTTTCAGTGTTACAATCACTTACAAAGTGATCAATCATGTCCTGAAAACAATCAGTAGGGCAACTTGAAATGAGACTAGACTGCAGTAAGGACTACTTGCAAGAGTGAATTTTTAACTTTGGACTGTAAGGGTTTGTTCTCTCGATGAACAAATTGTCTCAAAATTAAATACAGGTTTTAATCTCTGTTGAGCACTCTTAATTAGACCTGACAGCTTCCTGACTCTTGCATTTGTCTTCTGTACTCCTAAAACCATATAGCCCTGTCTTTGTATAGCTGTTTTTTGGAATCCTAGTTTCTATAGAGGAGCAGAAATACATATTAGCAGTATAAAACTTAGAAGTATTTAGCTAATTTTTTTTTTTAAACAGTTACTGTTTKAATCACTACAGAACTTGCTTACTGAGGTTGAAGTGCTTTCAAGGGAATAATATCTAGCAAACTTTTGAGTTTAGATAGCATCCAGTTAGGTTTTGGAATGTTTATCTTATAGTAATTCCTATGTCTGCGTGATGTGGAGTTCTGTAAAATGTATTTTAACAAGACTTTCATATATACAGCATATATATACGCCAAGAGGACTTTTGTGCGGAATACTATATTTTGATTCTCTGCAGTGCAGAACACGACTAAATAAATCTCTTTTTAATCTAAGAGTATTTATTTTTTTAACCTAGTAAGTCTGTCAGAACTACATGCTATCATGTAGTTGTAGAACGGATTGATTGTTGTTTTTTTGAGGACCACAGTTAACAATATCATTTTACTGCTTTGTAATAACTCTTATAAATTACTTCTAGGATTTACGGAAAGCCGCAGTTCTCATCTTTGCGAACAAGCAGGACATGAAAGGTTGCATGACAGCTGCTGAAATATCTACATACCTCACCCTTAGCTCCATAAAGGATCATCCATGGCACATTCAGTCCTGTTGCGCTTTGACAGGAGAAGGGTAAATGTTTACTGTATAAGGGCAATATACATGGCAAATGAGAACACTGCCATAGAAGCTTATTAACACCAGTCTGGATTTGCTAAAAAGCATCTTGGGAGTCAGAGGGACACTTTGAATTTTTCATTTTCTTTATTGAAATTTGTGGATTACTTTCACAGGTCAAATTCTGAATTTGTATGAAGTATTATTCTTCATATTTATTTTTCCTTTCAGTTTATATATAAAAAAAAACTTCTAATGTTTAATACTTAAAGAGTTTTTCTCCTTAGTCTCATAGAAAAATCTTTGCCATAGTATTGTTTCCTGTCATCAGACATGGTGAATGTAGAATGAAGTATTTTTTTAGTGCAAGTGCATCTTGTAGAATGGTTGGCAGCAGACATTTCCTTAAGGTGGGCTGTGTTAGAAAGAATGACTTGGGTTTTAGATTGGATGTCTTGGACTTCTTGACAATTGACTCTACTTTCCTCCTATACTACTTTCACTAAAGATTCTTTGAATATTTAATTTATGTACATTTTAAATCTTCAATTGGCATTTGGAGGGGGGGAGAGATTTGTGAAGTTTGACTTGGATCATTCTAGGCTTTTTTTTTTTTTTTTTTTTTTAAAAAAACAAGGTGAAAAATTAGAGAACTTAAAACTGTGACACTGGTGAGACAAGTTCATTAAAATGCTGGTTTAACTGTCCTAAAAAGGAAACAGGGACTCTAAACTCTTTGCTTTTTGCTGCTCTTTCAAAGCTTTTTTTTTTTTTTTTTTTTTTTTTTTTTTTAAAGAAAAAACAAGGTGAAAAATTAGAGAACTTAAAACTGTGACACTGGTGAGACAAGTTCATTAAAAAAAATACAGGATGAATCAGGTCAGGGATCTAATTCTGGGAAGAGTCTGGGGAAATTGGATTTGGAGAGTCAGCGTTAGCCTTGTTTATTAATGCCCATGATTTATTTTACAAATCTAAGACTTGAGAAAGGCATGAACTAGGAAACTGTATACCTAGAAAACAGAAGGAAAGCGTCTTCTCACACATACAAATTTTAAAAATAGATGTAAATTGAGTGGAGAGTAAGTAGATCAGAGCCCATGCAATCTTGGTGTTTAATATAGCATCCTTTTTAGTTTTGTAATGAGATTATAGAATGTTTGATGCTTTTGACCAATTCAGTCTGTGTAAATTGCTCTTTTTTTGTGAAAATGTCTAGTTTTTAAGTAAGCAGCCTCTAATGGGAAACCTGTATTAAAGGCAAAATTAAATTAATTTCATGTATTTCTGAGTGAGTGGAGCTGCATGCTTTTAACTTTAGAAGAAAAAAAATGAAAGAATGCTAAGCTTCAGTAACATAGCATAATAGCATTCTTGACCAATTTACTGTGGTTAAAGCCCAAGTAGATTTAGTTTAAAACTCTAAAACTCATGTTTATTCACTCTGAATTCCAGCTGGTTCTGGTTTTAGTAGATTGCTTTAAATAGAAGTAACAAACACTTAAGATACTGGAACGGAACTAGTATCAACAGCCCATTTCTTCTCTTTCAGATTATGCCAAGGCTTGGAGTGGATGACCTCCCGAATTGGAGTGAGATAGCTTTTTTCAGAAAGGAGAGACTTCTATTTATCCTGTGAACATGTACATTTTCCTGTACTTCTGGCTGCTGAGGCAGTGACCATGTTTAATTTATACCAACCAACCTCCAAGCTGTGCTTGAATCAAGTGCAGCTGAACTGAAACAAAATATTTTCTTAGCTTTTTTTAATACACTAATCTTCAACTGGATGAACATCTGTGAATCTGTTTTTAAGCATTGAAATTCTTCTGATTATGTAGTCTGGCTTTTTCGGTGATAATTTTTTAAGATATCTTTTGCCATTTTCTGTGTTTCATACCTTCTTGTTCCTAAATTTATATAACTTACTAACAAAAATGAGGGCAGATTGTCTAATAAAGTAGTGACTAGATTGAACTTTAGCACAGCTTTGATCTCTAAAGATGACCATATCTGCAGTTGGGATACCTGGAAAGTCGATAGACTTCTAGGCATTGCATCAATTAAGCTATAAGTGTAACTTTTTAGATCCTGAATGAGTTAGCTACTTATAATTAGTATTGAGGGGCCTTTTAAAGTGATATAAAACTGAATTTCTGCCTTAAAAGAAATTCGTTTTATTCCCATTTTGCCTTGTACATAGTTCTGGGTTCTAATTCCTTCTTTTATCTGAAATAACATCTTTGTACAGTGGATAAAAATCTTATTAGATACTGTTAAACATTTAGACCTTTAATAACTTAAAATAAATCTCTTGATAACAAAACTTGGAATCATGGCAGCCAGTGTTATGTGTAGTTGTGCTGTAATTGTAATATTTTTAATACTGTACATACACAAGCCTTCATCAGATTTGAGCAAGAGTGTTATTTTTTAAACAAGTGCAAAATCAAAAGGGGAGCCAGAATTATAAATAGAACCATATCATGGTACTGTATGTGTCTGTAGTTTAGACTGAAATTCTTGATACTTCTTTACATCTTTTCCTATGTAAGTATTACCAGATTCTGTAGCACAGCAAATATTTTGCCTGAATTTTGCTTTTAATCTTATTTGCAAGGCAGAGGAATTTGCTGATGTTCTGTTTAGATTTGCCCATCTGAAATTCATTAACTGGGAGACTAAAAAGTAGAGAGCTTCCAATTAAAAAAAGAGGTTGGGAAGACTGTACTTCACTCTTTATTCAGTTTGAAGGGGATGCAGTTAGATCTGTAAAGACAATTAGGCCTCTGAAAATAGAGATGAAGTTACTGAAAGGGTTAGGCACTAAAAACTAAAACCAAAGAAAGTCAGAAAAATAAAATAAGCAATACTGAGCGCCCAATTTTTAGTGATATCCTGCTAGCAATCGTATGTCTAACCTATATAACTGGTTTGCAGGCTTTCCAAACACACCAGTCTGTACTTCAGTGTGTCTAAACTGCACACAGAATCTGGTTGTAGAAATATGTTGCTAATTCATCATCCAGAAACAATTCTTCATTATCCAAGTCCTCTTAAATGACAAAATATTTTTGATAGGTCTTATTTTGATAAACCGGGCACATTTGAGTTTTATTTATTAAAGTTTTGCATATTTTCATTTGAATTCCATTTTTTACTCAAATTTAAGAATCAGTACATGTGTTGTCATAATTTTTTTTTTTAGAAAAAGACTTTGAATACATTTTAAACCTGGTTGAAGAAATTTGTATTATAAATGCTGGTTAGAAAAGTTCACATTGAGGGAGAATTTTTGGGTGTCAAGTCAATGTATCAAAGTGTTAAACCAATTGAAACCAGCACTTCAAAAAGGAATGCAGATTTAAAATTTGATATTAAAGCTTTTTGCTTGCTCTATTCAACGGTTGTACTAATGTGTGAAAATAAGATTTGTTATGTTTTTAGGAAGTAAATTAAAAATGAAAAAAAATAAAAGATACCTTGAATTAAGACTTCTGGTCCTAAGACTTCTGGTGATAATTTGGGTTTGTAATGTAAATTTAGTTTCAGCTTGAATTTTACACAATTCAATATGTGATGTTGAACATTCATATGTATGTGCGTGTGTGTGTATATATATATTCAAAGTACTATTTGGATATATGTTTTTGCAGTGCAAGGACAATGTAAGAATGTTTGGCTTTCTGTGTAATGCTTTTTGAGAAGAACTCTTTTTAAACCAATAGTTTGACTAAACCCAGTGCCCTCTGATACTTCATATAAATTAGAAGGAAATGGTCATGTTGTAGAACTTAAAATATCAGAAGAAAAAAAAAAAAAAACCTGTCTTTAACATTTACTGCAGGACCTTTAAGTACCTTTCAGAAATGAGCAATCTTGAGAATAGCTACGATTTTGGTCAGCTTGCTACTTCATTTTCTGCAACAGTTTTTCATTTGTGATACCTGTTTATTCAGAGCACTGCACTAGCTTTGTTGTTAGTGTTTCTTGTTTGTTTTCAAAGAAAGGCTTGGTGTGGGTTTTTGCTTTGTGCTTTTTTTGGGGGGGGGGGATTCTTTTTGATGACTTTCAGAACTTAGTAAACTAGAAAATTAAATAGTTTTTGAAAGGATCCTTTAGAAAACATCTGTCATGGCACTGCATCCAACTTTTTTTTTGTATGTGTGTGTGTTAATATGTAGGTAGTTAATATATTACAGAGAGTTGGAAATATTTTGCATTTAATACACCATTTTTAATCAGCTTTTTGGTGGAAAATACTAATACAAGGAAACTTTAAAAGGATTCTAGACAAAAATGTCCATTTTTCTCCTAGGTATTACATTTTACTTAAAATGCAGTATACTGTATAGTGTGTAGCACACTAAGGTGCACATATTATAGCATATCTTGTAGAATTGGTCCCCTTTGTTGAAAGATTACAACCTGCTATATGRGCAGTTTTGCTTTGCTTAGCAGCTTCTATGAGCATGTTCCTTGGAGCGTTTTTGTTTGTACTTTAATGATGTTAAAAGGATCAGCCTTTTGAAAACAGTCCTTACAGACTTTTAAACTCTTTTGCTTATTGAATTTGCTTTGTTTATTTGAAATTAATTAAAGTTTTAGCATAAGACTTTCCCTCCCCTACTTCTGATGTTTTCATCTGTAAGGCAGCTCTTCTTGTTAACTATATACACTGATTATTTTGATGTTCTTCTCTTGCCCTATGTCATTTATGTTAGTTATTTTTAGTTTGAAGAAAAGCCTTGCTACATAAATAACTATTAGAAAAAGCAAACTGGTTAATTGTGCAGGGAGTACACCAGCCATTCCTTGGATTTTTTTTTTTCCTTCCAGCTAACTTAACTGCTTCAATGATAGTCAGCACCATTTATCAAGGTATCCCTTTCTCATTATGAGAAAAAGTTGATCTTTCTTTTGCACTACTTAGCAAGTTAAAGTGGGTCATTCCCTGTTGAGAGAATGAAAGCTTTGTTTCACTTCCGTACCCTACAGTTTACATACAGTGTAGCTTGAAAATATGCAGACTTTATTATATTTCATTGTATTTTTGAGCAGTTAATCTGTTTTTTGTAAAACAGCGTGTGAAGGCCAGCTGTGAAAAAAATGTGATTACGATAGACTCTTTCTAGTTTTTCAGAACAAAATTCAAAATCCCAACTTGTGTTCTTTTTCTGTAAATTTTGTAACAGACACCTAGAGGCATTTTTTGAGTGGAAAAATACTTTCTGATGAAAAACTAAAGCATTAAGCTTTATGACTTGTATAATATATAATATTTAGAAGCAGATGAGTCATTTCTGTAGAATGTGAAAACCAAGGTGAAAAGCTAAATTCCCATTTTCCTGTTCAATCCTAGCACTATTTCATAAGGATAGATTTTCAGAGATCTGCAGCAGAAATCTTACTTTTTAGCTTCCTAATAGAATATTCTACGAGTTKCCTATTTTCCTATGAGATTCTAAAGCCTTTTCATATTCCAAAGGAAAAAAAAAAAGTTAAAAAAAAGTCATTAGTTTCTTAAAGCATTTGCCAGATGAATAAAAAACTTTGTAAATACAGACTAGTGAATACTGGAGTTTTAGTAGCCCAGAGTTTTTGTAGAATTACATGAATGTTGTTTATCTTCAATTTATTTCAGATTTGGGCTGCCTAAAGATGTTAAGTGTACTATAGTTAGAGAATTTCTCAAATTTCATAAGCAAAAGCTTTTTTCTGTCCTTTTTGACAGAAATTTTGGCAGAATGTGACTTCTTTATACTTTGCTTCATAGGTCCATAATGCTCAGTCTGAGACGTTCCTGCATATATGTTAGGTTTTTTGGTGTTTCTGGTAATTCGTGTGAAGTGTGTAGCTCATTGAGTTTCCTGAACTCACCACTGGAGGTCAGGCTTGGGAAATAAAATATCTCAGTGTGTGGGCAGCTTCTCGCTGCCTCTCTGTCCTGCCCCTGTTTGGAGCCTCTTCCTCCTCCTCGCGGCCTCCTCCCCCCCCAAAAACCTTTCCCCCCCCCCTTTTTTTTTTAAATGAAGTGTTAACAGTCGTGTATCTCGTCTGAAGATAATGACAAAGGTGTATATTAGGATACAGAAAGAAAAAGGTGGTCATTCTAATGTAGGTTTTGCTGGGTAAGCTGCATTTTCCTTACTCCGCTGTTCCACCGAATCCGGTCTCGCTTYGCTGGTCTCTCTTGTTTCTGTTTTACGTGGCGTTAGCCCCTGAGGTGAGTTTGCCTGTGTCTCCGCAAGCAGCCTGTGTTTCTTAGTTTAATGTCTTACAATAAAATATTGGAAAGCAAGTTTGAGACTGAGGCAGGTTTCAATATCAGGTAAGATACAAGTGCTTTTCCCAACCTTTTCCCTGGTTTCTGGCACCAAAGGCATCACTTCTCATTCACACTCGGTTGTTGACGGTTAAACTGTTGTTTGCAGAAGCATAGATCTTGTTCTGTTGAGGTATGCAGAAAAATAATCAAAGGGCTTTTCCTTTAGCTAAGTCAGAAGACATGACTGCATGTGGTAAAAGCATTGCTTTACTCCAGTGTTTTTTCTGTGCTTTAAACTTCACTATAGAAAAACATTTTTAGGATTATGCCAGAATGAAACTGCTCTCTAACTGCAGTCTCTAATAAAATAGTTGTGCTGTTCCTCAATTAGATTTTTAGGTGCGTAGGATTAAGCATTTCGTACAGAAACTTGATGTATGTAACTGAGAGGGATTCAGGACGTTCAAAGACCTTTGCTTGTCACTGCATGTCCTCTAGATGGCAGGAAAGGATCGGATCCAACTCTGCCAAGGCTGCGCTAACTCCCGAGTTTCCACGTGGAATATTCGGGGACTTTCTCAGTTCCTTCATAAAACATTGGTTAGGTGTCAAGAGCTAAATCACGGGTATCATTTGTGGATTTAATGAGGGATGCACGGGGAAGCTGAACCAATTCTTCTGTGGATGGGAAGCTCAGTGCAAGTTCTGGCTATTACAAAAAAATGTAAGAAGTTCTATAGCTCAAAAGCATCTTTCTCATTTACAAGTAGAATTCTGAACCTCTTATTGTTGTTCCACTTGAGGATCAAAATGACCAAAAAAAAAAAGATTTCAAAGTTGATGTTTAATTTTCATAACAATGCTGTAGCAATGTTCACTTTTTTTTTGTTCTTGAAATCCTAATATATTGTTTGCTTCTGGCTACTCAAGCTCTGCCTTCTGTCCAAAACATTCCCTGGGTTTTAACTACCCAGAAGGGTGTTGAGCCTTTGACTCTTCTGTAAGTATTTTAACGAACTGGTGAGCAAGAGCGTCTTGGAACTCGCCCTCTCTTTCTGACTAACACTTCTTTCACAGTTGCAGAAAAACTTGCATGCAAGTAAGAGTTTTGGTGGATCAAACACTTGGATGCGTCTACAGGAGTAGATGCAGACAGTCATGACGTAGCTCAGCCAAGCCCTGGGTCTACAGGGTGAGATCTCTGTTTCAAAGGCAGCTCAGGATACTAGTTCAGGTATAAAAATGTCTTAAAATTTTAAAATGTGCTTAAAATTTTCTGATGTCTCTTGGAGTTAACTCTTCTGGATTTAAATGATTTAAAAGGCCTTGGCTTGTCAGGAAAACTTCTGAAGTATTGAATTCTTTTGAAAAATCTCAGAAAAGATTTTCCAAACATGGTGCAGCTAAAGTTAAAAGTTAAGAAAAATCTGAGAGGTGGCTAAGAATGAATTATCAAAACCTGTGACTGTTTAAACAAAAAATATGGCTCTTTTCTTTCCCTTCCCTCTCTTCCCAATATGTCGCTTTCTTTATTTTTCAAAATTGTATTTTGTAAGAAGATTTTGAATCATTTTATAATTTATCTTTTTCACTTCTGCCTTTTTTCAAATCTGTGTTTTGGTATTGTCACATTTTATGGGTAGGGAAACTAAAGCAAGAAGTTAATTAATTTGATCAGAGTCAAAAAGGATTTTGGCATCAGACTGGCTTGGTAATTTGACAAATAAATTTAACCACCATCAGGACTCAAACTCCAGTATTTAATAAAAATTTGAGAACTAGAAATTTGGTATGGATTTCAACAATAGGTACAAGTTGAAGAAAACACCAAGAAAAGTGTGTTAGTTAAAAATAACTGTTTAAGGCAAAAAGGTGTATATATATTTGTATGATCTATAATAGAAGCTGACAGAGGTTAGGTTCTCCTCTGTTCAATGAATATTAAACATTATGAATTTTGATCCTGTTGAGGCCCAGACACACTGCTTTTACCGTCAAATAGTTGCTATTGGACTTGGAACATTTTGAATATTCATGCTGACCCTGAAAATATTTTCCCTTTGCTCTTTCTCAGGAAGTTGCAAGACAGAATCTGCTTCATGGAATCAGGTGTGTGTGTGTTGTGGGATGTTTTTATTTTGTTCAAGTAGAAAACGTAACATACTCCTGGAGGAAAATTAGGAAGTAATTACTGTAGAATTGAATCCAGTCGTCTCTGAGAATAAACACACTATAGGAAATGTTTTGGGAATTAGAGTAGGTTGTACAACCCACCAGTACTCATTCTTTTTTAAGTGCTATRTAATTAGAAGGAACACGAAGTTGGATTGGATGCACTTGCAAACATTGATTTTTCTTTTCCAAGTGTTTAAGAAGTTCCCCTTGCTTTCTGTTATCTTTTTTATTTGCTTGTTTTGCTTTTCAGTTGCGATAAAACAGGGATCTTGCATGAACATGAATTGTGTATATCTGTATAATAAATAATATGGTACTTTTTTTTTTCTTCAGCTGCTAGTCAAGTTGCCTAGTCTTTTTTACAAAGATTTTATCTGATAGTTTCCATATAGTTTCTGGGAACCTTTCTAAGAAAATGCTGACTATAATGAGTTGAAATAAGGAAAGGGAAAAAGCACTTTCATACGCACGTCAGACAATTTTACCCTTACGTGAATCTGTCTGCCTTTCATTGTGTGTCTACTTTAGAAGCTTCTTTGAGTTTTTTAATTGTGCTGCGCAAGTAATAGATTAGGAACCCAGGTGTGAGCCATTGGCTTTACATTCCAGTCTCTTTCTTTTCTGTTGTTCTATTGACTTCTTGTCAACTGGGATTTCTCAGCACTGAATACAAACTCTAAGATTCCCGGGCAGAGACTATATTGTTTTTTCTTGTAGTGACAGAGTAATAAAACAAGGCATACAGCCATGCTTTGTTTGCACTCTGCCAGCGTTCCTGGCTTTAGCCAAAGACCCACAGASTCTTCCCATCAGTTGTAAGTTATTTTTAGAGATTTAATTTAAAAGTCACCCCATTCATATACAGTCTAAGATGCAAAATCTAGTCATTGAACCTATGAATCTATTTTAGTGTATGTACTAATGAATGGAGAGTTATGAAACAATGACTTACAAGATTCATAAATAACTGATAGTTTATAAGAGAYGTGTTGGGTGACTTTGTTTTTTTAAAGCATAATATATGATCAGAGAGAATTTTGATGTTGCTAARACTGCACTAAAATACCATTAGAACTTCAGGAAAACAGCCTTCATTCAGGCTGTTTTGTAATAGTAAATGTTTTTTTTTTCCTAAAGAACTGAGCAATAAGCCCCTTGAAGACGGCATTAACAAAAGTAGGTGACTGCATCTGTGAGTTAAATGTTCCAAGGAAAAGAAGGATAGGTCAAGCTGTCAAGGTCAATTATCACTTTATTTTGTCCTTTTCAGGTAGCACTGACTTTCTGAACATAAATGATTATTTAAAATAGTGCTTTGGGGAGTAGAATTACACTTCTGTTTTTAAAAATCGTATTTACTACTTAAAAACATAGACTTTAAAGAACTTTCTTGTTGGAGAAACAGAATATTCTATTCCTATATATGCCCTTCACTTCCAAATAGTATTTAAACACCTATCATCCCATGTGGCTGAGTGAGATGTGAACTTATTGTAAGGCTTGGGCTTTTTTTTTTTAATGTTGACTATAAAATGTGCAGTGGACTGCCCAGTTGAATATTTTCTGTGAACACCTTTTGTATCTAGTCATCCATGTAAGTCTTATTTTTACCTCAGAATTCTAATGAAGTAAAAAACTAATTAAGTGCACCTGGGGCAAATCATGCAGTGCAGGACCAAATAGGAACTTGGCAAAAGTCCAGTCCACTGGTTCAGAAAACACTAGAAAGAAAAAGCGGACAGACATCTCTTTGGCTTCATATCCGAGGTCAGATGATGAATGATGATTAAGTGAGCCCCCATAAAATATAAACCTACTCCTTGTGCCAGAAAATCATGGTCTGGATGGGCTTTCACCCCCCAAAACATCCTCACGCTCTTCCTGGAGCTGTTTTGACTTGATAGTAGTCAAGCTACTCCCCAATGATGAAGCGCACATCATGACACTTGAGATCTTTTTTCCCTTCTCTCCAATATATTGCATAAATTGTACCTTTTCTATTGCTTTAGCTACCTGTTCGTTTAGTTCATAAACTTCTGTTGAGAATAGATTTTTTTTTTCTTCTGTAACACTTGAATTTAATCTGTTTACCCCTGCCTTTTCTCTCAAGGATAACGAATTCTGTGTATTGATAACAGTAAATTAGCATTCCATTTCCTTTCAGAGTGATAGCCCATTCACTTTTTACTGCAATACTGTTCATGCCTTCAAATATGCTCATAGTGGTGTTTCTAGTCTTGTTCAGACTGTTTATCCTCTGCTTCTGTTATTTAGTGTAACACTGGTCARGCTCAGCAGAGATGCTTCATGTTTCACAAGAAATCGATGGCAGATTTCTCAGGAAACTTTCAAGCATAAGGCTCGAAATGTACATTGGAGTTCCCAAGCTACAGTAAAAGGCACAGATTTTTAAAATCAGCAGCTGATGATTGTGCCTTGTGAACTGTATGGGAGGTGTCCATATGTTTTTAGCAGKTGTCCTGATGATGGACGTAGCTGTGTGAATGGAGAGAGGTTTGTCATTTTGTGAGCTGCAKAAAGAGGGGACTTGAAGAGTTCTTGAGCTCTTGTAACTGGCTTAGCCTGTGGACCTCATAACATGGGGTCTTGGATTTGTCATCTCTGCCTTCCTGAAATGAAAAATTGGACATCACAAACCGATATCAGCTGCTTGTATTGGAAGAATCGAGCAGTTTGGCCTCACCTCTGCAAGAACAGTAAATACGAAATTCTCCCAGCTCCGGGCCCTTGTCCTTGGTCCCAGCCCAGGCTGCTCATGGAATTTCAAATGACAACAGAATCCAGAGCAGCAAACCAGGAGGAAAAAAAAAAAAACATCAACTTTGATTTGTGTTGTTCAGCCACCATTTTAAACCATCTATATCTACTATATAACACTTTTTGTACAGTTCTTCTGTTAGATGGTCCATAGCAGTTTGGCAGAAATTAAAGGCAGCATGACCAACCATATTGATGTGTTTATATAAACATTGCAAATTAAAGTGATGCTCGGAAAAATTATTTTGCTGCTTTGCCACATAGCAAAATGACAGTGAGGAAAATCTTTGGAGTTTTGTTTTTACTTCAAAGTCTGCAGACAGATTGCTAAAGGTTAACTAGTGTGCATCGGACCGACTAATTTTAAGGATTAGAGTGCAAGGTGAGATTGCCGGAACATTATTTTCTAGCATGTCACATTGGAGATTTTATCTGTGTTTTGTACCACTCTAAGAAATTGCTSTTGCTAACAATGAAGAATAGCTTTTAAGGCAGTAGAAATTAAAGAAATATTAAAACAGATTTTCTTTCTATTCCCACTGAGCCAACATGTATATTTTCCACAGCAAGAGAATATATTAAAGACGAATACTGTTTTTTAAGTCTGGATCCAGAAACTAAATTTTTTAGTTCTAAAAAGTCACTCACTTCTAAAGAGTCTAAGGAAAAGATTTACCGTAAGGACTGAATTTAAAATTCTCAGGTTAGAAATGGTATCTATTCCCAGTGATGCTGACCTGGTCTGCAAATGTCACTGCACCTCTCTGCCTGTTTCCTGATTAGAAAAATAGGGAATGATGACATTAGAAAGTGCTGGGACAACTAAGCCTGACAAGAGCAGTAGAACAGGGGGCTGCCTTGAGACATACTGCTCCCTTTCCTCCCTCTRTCTCAAATCTCCTGCTATCTAGTGCATGTTCCGGCTCTGAGCTAAGGGTATTTATTGCTTTGATAACTTTATTAACTTGCAGAATCAGGACAGAGAGCAGAACTGAGACAAAGAGATTCAGTGACTGAGAAGAGACATTTAACTCTTTGTGTTAGGTTTAATCAAAGCACTTCTTTTAATTCAAACTCATGGTAGAAATTTTTTTTTCCTAGTAAGATAGTGAGTTCTAAAGTACTTTTTCGAAAAATTTACATGAGAAAATATCAGGGAAGCTTTACTTTCCAGATGAATTATCTACCTTGGTGAAAGCCAGAAATAATCACCAAATTATTGAATAATTCTCTTTCCGTTACAATTACATTTTTGTAATTTTAATTACTCTCTTAAATCTTGTCTCATTTCACTGGCTCCAAGAAGTCCAATATTTTGCAGTAGCACTGAATTGCTTAATAATTTAAGCATTACTGAAATCTGCAGTATTTTTGAAGAAACAAATAAGAAATTGCTGTATTTCAGAGAGGAGCCTATTGCATATCTCAGCAAGGCAGCTGAGATGCCCTACAAACCCTGCACAAATGCAAGCCATTAGAGCAGCCTGGCAAAACTGTGGAAATTGCAGGAAAGGTCTGATGAAACTGCCACRTGTGGAAGCTCAGCTCACTGGCTGTGCGGGAAGCTGGTGCTCTGGGTCCTGTAGGCTGGTGTAGTTCCCATGCTGCTTTCTCTTTGTTATTTCCATTTGCCTTGGACCAGCAGTTCCTGCAACTCTGACCCTTCCCAACAGCTCCTTTAGCCCACGCACTGCAGAATCGGTGATCAGCCTGAATACAACCCTTAACAGTAAGGAGCAGTTGCTGAATTTGCTCCTGGAGAGCAAGCTGACTCATCCAATTGCTCAGCCTGCAGTGGGAGTGTTTGGGGAAAGAATCATTGCTTCACATGTTCAGTCTTCCCCAGGCTGAGATTGCTTTGCTTTACTCTGAACTGATGCTCTTACCCTTTATGACCATTCCTGCTAATGAAACTTCGTCATCATTTCAGTGGGCAGTGAATAGACGTTTAATTTTCTTCTGTTCATTTACCAAGAAATGAATACTTTGACCATTCTTGGTCTTGCTATTAGCAGTTAAGGATGTAATGATAGTCAGATCTCAACCAGAAAGCTAGCAACATTTTTTTTTCTTCTCTTTTCTCCCGTTTCTTCCCTTGTCTTTGTAGGAACACATTTGTTTCATTGAAAAGCACACTGCTAGATATGGAGGAGAGGATGCCTATTCCTTGCCTTCACTGTTGTGATGCTTGGATGTGTCTGGGAGCCGTGAAAAGCCTGAGCTGCCTCCTGTATCAGCAGCCTGTGATTTGGCTGCCACAACAAGCCTGAGTCTTTGAAGTAAGAACTAGGTCCCCCTCTCACAGCCACAGCAGGAGGTGACAGTTGTATCAAGAACTGCCCTAGTCTTTGGGTGTTAGACTTGATCCTGCTCCTCAGAAGTCCAACATGCTCATTAGCAAAACGCTTCTCTCCATGCAAGTGTCAGACAGCAATACAGAATGGATGAGAGCATTGAATGCGAGGCTAGTGCCATGAAAATTCATGTTGGTTTGTTTCTTTTCTAGCAAGTATACAGAAGTACTGGTAAGAAATCTATTTTACTTAGTAAGCTGTTGAAAAGTTTTAATTAACATGACACTAAAATTACTTTTTCTTCATGTTGCTGGGGAAAAAGATGTTCTGAATGTCATGCTGCTGCTCTAACTGATTGCATCTTGAACTTATGCCTCGTGTATTTCTCCAAAATGACATTAGCTCTATGTTTTGAAAAAGAGAAACTTGAGGTTGCTTAAAATCAAAAATTGTAATGTGTGTTCTCAGGTTTCAGCGCTCTCCTACTGCCCCAGCAGCAATTTTAACCATATGCTATTGCACCGGGTCGTTCTAAGACATCCCACAAAGACACAAGAACTGGAAGAATAGTCAAAACCCGATGGCAGACTAGACTGCAGGTTTTATACTCCAATCTCTCTGTAAAAAATAATAAGAAAAGTCAAAGCCTAGGAATCTCTCTGAAAATAAGGAGGGGGGGGAGCAGAAGAGAGAGGAGGAGTACGTGAACATTTTAACTGTATTAACACCTAATGTTAAGGTGTATCATCTGGATGACAGAAAAGAAGTCAACAAAAATTAGCTGGAGCTGATATATTCTCCATTATACAGCTCCAATTAGACTAATATTCTTGTTTAATTATAGGAGAGATACTGAACACAAAGAAAATAATTATACTTCTTGGGTGCAGAGGTACTCAGGAAACACTTAGCAGCAGATGATCTCTGCAGTTCTTTGACTTACACCCTGTTATTTCTCAAGATAATAAATTACTGGAAAAGTAACCTGTTTGGCATGTTACAGACCTGACTCACCTCTCATATCCACTCAATCATGTCTCATTTGAAAAAAGTGTAGTCCGTCTTTCTTCTTCTCATATAAAATATATATAGAGAAAATAAGTTTTCTCCTGATATGTGAATAGATCATGTATTTCCTAAAATAAAGACAGACTGGCTTAGTTTTAGCCCTGTTAAATAGCATATAACAGGAGGGATCAGATGGTATATATTGTAAGAACTAAAGATGAGATCTCATTTTATTGAACACGTGTTTATCAGAGCCTCCAGATTTTTTTTTTTTTTTCCCTATTCAGGTGGAGAACGATTTATTTTTCCTTAGACGTGACACATTTTTCTTAATGTGGGGATTGCTTAATCCAAGGTAATCCAGAAGACACCTTTGAACAAAACGCACTTTTAATGTGTCAGGGGACATGGACCCCTGCTCARCGCGGCTACCCCGGCTGCTGCACCGCAGCCTCCCCAGCACTGGCTCTTGTCAGTGTGACCATCCGGTGGACTCACGTCAGGGGACTCCATCCCCATCCTGCCTAGAGGGGGAAATCTTATTTTTAATAGCCATAGACCACATTTATGATGATTTTTTTATTGCTGTTTATTTTTCTTAAGGGAAATACCAGGGAGCCCTTCTGATGTATTACTCATGGCACTGCTGAAACCTACTGCAAGGGGATCACTGGAAAAACTGGTGTTAGTGTGAAGACTGAGCAGGAGATATTCCTGAGAGCATGTAGAAGAATAAAAGCTTCAACCTTCCTAAGGAAATTTATTACTTTACACAAAATGGAGGATTTTTTTTTCCTCAGAGAATGATTACATACTATCTAAAAGYCAGAGGTCGGTATTTGTGCTGTTTTATGTATTATTCAGCCCACGCTTTTAAACTTAAAATAAAACCAGGCACGGACAGGCAGCAAATTTCTGTGAAAGAGGAAACATCAAGTCCAGATGTCCTGTGGCAAGTATGAGCTTCACAAGAGCCAACATTTTCCCTCTGATTCTAGCAACCCTCCTTGGGCTTCTGCAGGAACCAGCAACTAAATGACTCAACATCTTCTTCATCATCATCATCATCATCATTAAAAAAAAAAGAAAAAGCCTCATAGACAGTTTGGCTGAGATTCATCTCTCATAGATTTAGATGTCTAAATACAGATATCTGTGGTTTACATGGCACTCCTTTTGTAATCRGCTGAAAGAAATAGCGTGTGATTCACTAGACCTATTTTCAATGTCAGCATCAGGGTGACGTGATGAGTGCTCTGCCCTCTTCTGACTAGATGGACTAGCTGTCGCTTTGGTATAAAGGGAATCTTGGGTGACTGACTGAGAGAAGACTTTTGCATTCAATCATATTAATCCTATACTGTACCATCATATTTCTTTAATCAATATCCCATTGAAAGGGTGTATACATTTCCTGTTTTGGTGCTTTTACTTCAGTTTATCAAGAGGTATTCTTAAAAGATGCACTTTGTATACATGCAATTTATAAGTATTTGTACAATTTTTCAGATCATCATTTGACAATGCTTAATATTTTAATCTTGTTCTACTCTCATAAAACAAGGATTAATAATATTTCCCTAAAGAGGGTATGAGTTACATGGACATTGCAAAACACTCATACTGTATTGATACATATTGTAGAAAATTTGACAAAATGAATGAATACACCAGAAGCTCATGATTTAAAATTCTGCAATGCAAAATCAATATATAGACTGTTTCTGTGTATCTGATTTACAAGTACAGATTTTATTCAGGGAGAGAACTACCTAATAAATATTCTCCCAGCAGTGCAAAATATTGGCACTAAACTAGAAAACCTAATAACTATTTTGTGAATCTGTGAGTTGTGGTTTTATTCCTAAAACGAAAAATAAAAATAATTGAAAATGAATTTCCCTTATTTTCTGCCTTTGGCATCATAAATACTACAGGCACTTTGTTAGGTGGTTGTCATTTCAGAACAGCTTTGCAAATGGTCTTTTCATTATCTTGGCAAATATCTTTTCCATTATTTTTGAAATTTTGGTATATGCTAGCAATAATGATTAAATCATCTAGTCACCAGTTCTACATATAACCCCGCCAGCTTATCTGTTTGTCTTCAGTAAAACAGAAATCCAGAAATGGATTTAATCTGTTGCTCCAAA